>NW_004443943.1:33661398-33667469 GCF_000243295.1 Trichechus manatus latirostris
CACTGTCTTTAAACCCAATCTCCTACATTTAATCCTATTTAAGAGAGCACTTTCCTCAGCTTAATTTTCCCCTAAGTGTTTTCTGAGCGTGTTATCTTGGCGTTCCTGAGAGACTTCATACTCTCCGAGGGGAGGAAGACCAAATTGCGAGTAACTTGGAAGAAGTGTCCCCATTTACTTCGTTTGCCGTTTTATCCCCAGTGCTTGGCACTGTGCCCTATACAGTAGGAAAGTCGGCAGTCATTAAATGAATAAATAATTATTGTGAGTCTTTTGCATATCTGCATGTCGAATAAATACAGAAAGGAAGCATGAAGCTATATTTTTCTTGGGCCATTTGGTGCCTAGTCCGGAGCTACTAGCACCTGACTTGAGATCTCTATTAGCAAAGTTCAAGGCTGTTGGGGTGCCCCGTCACTAGTTTATTGTGGGACCTTAGACAAGTCACAATCTCTCGCCTGCCTAATGGTTGTGTTACTGACCTTTAAAGTTCCTTCCACTCCTAAAATTCTATACAGTAATTTGTATGATGATAGTATCTGCTCAGCCCAGCTCCCCTGCTACAGTTCAAAAGTTCAGATGAAGATTTAGAGGAGGCGAATGGGCTTTGAAAATTATAAAGAATTTCTCAAAACCCGAGCCTTTGTCAAATAGACCATTTGCTTCTAAGGTTTGAAATATCCTGAAGTTCCTTTGCAATCCTCACATATAATAGATAATTTCTCCTAAATTAATGAAACTTTCTGGTGTTGTCCAAGAGAAACCTCTCTTATACCAGTCCAGTCCAGAGTGGTGCTATAAAAAGACTAGCCCTGGTGACATAGTGGTTGAGAGCTTGGCTGCTAACCGAAACACTGGCAGTTCCAATCCACCAGCCACTCGTTAGAAACCATATGGGGCAGTTCTACTCTGCCCTATACGTTCGCTATGAGTCAGAATCGATGGGAATCAACTGGACAGCAACAGGTAGTGCTAATAATGGATTATTATTCTCTAAAGTCTAAGAAAAGTACAAATGGCAAGGAAGGCACGCTTTTCAGTCAATAAGCTTGAGTACCTAAAAGAACAAAAGAGTGTCCTGTTTATTATTAAAGGAGATAGACTGTTCTTCCAAAAGCACCTTCACTACCCAGGCCTGTACCCTCCTAAGAAGGGAACACTGTCTGGCAAGCTGTGGTCCAGACAGAGGAGAGGAGAGCCAGAGGTCCTTCCTCCTCCCAAAAAGGCAAATGCTCTTTGTCCAAGCCCAAGGCAGCCGTTTCCCTCTTCAGAAAGGTTTTCAGAGGTTTGCAGCATTGTTTGCTTAATGCCTTCTTTCTATGCCCTGCTAACCTCCTTTCCATTCTAGATAAGTGTGTGGGAATTCCTCCAAGAGAGGAAAACCAGATCAAATAGTCAGAACCCAAATAATTTCCTATCCAGATTTAGGACTGTAAAGCAAAGTGGAAAAGAAGAAATTAGTAAATTTGAATTTTCTGGCCTTAATCTACTATTGTCCTAGCAAAATTTCTTTTTCTTTTTTCTTTTTTTGTTTATTTCAAAATGAAGCTCTTCCTGAAGAAAACTCGTAGGAGTATTTTTCCTCTCCTCAGAGTTTAGAACTTTCATCTTTCCAAAAACACCTATCCAAATGAACCGTATAATGTGGAGGCATTTGCAGCCCATGTGCTGGTAATTCATAGAGGCTGGGCATTTTTTAATGTCTGATTTTAGTTGTGTATTTGAGAAAAGGCTTAAACAGATGTGGATGAAATTGGCTCCAAATTTTTTTTAAATCAATTTATTTCAATTCCTATGGCTCTGTTCTCCAATGACGTTTGTCAGCATTGAAGGGAAAGTACCAATAATTCCCTAAACCACCCCCCTTTTCTAGAAGACTTAAAGAACTAGGCTAATCATAGAGGAATGTGGTCTAGTCTATTTCAAGGTGTTTTCAATCCAACAATCCACTAACGAATCCAACAACCTTTATTAAGGTAATGTAATAAGACCTGTATTTCCTATAAGGACCCTTTTCGTTATGCATATGAAAACTGTATCTTAAATGCAGCCATTCCTCACAATCTCCACTGCTACCACCCTAGTCTAAGCTACTGTGGTTCCTCACCTGGATGAGCACAATAACCTCATTACTGCTCTTGCTAATCCACGACTGCTCTGCTCCAGCCTTTCTCTATAACAGTCATCTCCAAAGTGGGGTACAAGTACTTGCAAAATGATCCATTTCCATGCAGAGATTAAGTAATAGAACTTTTTGATATATTTATTTTAAGACAGGTCTCTGGGTGGCACAAGTGGTTAAGCGATGGACTACTAACCAAAAGGCTGGCAGTTCAAACCACCCAGAGGAACCTAGTAAGTAAGGCCTAGCAATTTGCTTCCCAAAGGTCACAGCCTTGAAAACCCCATGGAGTGCAGTTCTGCTCTGCACATATGGGGTCGCCATGAGTCGCAGTCGACTCAACAACAACCAACAACAACAACAATTTTAACATAAAAGATTAAAATTCCGCCTTGCTAGTCTTCTTCTGTAAAGATGACAGGCAAGAAAACCCTATGAGGAACTTTTACTCTGTCACATGGCATCGCTATGAGTCACAATCGACTAGGCAGCACACAACAACAACAACATAACTACACTGGGATTGCCATGAGTCAGGGTTGACTTGATGGCAACTAACAATGACAATGTAACTAACTACAGTCATACTCGGATGGATGGATAATAGGTAGATAGATGGCTACATAGATAATATGAAATTTTTAGAGCTGCATGCTGATTAGTGTACATGATTTTAAAAGTTCAGACACCTTGCCCTACAAAGCAGCAAATGTGGCCTTTAGAAAGTATAAAACAAATCACCCCTCTCCACTTCTCAAGATTCTTTGGTGACTTACTATTGCAAACAGAATGAGCATCAAGCCCCTTTCCACCGCCTATGTATGAGGCCTGCGTGTGCCAGGCCATGCTAGTTCCTCAGTCACAGTCACATCTGTCAGGACTCTCCTTCCTTACACATATGCTACAGCCACTCTAGGCTACATCACGCCTCCTATGGAACAAATTTTTTCCAACTCAGGACATTTGCACATGCTGTTCCACCTGCCTCAAATGCCCCCTCCAAACCCATCGCATAGCTGATTCCTCTTCTTTGAGGCCTCCGCTTTAAATATATATCCTAAGAGAGACTTTCCCTTACCCCCTACCTAAAGAGAGAATTCCTTTCACATTTCTGCATCAGTCTCTTATTAGTATATTTTTAGTATATTTTACAACCTTCAATTATTTTGTTTAACCTCCACCTTTTTTTTTTATAACCCCCAACAAAGTGATGTGTGTGTAGGGACCATGTCTGCCTTGTCTGTTCTTAAGCAGTGTGTCCCTCAGTGCCTGGCTCATTGTAAGTGCTCAATAAATACTGCCTGGCTGACTGTGAGACACATGTGTAGCAGCTCTACCTGCACAGCTCCTGGCAGCTAACGCTTTGTAATTCAGATGTTTATTATGTGCCAGGAACAACATTACAGATTTTACATGAGCCCTCGTGGCTCAGTGGTTAAGCACTTGGCAGCTAATCGAAAAGTCAGAGGTTCAAACCCACCAGCCCCTCTGTGGGAGAAAGATGTTACAGTCTACTCCGGTAAAGATTAGAGCCTTGGAAACCCTATAGGGTCACTACTGGTCAGAATTGACTTGACATCAAGTTTGGTTTGGTTTTTTGGTAGCTCATTTGTTTTTCATGTTTGTTTGTTTTACAAAGTCTATCTCAGCTAAGTACTATTATTGTTCCTATTTTACAGATGAGGTGAAGCAACTACCCAGGGTCACACTACGATTTAGTGCAAGAGACAAAGCTTGAATCCAGGCATCTGATTCCTAATATGTTCTTGACTTTATGTACTACTGTTTCTATCCAAATCCAGCTAATAACAGAGAACATTCATTGAGGTTTTACTATGTGCCAGACATTCTAATTAACACTTTGAATAATTTTTAATAAATTTGTAAGAGCAATGGTGGAAACAAGTGAGCAAGTTAGTTTAAGCTGAGGGAAAAATTAGTATTCTCCATTTTTATTTGTTTTAATTGTTTTTTTGCGGTGGGGGGCAATGTTAAAGGGAGTAGCATATTCACTACTCACATAACCTTACTGCATGAGGTACAGATAACTGTCACAGTGCTTTTCCTTTTTCCCCCTTTTCTAGATCTTTCCTTCCCTGATGGCTGCCTTGGCTTCGGCTTGCACTAAATCACATTATATGCCTCATCATTAGAACAGTGTCTTTTAATAGCTCTCAAAATACTTGGCTCCCCTTGGATACCATTGAGTCAAGGTGTCTTGCGTTTCAGATCAATTTCATGAAGAACCAGAGAAAGAAAACTGGGGAACATAATATTCAGGTTCTTCTCATTGCCTGCCAAGGGAATGATGGCATTTTTAAAATAGCCTTTTAAAATACTGTTGGGCACCAACAAATACTGGCCCAGTTCTGAACCCAGTAGTTGTATCTCTTCTTATACACCCAATCTAAGTGGCAGAAGAACGTAAGCCCTCTCATCTGTAAAAAAAGGGCTAAGATTATCTACCTGACTCATAAGGATGTTGTGAAAGTTAATTCAACTTTGTAAAACCTCTTGGAGATAACAACACTGCCTTGTATTTATGTAACTATTATCCCATCAGACCTTTAAACTGTTTCTGGATCTTCTTTTCTAGTTTAATAAATCTTGCAGCAGCTCCAAAAGATAGGTAGGGGGCAGTTTTTGCCTGCATCTTACAGAACAAAAAGAAATGTATCCAAGGTCATAGAGTTAGAGGCAAAACTTGGAACAGAAAATTGTTATCCTTTTTCTTCCCTCATTTGATAGAATCTTTCCCCCAATTTGTATATACATAAATTAAAGTTTCACATTATTTTTGTTTAGTCATTATGCAATTACTTGCACAATCATTTCAGGTTTCAAGGATGGCTCATATAATTAAATTGTAAAACAGAAGCATGAAATAATATCACTGTCCTTGTGTGAATTGGTATGTGTATATAGGTATATTTTCCTGTGTAGATAGTCATGCTTAATATGAAATAGATAAAATGGGCACTATGACTAAGTCTATTTAGAGACAGTGTTATTAGACTTTCAAACATATTCCTTTACCAAAAGCCTATGCATTAACATAATTTCAATCTAGTCTTGAAATTATCTAAAATCCCTAAAAAGCAATTTCTACCATCTTTCTCACCTGTCTTCCTCTTTGCTGTCAGTCCAACATAAAAAGGCTTTGATATAGTATATCACAAAATGAACTTCAAAATGCTTTCTTCTCTTCCTACCCCTCTGAAAGCACAAACAGGAAGAAATGAACTCAGAGATACAGGGTTGGAGTTACATTTCATTTCTGTTTCTTCGAGAGTCCTGACCGAAAGAGAGGAGACCAGAGAAACAGAAAATACCCGAAAATGTTCTTTAAGAGCTACTGACAGACAACTCAAAGCTCCCATATTACAGGAAGTCTTTGGTTACTGGACTTTTCCTTTTTTTTTTTTTTTTTCCTCTTTTCCAAAGAACTGATTCAAAGATGAATGAGGTTAACACCAAAGCGAAATCCAGTAGATTTCTGGGGCTTGATAGTCCAACAGAATACAACTCTATAAAATGTATAGTAGTCATTGAAAAATAATCTCTCTGGGACTTGTCACTCTGAGCAGAGGAGTAACTTGCAAAGAAAAGGAGGAAACAAATCAAAGCATATGTAGCACAGTTGGGCAGACATTAACTACTTTGTGCTGATTCCCATTTTTCTGTTTGATCTGGACAAAGAGCAGAGACACTCCAGCCCTTAGGAGTCTAGCCATCTCCAATAGCACGTGACTCTCTGGGAGTGGCACAGAGGTACACTGAAAAGGAAGGTAAGAGAGGCAATCAAAGGGGGAGGTTTATTGTGTCTGTCTTCCGTGCTGGGAGACAGTGCAATGTGGGGCTTAAAATCCTGCACTTTGAAGTCAAAGTCTTAATTTTAAATCCTGTCTGCAGCTTACTAGCTGTACAGCACCAATGACTTTCTGAATAT
>NW_004443943.1:33668417-33669624 GCF_000243295.1 Trichechus manatus latirostris
AAAAAAAATGTGTATGATTTAAAATCTTTGAAATTTGTTGAAACTTCGTTATGGCACATCTTATGATTAATAATGTTAAATGTCCCATGTACACTTGAAAGTGATGTGTATTCTGCAAATTTGCATTTATAGTTGTTTTTGGTTAGTTATAGAGGCTAGAGGTTATTCTTGATATTATAACATGCATGATTGACTTATTACAGTCTGCTTGAAATTTTTATAATTTTTATTACTTCCAAAACAATTCAATAATTTTACATTTTAATTTAGTCCTTCAAATACCTTTTATGCTATCTTTGTTATATATTGTACCACTTTATGTATTTAAAATCACAGAAGGCATTTTTATTATTGTTTGAACTTTGAATATTAATTTACATTTACCTGCATGATTTACATTTTGCTCTTCCTTTTTCCTGATTTTCTATTGCTTATCTGGACTCATTTTACTTTTGCCTAAAAAAACTCTTTCATGGTTCCTCTAGTGCATATTTGTTTGTGATACATTCTCTGAGCTTTTTAAAATCACATTTATTTCACATACATTTTGGAGAATATTTTTGCTAGATAGAGAATATTAAAAAACCCAAAAAACCAAACCCATTGCTGTCAAGTCGATTCTGACTCACAGCAACCCTACAGGACAGAGTACAACTGCCCCATAAGATCTCCAAGGAATGGCTGGTGGATTCAAACTGCTGACCTTTCAGTTAGCAGCTGTAGCTCTTAACCATGGTGCTACCAGGGCTCCTTAGAATATAAGGCTGGTATTATTTTATTTCAGTGTGTTAAATATGTCCTTCCATTGCCTTTTGCCCTCACTGTTTCTGTTGAAAAAATTTCTGTCATTCTTATTACTATTGTGAATGCAATGTATCTGACTCTTTTGGAGATTTTTGAGGTAATGAATCTTTCACTGCTTTTAACGTTTTTTTGGTGTTACTTTATCAGTGGTTTGACTCATATATGTACATATGTGTATGTGTGCTTGTATGGGTGTGTTTTCTTATCCAAATTGGAATTTGTTCTTAATACTGTATTTCATTGTTTTACCAGTTTGGGGAAATAATTGATCATCTTCATATATTACTTCTGAATATTTTGCTCTTTCTTCTCCTTGTGGGCTGCAATTACAAGTGCATTAAAACTTCTGCAATATTTTACATATCTCTTATGTGCTTTTCTGTATTTTTCATCCTTTTTCTCT
>NW_004443943.1:33679071-33680820 GCF_000243295.1 Trichechus manatus latirostris
TCGTGCTTGCTCAACATACTGGTTACACACATACTGAGCTTTAAACAATTTGGTTTAAGTCCAAAAATTCTAAAAAGTGGGAGCTGAGCCAACTCTGTGCATGGAAAGCCCATCTAACAGCAAGTCCAGGAGGACATATGCCCAGATGTGGAAAGAAACATTGACTGTGAATTTCATGTTTAAGATCATTTGTAAAGAGACAGAGCAAAGGTGTATAACAAATATAGACTTCCTGCTTTTGTTTCCAGTCCTTTCTTGGAGTACGTGGTCTGCCTGTCACTAGCATGTGAGGCACACATTTCTTAGGCCTCAGTTTCCTCATTTGTGTAATGAAGGACTAGACTAAATAATTGTAAATGTTGGCAGTCTATGATTCTATGACATCATTAGCAAAACAAATTAATGTGTGAAACGTGCATTTAGTTCAGACTCTTGCCATTAACTTGAAGTACCTTGTCCATAAGATGCCTGCCTTGTATTCCTAAAAGGTGGCTGTGCAGCTCCAAAAGATAATAGCTTTCTGGTAGTCAGAATAATGGCTCCTGAAGATGTCTACATCCTAATTACTGGATTCTGTGAATATGTTTCCTTACAACGGAAAAAGGACTTTGCATATGTGATTAAGTTAAGGACTTTGAGTTGAGGAGAGGAGCCAGGTGGGCCCAATCTAATCACATAGATTCTTAAGATCAGAGAACCATTCCTGACTGTGGTCAGAGGGAGACTTGACTATAGAAGATTTGTCAGAGAGATGCAAAACCGCAAGACAAGGAATTTGGATAGCCACTTATTGTTGTTGGGTGCTGTTGAGTTGATTTTTGACTCATTGTGACTCCATGTGACAGTGTAGAGTTGCCCCATAGGGTTTTCTAGGCTATAATCTTTACAAGAGGAGATTGCCAGGTCTTTCTCCTGTGGAGCCTCTGGGTGGGTTCATACCTCCAACCTTTAGGTTAGCAGCTGAGTGCTTAACTGCTGTGCCACCAGGGCTACTCGGATAGCCACTGTAAGGTGGAAAAAACAAGGAAATGGATTCTCCCTTAGAACCTCCAGAAAGGAACACAGCACTACCAATGCTTTAATTTTAGTCCACTGAAACACATTTAGGCTCCTGAACTCCAAAAATAAATTTGTATTGCTTAACCTCCTAACTATGTGGTAATATATTATGGCTGCCACAGAAAACCAATACAAGCATGAATGTTTTAGAAAAGTTCAAAATACTATGCAAATGTAGGGTATGGTGGTGATAAAGATAGATATTCTAAAATGATGTGAAATGAACATTGATATATATTTTTTAAAACATAGCAGAATGCCACCAAGAGGGGGGAAGCAATTCTAAAGGTTATCCAGAGAAACTGTTTCTTCCTCCATAGCTCATTCTTCTTCTTATCCAGATGGTATATTCTGTTCTTAAATATCTCATGCACAGAAATTCAGCAAATACTCTTAGTCACCAATTCCAGAATCTCACAATTTTTTCATTTCATTTTAATAAGGATGGATATTTTTTAAGGCACATTATTATTTTACTCTTAGTTGCCACCATAAAGTAAAAAAATTTTAAAAAAAAAGGTTTTTCTACACATTAATATAGGAAGCTTTCCAACATTAAATAAGTTTTGAGCTAAAGCCAAAGTATATTTTTTATTCTTGGTTTTAAGTAATCTGCAATTTGGATGTTGGAATTATTTCAATTATTCAGTTTGTGCTGATTATCAAGGTAGTGGTTCTCCTTTGAAAATC
>NW_004443943.1:33681549-33690720 GCF_000243295.1 Trichechus manatus latirostris
ATGTGATTGAGATGCAGAACTTCCCTGGCATAATGTAAAGGGATAGAAACGTGCAATGGAATTAGCATTCAATGCTTGTATATTCATCATGACCTTTTCCCCACTACATCCCCTACGAGGGATAGAAGACACTATCTTCACTAAGGCTTTGAGAAATACGTGAGTGATTAGAGCACTAGTATCCTTGGTAAGGTCTATGGTAGCTTTACTATCTAGGTGCGGTATGAGGATGGGAGATAATTCCCTAATTTCAAAGGGGATGATAGGATCTCAGAGGAACAAAAACCTTCTGAAAGCATATAACTGCCATGGACAAGGTGGGGATATTTACCATAATGTGTAGCATTCCATGAAATGGAAATCAGAATGTTTGGACCTATAGGGAACTTTCGAGGTGGCTAATTCATCATGATGCCTCTAGGAATAAAACAGATGAGCAGCCTAAAAATTATTACTTCATCCA
The DNA here is from genome assembly GCF_000243295.1 of Trichechus manatus latirostris. Lineage (NCBI taxonomy): Eukaryota > Metazoa > Chordata > Mammalia > Sirenia > Trichechidae > Trichechus > Trichechus manatus. The sequence continues at coordinate 33,682,013 of NW_004443943.1, forward strand.
TATAAAAAGAAAAACATCTCCAGTTCTAGTGATCTTTAATTGTCATCATGGAGAATCATGGTTACTCACCTAGTTTTTAAATCTTAGCCAGTTCACAGACCTGCAGCCATTTGATTAACAGGGAGGGTCTTCTCCTTAAAGGAAGGGCCCTGCCACACTACCACAAGTGTGTGTTTTAAATATTCCTCCAAGTTTTCCCCAAAGAGACATGTGGCCTTTTACTAAAGGGGAAAAGAAATACTTAGCACTTACTGGGATCAGTAGACATTGTCTTTGATCTAACAATAATTCTGTGGAACCCCATATGTGATAAATGTCTATAAATCAATTAGAGACCAATGGAGTTTAGGCAAATCAATTGAGTTTTGACCTAAATTTGAATTGCAGTAGGCCCAGTAGTTTTATATTCATACTCTTGTGTATATTTTCCAAGTTCCTGAATGAAAAATTGTAATAGACTTAGCAAATGCCAGAATCCATATGTCATCTTTCTGATCCATTGATTGAGGGCTACTGCGATTGGAAGAGCCAAGTGGTAGCCCCTGGAATTTTTCCTCCCTTAACCAGAATAATAAATGAAAAATCATACCACATCTCTAGGAAAACTGCAAATGTAAATGCCACTATTAAAAACTTGAAATATCCATGAGTGTTGATATCTATCATACCCCATTTAATTTTCCGACTTAGCCTATGATAAAGACAAATGGATCTTCAAGGACAACTGGGAGTTTCATAAACTCAATTAAGTGGCAATTCCAATTGCAACTGCTGTTCCAGATATGGTTGGTAACTTTATAGGAGTAAATCAACACAACCACTGGCATCTAGAATGCAGCTATTGACCTAGCAAATGCTTTTTTTTTCTCTATACCAGTTTGCAAGAACCATCCATCAGAAGCAGTTAAATCATTTACATTTTTATTTGACCTTATGTTTTACTGTAAAGTCCTCTTAAACTTTTCATAAATTTGGAAATCTAAACATTTGTTCTCCAGAGTTTTGACACAGCGGAGTCTCCTTTCCCCCTTGTATCTGTGACTTCAAAGTTTTTCAGCCAATAAATCTGAATTGTCCTCTGTAGCTTCCAGTAAAGAAAAATAAAATGTGATGGTGGGATGCATTCATTTTTATGGCTTAGATCATCTCTCAGGAGGTTTTAGGCTTTCTCCACCGCCAGCATATTTCTGATTTTGGGGGTGATTTGTAGTTGGTAAAAAACATATATATTTTTTATATTATACTTTGGCATATCTATATTTTATAATAAGAGCCCTGGTGTCACAGTGGTTAAGCACTCAGCTGCTAATCGAAAGGTTGGCAGTTCAAAACCACCAGCCACTCTGAGGGAGAAAGATGTGGCAGTCTTCTTCCATAAAGATGTACAGCCTTAGAAACCCTATGGGACAGTTCTACTCTGTCCTATAGGGTGGCTATGAGTTGAAATTGACTAGACATCAATGAGTTTGACTTTTGGATATTGTACAATATTACTAGAATTGTTGTTGAGTGCTCACATTACTAAGATCTATAAGATATGAGGAAATACCTGGGTTCCTAGTTTTCAACTTTACTTGCTTTTCTCAATGCTTTCTTGCCTGGTTCTGACAGAAGAGAGATGTTGCTGCCCACTGAAAGGCATAAAGTTGGCAGAAATGTAGCATTTCCCAAGGTCTTTCTTGCAGGCCTGGGCCTCCAGGCTGAGAAGACGATTATGCTCACTCTCTCTATTTTTCCAGCACTAAAGGTTCTGGCTGCAGTCCTTGGTAGTGCACCCAGAGTATTCACAATTCAGGGAGTGTAATGACCACAGTGGGGACCACCTGCTTCATGGAGCTACCATTTTAAAGAGAAAGGTGTGAAATAAAATAGACAGTTTCTTTAAAACAAACTTGGATACTCACAAATGCCCCCAGATTTACCTTAAGAGAGAAACAAAATGATTTTTTAAAGTGTGAAAATGCTATCTTAAAAAAAAAAATGGGGGGAAGCATTACAGAGGAATCCAGATGGAGACAAATAACTAAGTAGTCTAGAAGAATCTTTTAATACACTTTTCACATACATTTTACTGTTTCATTCACTTTGTTGGAAGCGTGTTAATGACGAGAAGCTTTGACTACTTTAACACAATAAAGACTGGAAAAGGGAGTTAAGTTTGAAGAGAAATTGACCTCACTTAACCTACGGGAGCTTACATCTTCTCTGATACTGAGGAGAATGCACAGAGCAAGCAGTGATAGAATATGTTTCCCATAGCATGTTAGGATAATGGGGCTTGCTGACTAAAATCTTGAGCTTTAGAGTCAGTCAGTCCAAGATCTGAATTTCAGCACAAATTCTCCAACTATATCAAAATAATCCATTGCCACTGAGTCAATTCTGACTCATAGTGACCCTACAGGACAGAGAAGAACTGCCCCATAGGGTTTCCAAGGCTGTATATCTTTATAGAAGCAGACTGCCACATCTTTCTCTCACGAAACAGCTGGTGAGTTCAAACTGCTAACCTTTTGGTTAGCAGCAGAGCACTTAACCACTGCACCACCAGGGCTCCTATGATATATATACATACATATATATACTGAACCAATGAATCAGTTAACCTCCTCCCACTCCTTTGCCTGGAGGGTCTCCTATGCCCTCTGCCTCCAGATAGAGCAGTTTCTTCACTTGACACTAAATTTGGCCCCACCGAGTTTCTAATCTTCTCTTTTCCTTTTAATTTTTTTCTACCTGAAATAACTTACTCCCTTCCCTCTGATGATCGACATCCTTCCTTTCTTTCAAAGCCTAATTCAAGCTCATATTATTGACATCAGTTAAAGGGACTTCCCACTATTCCAGTTTAGATCACACTGATCTCTCTTCCCTAAAATTTTATTGCATTCTTTACTCCATGTCTTGGAGCAATAGTTCTCTAAAGCTTTCAAAGTGCTTTTATCTCCCTTATTTTGAAAGGTCTCATGCTTTAGAATATAATGTAGCATAATCCTTAGGTCTGTTTGATCTCATATCTCAGCTCTACCATTTATTAGCTGTGTGGTCTGTGGAAGTTGTCTAACCCCTTTATATCTCAGTTCAGTCCATAAAATCAGAGTAATAATAGAACTATATTTGCAATGTATTCACTTAGAAGAGTGCCATCCATATATTAAGTACTACGGAAATATTTCACATTTTTTAAAGAGCATTTACAAGGCCAGACATGGGAAAGAGATGTTCATTACATCGTTGTTAATAAGTTGATTAATTCAGAGAATATTTATTTCTCTACTGTGAACTTTGAAAATTCATATCACAACCCTTTTCTATTAACTCCTCATAGTAACCGTTACACTAGAGAGTAAAAGATTTTCTTATAAAGGTAATGAAACAAACAAACAAACAAAAGTAAGCCCTGTTTTTCTCACTGTGTGTTTCTGCAGGAAGAACAAACAACTGCTAAAAAAAAAAGAAATCCCTTATATACAGAAATTGACATTCATTGCTATTTTTGGCTATTTTCACACTTGGAGTTGAAATCATTTCAGCTAAAAAGCTCCTCTCAGTTGAGAAACTTGGATTCATGTTTATTATTAGCTAGGCAGTGAGGAGACCTGTACCAGCTTTTACCTGAGAAGCATATTTTCCCACAGAGTTAAGGCAATATGGGAAGACACAGCCTCAAGTTCAGGGATCTCAGGAACTCCCCCGAGATATGTTAAACACAATCTATTGAACATCTACAACTGTGCCAAGTACTTCTGGGGGCAAAATCTCTGCCTTTAAGGAACTTGGCATCTAATAAGTGTAGGCAGTTGTTATAAAAGGCACACTATTTATAAGCGAGGCATAGAAGGAATTGAAGATTCAGAAAAGAAAACCATCGCAGCCACCTGAAAGGGTAGTATTCAGGAAAAATTCAATGGATGAGGTATTGTTAGAGTCATGCCCTAGAAGTCTGAAAGAGATTTCAACTGAAAAAGAGAAGGCAAATATAGAAAGTTGTGTTTGGATTCAGAAACATAGTAGAGCTGGCAAACAATGAAATCCCTTCCTCAAGAGATAGTCTATTCAATTTAATTAGGAAGACAAAAATTAAGAGTAATAGACTCAAATATTTAATTTGAATGCCTTTGGTACTTAGAGAGTACTCATAACTAAATTATAATTCAAACATCAGTCTCATAAACCATGAAATGGTGATTAAAATCACAAGTAGGTAAAACCCGTATTTATCAAGTTATATAACATATCATCAGCTCATTCTGTAGCATGAACTGGGAGTTCAGAATTCTATTATTACTGACACCAATGCCCTAGATGTTAAGCAAATGGGCTATTATTCTTTCTTTACAAAAATAACACAATTGACCTAAGCTCAATCATGAGCTGAGATTCTGCAGAGGTATCATTCTACCGGTTGATCCTCTTGTGATATAACTTGTCATATGTGTCAACTTGTCTCATAATGGTCATCGTAGTAGGGAGTCTGGAGCTTGGCAATAAGTGAAACTGGTCAGCCCATGAGGCCATTGAACTGCCCACCAGATAGCCTCTGAGGTCTAGTCTCCAGCTGAAGCTGTGTGAAATAATGACCATTGACATGGGCATCATACTTTTAAATGTCTGGTCCCATAATTATGATCTTATCTCTATTATTTTCACTGCAATATAATACCTCTGAAGGCTAAAAGCTCCTTACAAGAGGTTAGGCTGCTGTGGATAAATTTGGAATTGATTTGAAACAGACTCTTTAGGATTAGAAAATTTAGCATGATGGCTGGCTCATGGTTAAGAGATAAATAAATGAAATTGTATTCATATTACTATGATCCTTTAGTTAATATTTACATCTTCTGACCATGTAGTTCTTCTGCCTTCCTTCCTTTGTACCATGGCCTTCAAAAATGTCTATGTTGGTTTTGAAACTCAAAACATTGACTTTGAAATCTAAACTAATTGTGTTACCCCTCTGCTTAGAATCCTTTAATGGCTTCCTATATAGCTCTTAGAATAAAACCCTGTAATACGGATTTAAAGGCCTGGATGACCTTATGTTGCCCTTTTTCTCTAGACTTATCACCCATCACACCCTAAGTCTCTTTGCTCAGGCCCTACAACCCTTCTTTTGGCTGCTGATAGCTTCTCACACATGCTACTCTCTCTTCCTGGAATGTTTAGCTCCTCTCTTCTTTGCATGGCTACCTTCCATCCATCCCTCAGGTCTTAGGTTAAGCACATTTTATCAGAGAAGCTCTCCCAGACCTTCCTGACTAGCTTAGAGCCCTCTATCATAAGCCCTCATCATTGCATGCCTCTTCTTCTTAGTTGCTATCACATCTGTAAGTCTTCATTTATTTCTGTGATGACTTGACTCATGTCTGTCTTCCCTACTAGACTAAAAGCTTCATGAGGGCAGGGGCAATGTATATTTTTCTCAACATTGTATCCCTAGTACCTGGTACAATATTTGGCATGCAGTAGGTTCCATATGTAAGGTTGTATTCATTTAAAAAGTATTTATTGAGCACCTCCTATTTAAATTTGTGACAACTGCTTTAAAAAAATAGAAAGAATAATGGCTATCAAAGCGTTTAGGACAATCAGTATGATGTAAAGAGGTGAATACACAAAGATATAAATTAGTAAAACAGTTTCAATCTCTATAAAGGTAAAGTTCCTTGGATGACCCCCCCCCTTTTTTTTTTTTGATATGTGTACCTATTATTATAAACTTTGGTTTTCCAAGAACTACAAACTCAGAACCAGCATTTCCTTTGAGCCAAAACAGTTATGGAGAGTTGTTCAGAGCTCTAGTAAAGCAACTTAGGAAAAATAATATTTCTTCCTTTCTTCTTTCCTTCCTTCTTTCCCTCCTGCCTTCCTGCCTTCCTTCCTGCCTGCCTTCCTGCCTTCCTTCCTTCCTTCCTTCCTTTAATTCCTTCTCTCCCTCCCTCACATCTATCTAGCTATGTATCTATGCATCTATCTATCGGCCCGTCTATCTATCTCTCTGAACACACTTAAAAGTATCTAATTTAATTTTGTCATGGTATGACTGTATTCAGTAAACAATAGCTAGAATATCTTATCTGTACAGATATGATAGAGCCAAAAGACTGAATGTTTGCTGAAGAAGTATTTTATAGGCTAAAATTTACGTTACTTTATAAGTATCTAGAAAACAGCATGTTTCAGATTGAAAAGTTAAAATTTCCAAACAAAAAACTAACTTTTAAGGAAAGGTTTGTTTTTACTAACATACTTTAAAGCATCAATCTGAGTGTCTGTGTTCATAATTTACTGAACTGTGGAATGAATATACTATATAACATCTGCCTTAGGCATTGGATTGTAAATATTTCATAGCTTTATAAATGTACCATGATTAAGTATCTTTTAGTAGTCAACTGAATAATGTTTTACAGCATCAAAATGGCAAAAGTTTCTTTTTTTTTTTTTTTTTGTCTTTATCTGGAGACTTTGAAAATATATCACAAGGTTCATTTTATTTCTTATATATACATGTAAACCTAAAGTCCTCCCAGTGATACCAAAGAGGTAAGGAAAAGAGTCCCTAAGCCTTGATCCACAATTCTCCTTTTATCTAGTAGGAAATTCTGTAAAAATGCTGGTTACAAATATTCTTCCAGGCCATACATTTGTTTTGGTATCTGTGGTAGACAGAATAATGGTCTCCAAGGATGTCCATATCTTAATCCCCAGGATTTGTGACTATGTTATCTTACATTACGGAGGGGACTTTGTAGATGTGATTAAACTAAGGATCTTGAAATGAGGCAATTAACCGAAATTATCCAGGCGGGTCCAATGTAATCACAGGGTCCTTAAAAGAAGAAGGCAGGAGAGTCAGAGAAAAGATGCGATGATGGGAGCAGGGCTCATAGTTAGGCAGAGTGTTGAAGGTGCTATGTTGCTAGCTTGCAAATGAAGTTAAAGGTCACAAACTAAGGAATTCAGGCAGCTCCTAGAAGCTGGAAAAAGCAAGAAAACAGATTCTCCCCTAGATCCCCCAGAACCTGACAACGCCTTGATTTCAGTTCATTGAGGCTCATTTCACACTTCTAATCTCCAGAACTGTAAGTAATAAATGTCTTTTGTTTTAAACCACAAAGTTTGTAGCAATTAGTGACAACAGCAATAAGAAGTTAACACAGTATCAAATGACATATCCAGTACTCAGAATTTTAATTAAATACATCACAGAGTGAGTTTTAATGTTAAAGTGACCTCAAATAATCATTTAATCAATCAGTCATTCAAATCAAACTCAATAAATGTTTCTGAGCACTTATTGTTGCAGGTTCTTTAGCGGTCAATCATTTCTGTTTAATCACTATGTCATTTAGGTCTCCTGGGACTTTGGAGGTATTGATAAGGTTATTTTGAACACCCAATATCAGGTCCTGCAAAAGTGCAAATCCTTCTGGTGCTGAAGGAATACCGTATTTAATATGGATGATAAGGCAAGCTCAGGAATGACTATCATATGGGAGAGAAGTATTATCGACCAAAAATATTTAGAGGAGAGAGAGTGAGAGAGAGAGGGAATTATGTCTAGCTCAGAGAAACAGGGAATGGTTCTTGGAAAGACGGAAGTTTTACACCTGTGAAGGTGCAGGAAGAGAATACCATTATAGGCAAAGAAAATACTGAGTGAAAACATGACGTCAGGAAATCATAGGACAGGAACAGAGAGAGGATAAGACTGAAAAGGCCAGATGATTGGAGGTTCTGAAAGCCAAGTTAAGAATTTCATTTTTTATTCTGTGGTTAATGGAGACATTTCCCCAAGGCCTGTGACATAAAGTCCTTTCCTTATTCCCTGACACCAGTGTTAAAACAAGCACTTCTGAGCTCCTTGAGAGAACTGTAAAGGAGACAAAACCCACTGCTTTCCAAGTGCTCCTCCCAACTTCTTGCAAACTGGAAAAACCTCCTGAAGCAGAGTAGAACTATCAACTCTGTGCTACATGCATGCTTGGGGCTGTGGGAAAGTAACTGTATTTTTTGTAAAAATGAAGACTTTAGGAGATAGATATAATTCTTTAGTGCTTTGAACCTTAACTCCATCCTTGATAGGAGGTAGAAGAACATGGTGAATAAAAGTGTAGGAGACAGTGTGAGTGAGATCCAACTTTCTTAGCCAATGGTATAAGATGGTGCTCACTGAAGATTTTTAATCAGAATTTTTACAGAATTTCCTCCTAGATAAATTGAGAGTTGTGGATCAAGATCTACTTGTCTAATCTTGCCTGTCCTTCAAGAACCAGCTCCAGTCACATCTCTTCCATGATGCCTTCAATGATAGCCCAAGTTCATACAGATCTCTCAGCTTCCCAACTGCCCAACGCATGTATTGTCTGAATTATATATTTTACTTTGGTGATATCTAATTTTTATACAGATTATTGCTGGATTCAATTTTTTTGAAGAATGTGAAATTTACATAATGTTTTAAATGTCTTTGATAGATATTGATCTATCTAGCTATCCATCCCAATTTAATTATTGGTACATCACTCTTTGCTTAAAAGCCTTTGGTGGCTCCCTGTGACTGATTTTTTGTTGACACCTAATTATCCATTTTTCTCTTGTTATATAGAAACAGAGTTTTAGCCCAACATGGGCTGTTCCACCAAAAACTACATTTCCTATCCTCGCTTGTATTTGGGTATCATCATGAGACTACGTAGACAATT
>NW_004443943.1:33691840-33693368 GCF_000243295.1 Trichechus manatus latirostris
GTAAAATGTTGTAATTAAAATAATAATAAGGGCAATAATAAAAATAACAATGGGAAATATCTTCTACAAGCCACTATTTTTAATAATGTTCTTAATTTCTTTATTGATTTAATGACAAACAAGGATATACTTACGTCTAGGCTACAAGTACTTTTTATCCTTTTTAAAGAAAGTGAAAGCTTCTGATTATGTGAATTAAATGTCAACCTGCTGTTTAAAAATCACCTAACTTGTTTATGCATTGCAGATGTAGACAGCTAAAATGCATGGCCACAGCTAACCCATTCTTCATGGGATAGGTCAAAATCAGGAGTCATGAGAAAGACTTAATTTTCTAAAGATCTGGAAAGTAAGTTGGCTTCACAGCTATATTTCCAGAAGTTCATCCCACGTCATATCTTGGGCTATTTTTGTTGTTGTTCATAAAGGTGCAAAGGCCTGAAGCAAATGCAGGGATTTGGTATCTAAGACTTCCTGCTTTCTCCAACCACGTGATTTGGTAACACTCAAACTTAGCCTTTTCTCTCACTTCTCTAATTCACAAACATGATAAATTGGTCATATGGAACAAGCTGTCATTTTCCATTCACTTACTTTCACTTTTCTTAAGTAAGGAAATATTGAGAGCTTATGATGTGGCAAGCCCATTTTAGAGTTTCGAGCTGGGAAATAACACCATTTGATTTGTCTTTGTTAAATTTTAGTCTAGATTAACATACATTTATTGATGGCATATTGTGCTCCAAGCCAGGTGATAGGCATTGGAAACAAGACAATGAGGGAATATATAATTCATGATCCTTAATATTGAAGAGCTCACAGGTTAGCTGAAGATTTGACATGATAAGTGTTATAATGGAGGCAAGTAGTGAATGCTTGTGAGACAGACTAAAAGAAATGGTTTCCTGGAGAAAGTAACACTTAAATGACTCTTAAAGAAATAATAGGAGTCATCAGGTAAAAATCAGGTGAGGCCAACCCAGATAAAAAGTATAGAGAGTTGAAATAGCATGAGATGAGTAGGTAACCAATTAGACTTCAGTGTTGCTGGGAGGAATGCAAAGCTTTGCTTACAGTTTCTCTTGTCTCAAATGTTCTTCACCCCTCAATCCTGAGTTCCCCATGTGCATACTATTTACTCTCCATTCTTTGAGACTCAATTAAAATGCCACCTACCCCAAGACGCATTTTCTGATGCCTATAGGAAAAACTTATTAGTGTCTCTATTATGGATCTAATTGCCACTATTTAGCCTGAAGGAACTTTGCCATAAGGAAACATAACCTATTTATATCTGTTTCTACTACAGACCATAACTTATACTAGACTTCTCCCTCTGCCCCTGCTTGCTTTCTCCCTATCCTTTCCACAAGCATTGATCCAAAGGGCACTGCCTGTAAACATTCTGAACACTAAACTCTCTCAGAGCCTTCTGCCTGGAGAACCCAAATGGTGATAGATGTCATTCCCATTAAGAACATCTATTCATCAACAGACACCACTAAGAGAGTGAAAAGGCAAACAACTG
>NW_004443943.1:33693468-33705663 GCF_000243295.1 Trichechus manatus latirostris
TAAGTAGAATCTTTGACTTACAAGCTTAGATAAAGGTGCTCAACCCCTCTGCTCATCAGAGAGATGCAAAAATAAACATATAAAGAAATAAATAATCAATGCCACTACACATTCACTAGAAGGCATAAGACTATAAAGATTGATAATACCAAGATTTGATGAGGTATGGAGACTGGATAACTCATAGATTGTTGGTGCGAGTGAAATTAGTTCAACTACTTTGAAAAATGTTTTGAGCATATCTGCTAAAGGTAAATAGGCACCTACCCTATAATCCAGCAAGACTACTACGAGGTGTACACTCAAGAGAAAACAGTGTGTTTCTCTTCCAAACAATTTGTGCAAGAATGATTATAGCAGTACTATTTATAATAGCTAAAGATTTGGAAATAAATATCCTTTCAATCATGGAAAAAAAATTATAGTATATTCATATAATGGACTACTGTGCAGAATTAACAAATGAACAAAGTACATGAAACATTATGGAGAAGTTGCATATGCTTAATATTGAGGAAAAGAAATCAAACACAGAAAAACATATACTATTTGATTCCAGTTACATTAAGTTCAAAAACAAGCAAAATGAATCCATGGTGTTGGGAATCAGCATGGTGGTTACCTTCAGTGGGGGAGCATTGCCTGGAAAGAAAGCTGAGGAAGTCATTTACAATGCTGGAACTGTTCTACTAGATGTTGAACCAGGCAGGCACGGAGGTGTTTACATGGAAAGAAAAATGTATGGAATTGTATACGTAAGATTTGTTCCCTTTAGTGCATGTATGCTATACCTCAACAACAAAAATCTCTTTGGGCCTCTTTACAAGATATATATATATATATCAATCCAACCCTTGAGAATGATTTAATTAGTCTGGCTGGGGCTTGGGAGCAGTTTTACTCTTGGAAATTCCCCTGATGATTCTAACCTGTAGTCTGTCTTAAGAACCACAGATCTGATGTAACTTTCTCACATTATCAATTACAAGTGAAGAAACTCTACCCTGAGTATTGAGTGACTTCCGCAAGGGAGCATACAACAAATCTGATTACTGGCAAAGCTGGCTCCGGATCACATCTCATGGTTTATGCTGTGCTTTTGACCATCCTACACTGCCTTTTTCCTCATGTTTCCAGGTAACCACACCCTCAGCCCAAGCTTTCCATGTGGCCTCCCCTGCTCCCTCTTCACATGAGAACAAAATCCATCCTCCTGAGCCTGTTGCCTTGGCCTCAGTAAGTGCCCCCTGATGTGCTTGGTTTGAGGACAGAATTTGTTTTCAAGCAGAAGCAAACTACATTTTACAACAGAGATGCTTTCACTGGTTCACTTCTGATAATCAGCTGGCTGTAATCACAAAGGGTCCACATTGGAAAATCTTTACAAGGACAAATCTCTGTTGGATTGTCTTCCTCTCAGAGTTTTTGTGAGGATTTAAGGAGATAACACACGTAAAGCTTTTAGCACAGTGTGTGTTCAGTGAAAAGGATGATGATTCTTTTACATAACCATGATAGTTATCAACTTCAGTAAATTTGATATTAGTGCAATATTTTCCTTAATACTGCTTGCACTCCAATTTCATCAGTTGACCCAATATGTCCTTCAGACAATTATTTCTCTTTCGATACAGGATCCAGGCTACAGTCAGGTAGTACATTTAGTTGTCAAGTCTTTTTAGCCTTTTTAAGTCTGGAACATTTCCACAGCCTGTATTTTTGTCTCTTCTAACATTAGCATTTTGAAATAAAACAGTCCCCTTCTCCCTTCAATAATACACTGTTGCCATTTTGTACTTATCTGATGTTTGCTAATGATTAATTTAGGATATACATTCTGTGCCAAAATACTACATAGGAGAGGCTGTATTCTTCTCAGGGCATAATATATGGAGACACACAATGTTCGTCTCTTCCTCACTGATCATGTAAATTTTGATTACTCAGGCATGGTGTTGTCTGATTTGTGCGCTGTATAATCATCTTTTTCTATTTTGCAAGTAATAAATGTACTGTGGAGGGTCGCTATTAGTTGGAATCCACTTGATGGCAATTGGTTTATTTTTTATTTTTTAAATGGGGAGACCCTTCAGGATGATGCATATATACTGGTCCTTACCACAATTTCTCTCTAGGTTTTAGCATCTGTGGATGATTCCTGCCTTATCCAATCTTTACTATGATGATTACAAAATGATGGCTTTCCAACTCTAAAGCTCCTTCCACGTTTTGCTTTGCTGGCCCTTGGTATTCTATTGTAAGCAAGAACTTTCTCTTCTCCCCATTTATTTATGTATAAGCCATAATAACTCACAAATTCCTATTTTTCCAGTGGTTTGTAATTCAATAGTGTGCTTATTTTGGTGTTCAAATTGTCAATACCAGCTGGCTCCTCTGTCAGTGTTGCGAGCTCTTATAATTTTGTTTTTAGTACCTTCTTAATTTCTGTCCTCCGATTGTGTTCCAGGCTCATTTTTTATATGCCTTGCCCAAGCCCTGGAATCAGTCATTTCCAGTACGACAAACTTACAGAGGAGTGGGGGTTTTTATACGAGTGTAGTATATAAAAGGGTTGATCAAATTGTTTTAAAGTATCTCTCTATAGCCATGGAGGCCATTCTCAATGCACAATCCATATCCCCTCAGATCCGTTTTATACTTCTTGTGTCCTCATTCTCTAGTTTCTGTGTGCTTTGCTTCTTTTCTCCTCAACATCAGGCTGAAGGTGGAACTTAATGTAAAACTGCAGTCTTGTTGCTTCTTTCTCTCCATTGTCTGATTCCCCAAACTCTCTTACTAGACTTTCTGGGAGAATTTTCTTAATAAATCACTTGTACACTAATCCTCATCTCAGGCCCCAGTCCTGGGGAAATGAACATAAGACAGGTGGTACCAGAAGGGGTTCCAGGAAGCAGATTCTATGATGGAATTCTGGAGTTTGAACATTCACAGGTAAGATGACAGTAAGGACCCCATTACTGGTGGTACATGGAGTCTTAATAGCCTCTGGTATGCTGTAGCAGTGTGGTGAATTGAGGATGCAATAGCTTGTGTAATGTATCTGACACTGGGAAGGAGGTACAGGGAAACAGTAATTCTAAGGACAGTGAAATTGTTTGCTTGTTGCTGAGTGTGACTGGTGCATTGAAGAGAAAAAATGACAAGCTCAAGTCAGTTATTTATTAAATTAAGATATGGATTGAATATCTTTGGTAACATTAAATAGGCCTCCATCTCCTGAAGCTTGAAGACTGATTGTACTAAAGTTCAGGACCAGGGATTAATTTTAAGATAATTCCAAAGGAAGGTGAATTTTCAGTCTCAGCAATCTGCTATGTCAAAGTCAAGACCCTGATAAAGAAGGGATGAGGCAATGTGACTTGAGATGGGGTATGTGGGCAAATGTACTTGAAAATCTTAAACTGCTTCAGGCCTGCAGAATGGACCTCCTCTCTCTTAGTAGAAGACAGCTGCCATTCCTTGTTTCATAAAGATGCTGTGAAAGACAATATTTGTGCTTTTCATTATCTACTCCCAATTTCCTTTCACATCAGTAGACCAATAGCCAAGTTTGATTGCTAATATCACTGTCTTAGTCATCTAGTGCTGCTATAACAGAATTACCACAAGTGGATGGCTTTAACAAACTGAAGCTTATTCTCTTGCACTTTAGGAGGCTAGAAGTCCAAATTCATGGTGCGAGCTCCAGGAGAAGGCTTTCTCTGTCTGTTACCTTTAGGGGAAGGTCCTTGTCATCAATCTTCTCCCATCCTAGGGGCTTCTCAATGCAGGGACCTCAGGTTCAAAGGACATGATCCTCTCCTGGTTCTGCATTTTTGGTGGTATGAGGTCCCTCCTGTCTCTCTGCTTGCTTTTCTCTTTAATATGTCAAAAGAGATTGATTTAACACACATCTAATCTTGTAGATTGAGTCCTGTCTTATTAACATAACTGCCTCTAATCCTGCCTCATTAACATCATAAAGGTAGGATTTACAACCCATAAGAAAATCACATCAGATGACAAAATCGTGGATAATCACACAATACTGGGAATCCTGGCCTAGCCAAATTGACATACATTTTTGGGGGACACAATTTAATCCATAACAATTACTCAAATAGGAAAATACTGTCCCTACTGAGGGAGAATAGGAACATTCACTAGTGGATTTTCAGGACCTAGCTTACATGTACTAACAGGTAAAGGGGAGACATACTTGGAAGTAGATCAAGAAGGTATTTGCGTGTGTGTGTGTATAAAGCCAGATAAGGGAGAGTCTATCAATATGAATGTAGTCTCTTGTGACCCAGGATTCAACTCCCTGGCAATGGTTGCTGGATCTAGTCCTAAAACATTGCTAGGATAACTTTCAGAATCTTGAAATAAATGATGGCCCATATTAAACAAAGTGGAGATGTAAGAACTCCCCTGAAAGAGTGTTGCTGATTTATCTATTGCATAAGACCTGAGAATCTACCTGCTGACTATGTTTCTTTGTTCATTCTGGAGGAAATACCATTTACCAAGCTGAAATAAAAAACTCATTGGATGGTAGACAGCAAATTAGATACTGCAGAAGAAAATATTGGTGAACTTGAAGTCATAGCTTCATATTTAAACAGAACATACAGAAAAAAAGATTGAAAATTAAAACAGAATATCAGTATCTGTGGGAAATTATCAGGTGGTCTGATCTACATATAACAGAGTCTAAGAAATTGGAGATAGGGCAAAAATATGTCATTCAGGTGATCCCTTGTCGGGGTGGGGGTGGGGGCTGTCTTGATGCTCCCTTGCCCAAGTCTCCCTGTACAGGCAATTATAGTAAACATGGGTGGAAAGGTGGATGGTAACCTGAGGTTTAGATCCTAAAGTAATTAAGTTCTGTATGATGCCAACTGGCAAGTCAACCAGACTAATAACAAGTTAAAGGAGTAGGTAAGTTGAATCTAGAATGAGTAGGTGGGTGGAAGAGATTATCAGATATATCCTGAAGATTAACTGCAGCAACAGGGGCTGTAGCTCATCTTGATAAACTTCCTCTTGAAATTTTCCCCCAGAAATTGTGACCAACCCTATCTTGAGGAAGCCATGA
The DNA here is from genome assembly GCF_000243295.1 of Trichechus manatus latirostris. Lineage (NCBI taxonomy): Eukaryota > Metazoa > Chordata > Mammalia > Sirenia > Trichechidae > Trichechus > Trichechus manatus. The sequence continues at coordinate 33,698,567 of NW_004443943.1, forward strand.
CAGGGTGAGTAAATTTAATGTGAGAAGCTAGTGGATTTCAGTGGTGAAAGTGGGTGTAGAGTGGGTGCCAGTGGTGCCTTGCTCCCACTCCCTTGATCTCTTTTAGTGTCCCTGTACTCCCACCGCCTGCTTCTCTGTGCTTTGCTTCTAATGGCTCATGCCTACACCTTTCTCAGAGAACTGACCTTGGACTACTGGAACTGCTTCACCTGCAGGCTCAGAAAACCAAAAGTTCTTGGAAGCTTCTATCTCACTAACAGCCCTTAGCCACTGACTGATAGGAATGTGAAATCCCAACTCCTTTTACTGGAGGTGGGGTAAACTCTGAGTTATAAATTTATGTTCCAGAGTCTCCTATGGGATCAGGCTGGTGCTGGGTCTCTGCCAATGATTACACCTTTTCTTGACTTTTCCCCTTCACTGTCTTGCTATTATCGCCCACTCTCTTCTTGCTTTCTCCTGGGAGCATGTCCTTAATAAATTGCTTGAACACAAATCCTCATTTTAAGGGCTGCTTCTGGGGAACACAAGTTAAGACACACACATACACACACACACACACACACACGCGTGCGTGCATATATACATATATACACACAATCTCTATTTTAATTTTTCACACCTCTTTAATCAACAGTGCCAGTGAGATGTGTATATTATGTGTTTTAAAAACCAATTTTAAATTGAAAAAAAGGCAGTTCCTCCTTCAGAAGTTTCTACCTCTCTTTCTAGCCCTCTTTCTGAGTAAACCACAAATACAGAGCTAGGGCAGGAAAAAAGTAGGAAGCAGTTAATTTTTCCCTGAAGCAATCACGGGTCAAAATTGTGTGTGTCTGCGTATATACAAGGAGAGGGAGGGAGAGACAGAGAACAGAGACAGAGAGAGAAGGACAGACAGCAGTCAGAGAGGGACATACACATTCAATGCATTTATTATTTCAGTGAATTTCCACATATTCTCATTGACTCTGTAAGGTGTATGTGGGACAAAAGTAAGTGAGTCATTCTCTACCTTCTGAGAATTCTCAATCTGGTAGAGAAAAGATACAGGAGCTTAGGTAATTCTAATCTTGTGCAGTCTGTGAGAAGTACTCTGATGAAGGTAACTGTGAAGATGAAGACGCGGATTTTACCTAGTCAATGTGGAATACCTGGAGGATCCTTGGGAATACAGAATTTCATACAGACCTTGACTCCCAAAGCATCTTCTTTCCCCAAGAGCAAGTCTAGCAAAGGCCTCGAGAGTTGTTAGTACACTCATCACATGTCAAGTAAAAACTTTTATTTTTATTTGCACCTGATATTTTGTAACAGCTGGTATGAAGTTTTATCAAGGTTTTGAATAATCTTTTGAGTTTGCAGTGTGACTATAAAACAATGACATTGATTTATTTTAAAACATGACTTTCGGCCATGATTCACGTTAAAAATGAACATTCCCTGTGCATAAAATTTTTTAATCTCATGGATTGTCCCTGTCTCCTCTGTAAAATGGAGATAATAACACCTATCTTGCAAATATTAGAGCTTGTGTTTTACTAAAGCCCCTAGTTCAATTCCTTGTATAAAAGACGCTCGGTAAATTTTTGCTTTGATTTCATTATGATACCTGCTATTCCCAGAGTTAATGAACAGTTCTTTATATTTTGAGGATTTTTTTTTAACCAACAAATAAAACAATACCAAATATACACATCAGTGTTGTATCAAGCCATAATAAAGGTTGAGGAGAAAGGCAAAAACAAATAATACTGATCTTTCTATATTTAAAAATTTGGTATTATCTTCATCATAGATTTTTTGCATTGATTTTAATTATTTAAAATATTGCATTGAAGTATTACTTATATTGATCATTGGCTTTTTTAGCACCTTCTTAAATTTTGCTCCTAAGGCAAGTGCCTTACTAGCTTTACTCTAGTCTGACCCTGGTACATTCTCATTACTTTACAGATGTTCCTATCTATTCTTATATTGGATGCTGTGGTATGTTGCCTAGATTCCTTTAGAAAAGAATTGGAGCACCCATTCCGTCCAAGGCTGAGAGCTACTGGAAGCTCTTAACTGAGGGCCCTCCAGAGGTTGCCTTTGGCCGATTGTCTCTGCCTTGCCTAGTTTATGTTATATGCTCCCACATATAATGATAGGTGATGTTAGGTGTAAAGGTCCAGTCCCTTTGTCTCACTTTTGGACAATTCTGAAGGGCCACCCCAGGCCCAGAGTTTCCTAAGGGATTGTCTGAAAGCCTTTGTTTTGGCTACATCACAGCCCCAATTCTCCCTCCACCCAAACTTACTTCCTTCACTTTCCCCACAGGAGTTGATTCCAAGACCACGCCCCAGTAAATTTCCTGCACACTAATCTCCACCTCAGAATCTTACCTCTAGGAACAGAACCCGTGACAGTTGTAGCCAGGAGTGGTTTTAAAGAGCAGGTTCTAAGATGGGATTTTGGAACTGACCCATCAACTAGCAGGCTCACAATGAGGACTCCATCACTGCTGTTACATGGAACATGGACAGGCCCTGGAACAACTTTTAAAATGCTTACTGTGGTGAGTCGAGATGGTATACCTGTGAAAGAAAATGTAATGGCAGATACAATGTATATCAGGCATTTGAGAAACACTGGGAATAGGAGTTAGAAGGACACTTTTTCTAGAAGCAAAAGATACTTTGAAGAAAGATAATGAAAGGATTAGGGCTAATTAATCAGCAATTAAAAGCTAAGTATGAAAGTCAGAGAGCCTTCCTTGTTAGCATTTAAAAGGATATTCACACTTCCTGCAGCTGGGGGCAGAAAAAGATGAGGACAATCTCTAGGATTTACTCATAAGACTAATGGATCTTTAGAGAGGGCTGGGTCCTCAAACCTGGTAGATCTGCTAAGCCTAGGCCAGGAAGGAATAGGACACTGGCTCATGGAATTGAGCTGATGAACTAAAAAATGTGGATTCCTTAGATTCCTCTGAACTATCTGAGCCTCCGGAAGTGTACCATATCTCTCTGTCAAAAGCTAGCACTCTCCCACCTTAAAGACCATGCAGAAGCATCTGACTTAGTAGACAACACCTCCTCTCCCTGCTCCTAGATCAATAACTCAGGTTAACACACAACATAACCCAGGCAGCTGGGCCTATTAAAGAAGGAAAAGAGCAATACTCTAAAAGACCAGCAAGACCTAGATTACACGTAGAGACAGGAACTGGGAAAGATTATACAAAACCCAATTCTGAGATTGCTGGAAAAAGAACATGAAGTGGGATAAGCAAGAGTTTATTGATATGAGACTGGGCTCTTAGCAGTTGGAAAAAGCAATAGCCTCTGAGGGAAGGCTGAAATGCTAGAATTTTTGTGGCGAAAGGTGGATGTTAGAATGAAAAGACTCAGAGAAGTGGAAACGTTAGGCCATATAAGGCTGGAAAATCCACCAGAGGAATATTTTTTCATGAGAAGACATGAAAGACTATCCATTTACCAAAACAATAAGAAATGTGCTGGTGAGTGGGGAACCATTCCCACAGAGAAACTCTGAGGTCATTGCCTTCTCTTGTTCTGTGTTTATTATAGTCTGAAGATGCTTAGACCATCTCAACATCCCATAAAGCATCACAGTGGTCAACTCACTGATGATGTCACGCTAATGAGATTATATGAGAAAGAAGTAACACGCATGCAGGAGGACTTGGTAAAATCCATGCACTTCAGAGAGTGGAAGAGAAAGCCCATGAATATTCATGAACTTGCTACATCAGTGCATTCTTTAGGCATCCAGTGAGACATCCAAGACATCAATTCCAAAATAATGGACAAACTATTGAATCTTGTAACAGCTACCACGAAGAAGAAAACATAATGCCTGGTACTGCAGATAGCTTATTTCAGGCCACCCTCAGTCAGCACCAGTCTATGAAGTCTTACAAAGTATGATTTACCAACATGGGAGCCCATATAACAAGGCATCATAAAGGGGTCCCCTTTTTAAGCCAAAGAGGTGCAGCAGTGGACATATGACCCTGTTATCATCCATTGATTCTATTAAAAACAGACTACTTAGAAGCTGCTGGTCCATCAAAGCAATGACACAGCTGTTGAAGGTGCAACTGAAGCCCTAGCTTGACGCTTTGTTAAGTATTGACATCATCTTCCAAGATGACATATATCCTCTCATGCAATTCCCCTTATCTTGTTTGAAGTCTCTAATAGGTAGAGCACGTGATTCTGGGAAGCAAGGGGTGGAAACAGTGGTAGCCTATCATAGCATCACTCCCAGTGGCCCATCTGGGAATAATTTCTATCTATCTCCACAATTCTGGGCTCTGCAGATTCAAAAGTGTGGCTCTCAGAGAGAGAATACATCAACAAGGGAATACACCAGGAATCTCATTCAACTGTATGGTATGGCTGCTGCCTAGGCACTTTGGGCTCTTGAACTGAGATACCAGCAGGTAAGGAAAGTATTCACCAAATGATAGGGTCATTGATTTTGATCATCCGGAGAAGTAGAGATAATTTTCTACAATGAGGTTGTGGAGAAATATGTTTTTCACCCTATTGATTCACTTAGGTGTCTCCATACCAATTCTGGAAGTTAATAGACAAGTGTAACAGTCACAGCCTGAAAAGGTTCTCAAACTCTCAGTGACGAGGATCTGGGTCACCCACTAGGTAAGTCACCTAGGCCAGCAGAGGAGAATCTAGAATAGATAGTAGAGGAGGGAGGTGATGAGTATAATTGTGGCCTCAGGGCAAGCTCCAGTGGCAGGGGTCATTTGTCCCACTATCTTTCCTCCTGTAAGTTTACTTTAGGGATAGAGCCCACCAGAATCCTGAATTAGTGGCTTCCAGAACTTATACGAAGCAAGTGGATCTCAGTGACTCATTGGGAAGGTTGTGGTGGACACTATGTCACTCCACCCAGATGCTCCCACATCAGGACTGACAGTCATTGCTCTCATTTCTCCAGCTGTATGGCATTTTGGAAACTAACATTTTGCAGCTGAGAACTCCTCCTGGTATTACAATTGGCTGAACAGAAACACCGAGTATAACATCATATCTGCTTCCCTGGAGGTAATGTGGAGTATAAAGGCCCAGCTTTCTTACTCCAATTTAGGACAACTCTGCAGGGTTATCCCAGTATAAGAGTTCCCAAGAGTATAAGTCGAGTCCTTTGTTGTGGCTGCATCATCATAACTGAGTTTCTCCCTGCCAATTTGCCTTCCTTCATTTCTTCCACAGGTGTTGATTCTAAGAGCCCTCGTTCAAAAATTTCCTGCAAACTACACCATCCGCACCTTGGAACTCAACTTCCTCAAACTACGTCATCTGCACCTTGGAACTCCTTAAACTATCCTCTAACTTACTTGGATACAGGTTAAAACATTCTGAATTTCCTAATTTTATCCTAGCCTCCCCACTATGTGGAGTCTCATTTTCTGTCTGCAGTACTAGTCCTGATTTTCAGGTTGAGTAAACTTGCTCTCTGTAATTATTTCTGAAGTTGCAGTCCCTGCCGCCAAATGAAACTAAGAACATGCTATGTATTATTTTGCTTATTTTAGTAATGTCAAACCTCTTGCACCTGATGTGTTTGATGGATTCTAAATTGAGAAGCACCTGCATGGAGAAGACCTGAACCTTGTAAATGTATTTGTCACTGCTGAGGCATCATCCTCAAAGACTGAGCTGATGTTGCATGGAGGACACACCACCTGAGCAAGGGACCACTCAGATGAACACCAAGACGCATTCGGGAATTTTATTTTATGCATAATCCCAATTCGGCGTACATGGAAAAAACTGAAATCAGAGAAAATATGCACTGAAATCAGAGCAAAATATATTCTGAAGTCCTCACCCAGAGGAGTCACTCCAAGGTTTTCCATCTAAAAATCTTGAAAATATTCTTTTTATAAATAACTAATTTTCTCTAGCATAATCTATCACTGTCCCCCAGGGCAGGCCCACCAACCATCGTGACTGACATCCTTTGTCTTGCAGTATTTAGTGAAATTAAACTGTCAGTCTTCATTTTTCTTGATGACTTCAGTACTGTACCCATTCCTGCCTAAGAAGCTTTTTTTTTTTTTTTTTCTTCATTAATTTTAAAGAAGGTCTTGGTGGCTTCAGAGCCTTTATTTTCAGATTGGCATCTTCAGATGAGACAGGACACTGGAGGCAAAGACATCAGGACAAATGAAAGCTGGCAGCATAAAAGCAGAAGAGTCCCCTTTACTGATCTGAAATTCTCTAATTAGGAAGCTTGGGAGAAGTCCAGGCCCAAAGATGGCCTCATTTTTGCTGAGAAGGGGGGTGGAGGGGACTATCCTATGAACTGTGCTCCAAGATAATATCAGACAGACTGGAGGACTCTCCCTACCTGGAAGGCAAGTACTCACTCATCAGGTGGTCCCTTCCCAGAACTGCCCCACCAAGGGCATCCCTGGAGGTGGCATTCAGTTACCCCTTCTTAGCATTTCAGCCACCTGAGCTATATCACAGGGTGTGATTCATAGATTCAGGACCTGCCATAGCCCCCTAAACAGTAGGACTCTCCAAATACAGCCATGCAGGGTGGAAATACTTGAAACTACCATTTGTGCCCACTCACCTTCTCATCCCAAAATCACCTATCCAGTTCAATTCTGATTAAACCACCCAGAAGACAAGTTGCTGTTGAGGGTTTCCCAGTTCAATATCTGGGCCTTCTCTCATTTCTACAGTCTTCCAGGGCACTGACGCTTCTTTCCACAAACCCAGATCCACATTCCATGTTTCCTCTCATATTGTGATGTCCCTCAACTCAAAACCATATCCCTCCACCCTTCTAACAGCCACATTTACATTCCCTAGGTTAACTCAGAAAGTGCTATAGCTGTCAGTCATTTCCACCTCTATACAAACCAGTTTAATCAGCTAAGGGATAGAGGAAAGCAAAGTAATTAAAGGGATTCAGCTGGAGGTAAGAACAAAAATTTAGCACTTTTAAAGTATTTACTTCTTAGAGGAAAGCCCATAGTAGCCCAACACTGAGCTCCCTAAAGATACAGATGTGTCTTTCTCATGGTCCTGAATCCCTCAGTATTTACTACAGTG
>NW_004443943.1:33706936-33707807 GCF_000243295.1 Trichechus manatus latirostris
AATGGATTAAATTCAACTCTTTCTTTGATTCCTTTGAACTGCAAGGACAATAAAACTCCTTATATTTAAACACCAGTTATTATTTTATTTATATAAATAATAGAAAATGAGTTATTGTGTTCAAAGTTTATTGGAATAGAACAGAGGTTGACAAACTTTTTTATGTAAATGACCAGACAGTAAATATTTTAGGCTTTGCACACCACATATGGCCTCCATTACAACTATTCAACTCTATCTTAAGCCGTAAATGAATGGTTATATCTGTGTTCCAATAAAATTTTATTTAGAAAAACAAGCAGTGTCCTGGAGGATGTGAAACTAGAGCAAAGCACTGAGTCAGTGAGATTCACCATTGAATGATGCCTCCTTTGGACACCTTTCAAAGACTTGGCTTCCGTCTAGGATCTGTGAGATACCAGTGTATCCTTATAATAAACTCAATATTCTCATAAGAAACTTTATATTTGTGCTTAAAATACAAATAAACAATAAGAACACACACAGGCACACATCAGTACAGGTGCTTGGCTGGATTTGGGCTCTGGACCATAATTTGCTGACAACTGGAATAGAGCACTGGAAGTCATACTTGAGGTCAGAGTAGAATAGGTGAATCAGGGTGAGTTTACTATTATTCCCATCAGGAACTGACAGTTGGAGCTCTACAGAAAGCTGTCCTCTCCCCACATAGAAGGGACCTAGTTATATCAGGGAAACACATGCTTAGCACACATGAACTAAATTGCAAGATCATCAGAGGACATGCAGCCAAGGTGAATGATTTCAATAGACAACCCCAGCTTGTCAACCTAGCGCTCTCAGGTGTGTTTCTCTGTTGGAGAAAATGGTTGGTTAGGAAATCAGTGAC
>NW_004443943.1:33713493-33714242 GCF_000243295.1 Trichechus manatus latirostris
TCATTTATGTTTGACAATGCATACCATAATTACAGATACTGAAACAGACCCTCAAAGTCAACTTGTTTCCCATGTAACAGTAATCCATATTTATGGATCATTGCTGACCTAGTACTTCCAAATACATGGATAGAATCGACCTTCCTCCCTTCTTGGAATCTACATAATATATTCTTTGTTCAAGCCAACTGAAAGCAAGCAAATAAGAGATGACATCAATTATTTCTGGCCTTTTAAAAACCTAGAACACTATGCCTAAAAATAATCTGAGGGAGAGTGGTGACAACATGGTTATATTACCTTTTTAAAGGTAGAAATTTTAATTTTATTTATGGTTTTGTGTGAGAAATTAATTATTTGATAATAAAGAAATTTGAAGGTTATGATTAAGGTGAAGAGTTATTTACTTGCAACTGAAGTCCAGGATCTTCTTTAAAATAGCTCTTATTTTATATATTTTAGCAACTTCTCAATTAAATGTTATCTGTGAACAAATAAACTAAAGAAGGGAGCAATATTCAGTATTACCTAGTAAAGGTGGTGATGGTGACGGAGGAGAGAGGGTAGGAAGAAGAGGAGCAAGACAGAGGAAATTAATAAATTCTTCACATTTTTTTTTACTGTGCTTTAAGTTAAAGCTTATAGTTCAAGTTAGTTTCTCATACAAAAATTTATACACACATTGTTATGTGACCCTAGTTGCTCTCCCTATAACGTGACAGCACACTCCTCCTTTCCACCCCGGATTT
>NW_004443943.1:33714990-33759943 GCF_000243295.1 Trichechus manatus latirostris
TATTCTCAAAGGCTCTGATATAATTGGTCCACTGGTACCAGTTGCCACCAAGTCGATTTAGACTCATGACGACCCCATGTGTTTCAGAGTAAAACTATTCCACAGGGTTTTCAATGACTGTGACCTTTTGGAAGTAGATTGCCAGACCTTTCTTCTGAGGAGCCTCTGAGTGGGTTGGAAGCACCAACTTTTTGGTTAGTAGCCAAGTGCTTAACTATTTGTGCCACCCAGGGACTCTATAATTGATATATTTGATATTTTATATATATATATACATATATATATTTCCTTTAGGAAAGCTTTCATACATTGGAATGTTAGTGCTCCATACCCCAGATCAAGACACAGATTATTACCACTACCCCAGAATCACTCCCCATGTTCTTCAAGTGTTTACCACTCCTAAGGCAACCGTTACGTTTTCTTCTATTAACATAGATTAGTTTTACCTCTTTTTGGAATTTATATGAATGAAATGAGTATCTACTAAAATATTGTCTGATAATATCATGCCTATTTGATTTCTTTTTTATCTTTATTCTATTCTGCACTTTCCAAATTTTCTACTATATGTAAGTGATGTCTTAATCAGTCTCACTGTAAACTACTGGCACATATTAATACTTGAAAACTTACCAAGTAAAGCCAATGGTGTAAAGAAAAATCATCCTTCTTTTAGTAATGTTTCCCAAAGGGGTGAGAGAAAAATCAGGTCAACAGATAAAGGATTTATGTATGTGCGTGTGTAATTGTGCATGTGTGTGTGCTTGGGTAAGACCTATTTAACATACAATGGAACTAACGATTTTTGATGAACATTGTTTAGGGTCCCCAAACTACAAGGACAGGGCAAACATTGCAGATGGGTAAAGGAGACCAGGTAGGGACTGTGACAAATGGGAAAGTGAATATTCATAAAAAATGGGCTGTCACTGCTCTGCTTCAGCTCGTAGCTGCAGTGTAGAAATTTAGACATAGTATTTTAAGATCTTTTGCTTTTCCTAGAGAAGATAAAAATCCACATATTTGTGTTATATCTTATGTTTAGATATTAGCAAATAATTTGAATGTTTGAAAAACCCTGTTTAGGCCAAATAAAACAACCTGCTGTCCAGATTCAACCCACAAGATGCCAATTTACAACCTCTGAATAGCACACATCTGTCGCTATGTGGTATCTTTTACATTTGCCGATGTGGTGCCAATATTTAAATCATGCATTTTATTATGTAACTTTTCATGTGCATAGAGATAAGAATATTAATTATTTTATTGAACATCACTTCTCACTGTGTTGAGCTCTCAAACCTGTAATATTTCATTTAACCTTTACCTTAGGAAGATATATATTGTTATCTCCAATTTTTAGATAAGAAAATGGAAGCTTTAAAATAGGTTAAGCAGCGTGTACAAGGTCAAATAATTTGTAAGTGGAAGAGGCAGGATTAAATCTGTGAGCTGTACTTGACAATCAAGTCTGCATGATTGACAATTAATGCTATGCTATGTTGCAAAATTCCTCTCTTCTATAAGACGAGGGATACATAATACATGCCCAATAAATGTCTCTTTAATCTATGAGACTGAATATTAATTGATTGAGGACAGGAACTGTGCGCCATATATTTTTTCCATATCTTAAACTTTTTGCACACAGAACTTTTTTTTTTTTTTTTTTTTACAAACTGTTGGTTCAATGAACTGATAGTCCAATATAGGTCCATTTATTGATTCTTCCTGTACTACAGGAAAGAAACCATAGAGCTTAGCACATATATAGTTGGCAATCAATAAATAAAATCCACTATATTTTAAAGTAATACTACGAGTGGTAGACAATGCGCTGGTTTTCCAGTCAAGAACCATGAATTTGAAATACAGCTTTATCACTAACCGGTCACTGTAGACCTTAGTCATCTCATCTCTAAATGAAGAACATTGGATTAGAAGCCCCTAATTTCAATAATTCTACGATTGATCTATGCTGTCTGGAGATCAAGCTTGAGACACTAATTTTTGGTCTGACTTTTCTTGCCATTGAATCATTTATAACACTTTATGCTGTAAGTATTAGAAAACCTAAACCAAACTATTTTATGCTAAAAAGGAATGTGCTAGCTCACAGAACTCTGAAGTTCAGCATTAGGGCTCAGATCAGGTGGCTTGAGAAATAGCACCAGTACCTCCTTCTCTCTGTCTCTCAGTTGAATGCTGCTCTGCTCTATGTTTTGGCGTACTGTGGTGGCTTGTGTGTTACTGCGATGCTGGAAGCTATGGCACTGATATTTCTGTTACACATAACAAGTCGCTATGAGTTGGAACCAACTTGACAGTGCCTAACAACAATTCTTCTCTATGGGCAGAAGTATGAGATATTTACATGGTGAGACATTTCAAATGGCCTGAGGGATTGAGAACTAAAATCCCATGTTTCTCTTTCCAAAAGTTAAAGTTTCTGTGCTGGTCATTAGAGGATGTAGTGGCGTCTTCCCTTACAGGATCCCTTAAAACATTGCTCTCTCCTGCAGATTTACCTGTCTGTGACTTTCATCCACAGGATTCACATCATTCTCAGGTTCTTTTGAGATATAACTTTTCTTACAATTAGCTGACATATTCTCCTGAAGAAAAATACATCCCCAGCCTCATGAAAATATAAATTAAGATTTTGACTTCTAGCTTCATAGATTGGACTCATTCTCAGGCAATAAAGCATGTCAGAACAACATAAAACATCTATTAAAAAAATTCTGAGCCTTAAAATAACTCTTACCCCTGAATGCATCTTCTGGGAAATAAGGACTCTAGCCAAGACTCATGCTAAAGGGTCTCAGAAATTCTCAAATTGTCCTCAGTTCTAAGGAGCTACTTGGTCAGCTCAGAGTTGCAGCACATTTCTTATATGCAAAATAAATTCCATCAGAGTCTGAAGAGCTAAATGCTTTGTACTTGAAACCCCATCTGGGTCTTCTAGGATTTTTACATCTATATTCATAAAGGGATGTTGGTCTGTGGTTTTCTTTTTTTGTGGTGTCTTTGTCTCACTTTGGTGTCAGAGTAATGCTAGCCTCACACATAAGTTAGGAAGTATTCTCTCCTTTTGTATATTTTGGAAAAAGTAAGAAGGACTGGGGTCATTTTTTCTATAAATATTTGGTAAAATTCTCCAGTGAAGCCATCTGCTTTAGAACTTATCTTTGTTGGGAAGTTTTTGATTACTGATTCAATTTTTTTTTACCTGTAATGGGTCTGTTGAGATCTTCTATTTCTTCTTGAGTCAATGTAGGAAGTGCATGTGTTTCTAGGAATTTGTCCATTTCATTTAGATTATCTAATTTGTTGGCACACAGTGTTCGTACTATTCTCTTATGATCCTATTTATTTCCATAGGGTCAGTTGTAATGTTGCTACTTTCATTTCTGATTTTAGACATTTGCAACTTCTCTCTTTTTTCTTTTCATTCTACCTAAAGATTTGTCAACTTTATTGATCTTTAAAAAAATTAAATTTTGTTTTCATAGATTCTTTCTATTGTTTTTTATTCTTTATTGCATTTATCTCTGCTCTGATCTTTGCTATGTTCTTCCTTCTGGCTGCTTTGGGTTTGGTTTGCTCTTCTTTTTCTAATTCCTCAAGTTGTAAAGTTAGGTTATTAATTGGTAATTTTTCTTTTTTATTATTATTCTTTCTTTTTTAATGTAGGCTTTTATAGCTGTAACTTTCCCTCTGAGCACTGCTTTCACCGCATCAAGGCACTTCATTTTCCTGGCCCTGTTTATGAGGCTGATTAGTCAAAAGGAGATGACGATCATTCTCCTAAGCTTTGTCAACACTGATATTACTTAATATTTATAATTAATGACCATGGTTATCTTCAAAACCCAAGGATGGGGACAAGGTATGATAAATACCTAATATCCTTTAGACACTGTACTATGTGATTTACACATATGATCTCATGTAATCTTATGGAAACATTGTGAGGTAGGTAATATCCCTAATTTATAGATGAGGAATCTGAGGTTTAACTAAGCTGGTACATGACTGACCGTACATTTGGTTCCATGTTGCTCTTATCCAGTACTGTTTCATTATACTATGATGCTTGAAATTAGCTGACTAAACTAACATAAGTCCATTCGTGAGTCAGTATTCCAAATCTAATCAAATAGAGATGTCATGTGGCAGAAGTAGTAGCAAAGAACCTGGCCTACCTCATCCTTAGAAAGTCTCAAGATTATATAAAACACCTAGTTCCCCTTGGCAAACTTTGGCAAATTAAAATCCCTGAAATATCTTCGACTATAGAATCACAAATTTTTTTAACTTAAAGAGAAATTGAAAATATTTTAAGCCAACTCCTTTCTTTTAAAGACGAGGGGTCTGATGTCTTGAAATGTAAAATATTTTGCCCAAAGACACAGAAAATTGGAAGATTAGAGCTTTAGGTTACCTAATTCTAAATTCTGTCCTGTTGCTATTACCACCAACTGTCTTCAATAATGTGCTAGATACAAAATCTAGGGAGAATGAGAACGCACAGTGAATTAGAGGAAAACAATCAATCCTGGTGGCATTCCTGACTTTCCTTACCACACACCAAGAAAGAAGAGTGAGGATGTAATAGGAGCCAGCAGCAAGGCAGCAGGAGCCTGCAGTGTGAAGGAGGTGGGTGAACCAGAAGACAAATATCATTAGCATCAGATGTTGGATGGACAGCTTATTGATTTTCTTTTCATTTTATTCATGATGCACATTGGTAAATAGCAGATCATGTCATGGGAGCCAAGCTGGGACCTGGCAACATCAGGAAAAAGCAAAACCTTGAAGGGGAAGCCAACTGTTGTGGCAAACATCTCACGTTCATAGGGCCCTCAAGTGCAGCTCCTTAGGTCAGAGGAGGTAACATATCCTGCCGTTCTGCCAACTACTGCAAAGCACCACAGCTTCCTATCTGCACTTCTACAGTTCTAATATTCACAGTCAGATGGAAGAAATGAGAAATCTTGGGACTCTCCTTCTTTGGAGGAGGCTGGACGAGTTAATTCCATCATTATGAGGAAGAGGGGGGATACATGGACAGATTTCTTGAGAATTCATAAAGCCTCAGGTCCCTGCCATCACCTCAGCCTCATAAGACCCAATACTACTGAGAGAAATAATTCCGTGCTTCCACATTTCTGGCACTCTATAACCTCGAAGGTCTTGACCTCTAGGCAGCAAGAGTGCCAGTAAATTGCAAGGTAAAATTGCCGCCCAAAGATTCTGAGCTTCTCCAACCATCAGGCAAGGAAAGGAGTCACCATCAGGGCCTGATCATCAAGAAGATCCAAGGCTACTGGTAAAACATGGGGACAGAAAAGTATATATTTGGCACCTAAATGATACACTTGAGAAATTCTTGGTAATCTTTTGGCTTGTGTTGGTGGCAAATGAACAAATGCAGCAGCCTAAATCAGTAAAGAGCACAGTGGCTTAACCAAGAATGAGTATCTGTCGTTCCACTAAGCAATTCATCTAGATCACGGAGGCCCCAGGATGCGGAAAATCTAGAATCCTTGGTAGGAAAAGGAGATGATAATTATCTGTTTTAGCCTCAGAAACCACAAATCTTTTCCTTGTACATTTCATCCAGGAAAAAAAAAAGCCCATTATAATACTGAAGTAACTGCTCTCAGAATTTATGAGATACTCAAGTGCCCATTAGTAGAAACAGTATTGCACTGCTCAGATTCAACTCTTTTAAGAGAGAGAAACACTCATTCTTCCAGCTGCTGGTGGTACTAACAGCTGACACCTCAAAGCTTGGTTTCCCTTCACAGCATTTGCCCTTGGCTGAAGAGAGCCATCATACCCACTTCCTGGGGCAGCCCTCATCCAGTGAACCAAAAATGTGAGGGTAGAGATGCCTGAAAGATCAGCTGAGGCCTTTTTCATTATTGTAGGGCAGCCAAATTTCTTCCTATACCCAATCCTGCTTCTTTCATTCCCACAGATGTTGATTCTGAGAGCTCTATGAACTTCCTGCAAGCTTCCTGGAAAACCTAGCCTGTGACATTCTCATATTTTCCCTTCCCTGTACTCTTCATGCTTTTATGCAGTTCCACCTGGGATGCTTATTCTTCAGCCTTTAGGATATTTTGTGGGCAAGTATATGGTCGACAAATTTTTCCAGATTAGTTAATATAAAGATGTTTATAATTTGCCATCAATTGTGGAGTATATTCCCTTTGTGACAGAATTACAGAACGGCAAAATATATGTATTTTTTCCTTTCAGCATTGTACATATATCATTCAATTGTCTTTTGTTTTCCATTATTCACATTAAAAAGTCAGCCAACAATTTACTGTTGTTTTCCTAAAGGTAATGCAGTCCCCTCCACCCCCTACCCCCGCCCAGATGCTCTTAAGTTTTTATTGTTGTCTTTGGCATTTAATTGTTTGTCTATAATTTCTTTAGATATAGTTTTCTTTGCGTTTTTTCCTGCTTGGGATTCTTAGAGCTTCTTGAAACTTGTCAGTTAAAAAAATGACTAGGATTTCTCCAAATTTTTCTTCTACTGAGACTCTGATTCCATGTTTTAGATACCTTTTTTTAAACATATCCCATACATTTTTTATGGTTTTCTTTTTTATAGTTTCTATCATTTTTGATCTCTGCTTTTAATTTGGGTATTTTCTACAGATGTTCTGCTGTTTCTAATCTGGTATTATACCCAATGTATTTAACACTTAATTTCAACGACTGAATGTTTCAGTTCTACTATGTTTAGTTTGACATATTTACATGGATTTTTAAGTCTTTGCTGAAATTTCCCCACCTTTCCTCTATTTTCTGAATATGTTAATTATAATTATTTTAAGGTTCCTGTGTGAGAATTCCAATTTACTTGATCCTTTTTCTCTTTTATTTTTCTATTGATTTGAAGTCATTTATTCTTCATTTTTACCATGCATCATAATTAATTGATTAGATACTGGACTTGTGAATGAAAAAAAAAAGAGGCTCTTGATGTTTTCTTCCTGCAAAGTTGCTTACAATTTCTTGTCAGGTAGGTAGTGTTGCAACAGGTAAGCTTTATCCTCTCAAGAATGGTTTTAGGCTTTGTTGATCTATTTCAGTTTTGTGTTTAATCCTAAGGAATGGGTCTTACCCTTAAAGCCAAGCCATTCAGGGGTCTCAACAGAAGTCCCAGGGTATTTACCAAGGCTCCTCTTGGCAGTATCTGGACTCTAACTTTCATTTCTCCAGCACTGAGTGACTGTTGAAATTTCTGCTAACATTTTTTTCCATTCCCAGCTTAAGTTTTGTGCTGAGTTTCACTAAATTTTTCTCGTGCATAAAGAATTTAGGGGTCATTCAATGACTTGAGGTTATTTGTATGCAGATTTTGGGACTCTTTTCTATGTGAATCCTTCTCCAAGAATTTGTCCCTCAGATTTCTGCTCTTCTGTTGGTCCTAGAGTTTGGTCTCTGACTCTTTAGACTCTTCAGTCCAGTAAAACTGATTTAGGATTAATTTCCCTGTACTGCAAACTGGAAAATTCCCTTAGAAAAACATTGAGAAAAATATGCAAGTCACCTTGTGTATTGCACTTATCTAAAGTTGTGGCTCCACCAGGACTTAGTTGCTCTTCAATGTAACAATATAAGCATACGTATCGTATATGGTTATGTATGTATGTGAATGTTTGTATGCTGTGTGTGTGTATATACATACGTACGTGTTTTTTACAATTGTTTTCTATGGGAGGGTTAATATAATCCACAATATCAGTAATTTGGATCCCTGTCTCTTTTGGTA
The DNA here is from genome assembly GCF_000243295.1 of Trichechus manatus latirostris. NCBI lineage: Eukaryota > Metazoa > Chordata > Mammalia > Sirenia > Trichechidae > Trichechus > Trichechus manatus. The sequence goes on from NW_004443943.1 coordinate 33,722,798, forward strand.
ACTTAATATCCTGTAATTTCTACTTCAATGTACCCTATATGTCAGTATACTGAAATATTTGCCATTCTCTGAACACCACTCTTTCTTAATCCTTTGCTTTTACGCACATCATTCTTCTTTTCTTGATTTTTTCCCTGCCTCATCTACTTTGTAAGGTCTACCGTCCTTCAAGTTAGTACTTAACCATCTTTACCTGTCTCTTTTTCTTCACTAGGATGAAATGGTTTGTTCTCCCATATGATGCCTTGATACTCTGTCCTTAACTGTCCCACACCATTTCCATTGTATGTTACAATCAGGTATTTATCTTCCTGTAAAGATCGTGAGTTTTTTTTGTTAGGAAGGACTCCTTATTTTTCTCTCTTGCTTATAAGTTTTTTTAATCTTTTTTTTAATTGTACTTTAAATGAAGGTTTGCAGAACAAACTAGCTTCTCATTAAACAGTTAGTACATATATTGTTTTATGACATTGGTTAACAACCCCATGACATGTCAACACACTCCCTTCTCAACTTTGGGTTCCCTATTACCAGCTTTCCTGTCCCCTCCTGCCTCCTAGTCCTAGCCCCTGGACTGGTGTGCCCCTTTAGTCTCGTTTTGTTTTATGGGCCTGTCTAATCTTTGGATTAGACAATGAATAAGGAAGACCGAAGAAGAAGCGACGCCTTTGAATTGTGGTGTTGGTGAAGAATATTGAATACACCATGGACTGCCAATAGAACAAACAAATCTGTCTTGGAAGAAGTACGGTCAGAATGTTCCTTAGAAGCAAGGATGGCGAGACTACATCTTATATACTTTGGACATGTTGTCAGGAGGGATCAATCCCTGGAGAAGGACATCATGCTTGGTAAAGTACAGGGTCAGTGAAGAAGAGGAAGACCCTCAACAAGATGGACTGACATAGTGGCTGCAACAGGACCGGCCAGTGTTTTGTTCTGTGGTACATAGTGTGGCTATGAGTCAGAACCGACTTGATGGCACCTAACAACAGCAACAATCTTTGAATGAAGTGTGAACCTCAGGAGTGACTTCATTACTGAGCTAAAAGGGCGTCCAGTGGCCATACTCTAGGGGTTTCTCCAGTCTCTGTCAGACCATTAAGTCTCGTCTTATTTTGTGAGTTAGAATTTTGTTCTACATTTTTCTCCAGCTCTCTCTGGGACCCTCTATTGTGATTCCTGTCAGAGCAGTCAGTGGTGGTAGCCAGGCACTATCTAGTTGTACTGGACTCAGTCTGTTGGAGGCCTTGGTCGTTGTGGTCCATTAGTCCTTTGAACTAATTTTGCCCTTGTATCTTTAGTTTTCTTCATTCTCCCTTGCTCCCGAAGGGGTGAGACCAGTGGAGTATCTTAGATGGCCGCTCAGTTGTCAGCTTTTTTATTAGGAGGGACTCTGTTTTGTATATTTCAATATCCTCAAGGAATTCCAGCATAGTGCCTTGCCTATAGCATGTGTTAGGTATGGTGGATATATAAATGAGTATTTTTGCCTCTATCACTGTAGACATCATCTTAGGCTGACTATTTAGAAGAGGTGAGTTTGAGTCCTATTATTCATAAAGAAAAAGACTTGGTGAGATGGGAAGTCTCTTTGTCACCATCATTCAGGGGAATCTCCCAATAGGCAATTAGCAATAATCCTAGAACTTATGTTGGTGGAATTATTTGGACACATTAATTTTGGTTAGGTTACTTTGTCCCAATACCAGTTTACCTCTGTAATGCCCACTTCCTCCCCATCTCCCCTGTCCAGTTCCATAAAAATGCAACATACTCATTCCACCTTGACTAACGTTGTTTAGCCTTCTATATTGTTCCCTTCCCCTATCCACTTCCCCTTAGCCCAGTCCTTGCTTATCTTGGTGGTGACTGTAGGTTGGAAGGGAGGCAGACTCATATGGCTCAAAAGAGTTACTGACTATGAAAGCCAGTTCACATACTCTGCTCTAAACCTGCCCACTAGTGGTACAAGGAATATTTGCTTATGAATCACACCAAGTCTGTGTGTTCTTCAGAAACTTACTTAACTTCTTCTTCTTCTTTTTTTTTTTACTTAGCTTCTTTAAAGCTCGATTTTCTCATGTGAAAAACAAACAGGAATATTAATAAATATCTGATGGGCTTTATGTGACTACTGAGTGAAAACGTGGGTTAATGTTCTTATTATAGCACCTACAATAGGTAATACTCAATAAAAAAGTATGCCATTTGTATTATTTTAATATTATTATCATGCTTATCACTATACCACTACCACTATTTACAGTGGGCCTGAGTAACTGGACCAACTCCAAATACTCCATTTCTTGGCACCTTCTAGAGAATCCAAGGAGTGTTGCCTGCTGACTCATTCTGACTTGGCATCTGGGATCCCAGCTCTATTGGCTGTGTCTGCGGAGGCAGCTATTTTCTATAAAGGCAAGCCTTTTCTCAGGAAGACACAAGAACAGAGAACCACAAGACAAAAATTCAGAGAAGTAGTTCTTTTATTTATTTTTTTCTGAAACGAATCTTTGTTAAAAATCAGAAGGCGGGGCCCAACAATACGAGAATTGTTAAATGGAAAAAGAGCTTTATAGTAGATTAGGGACACAAAAGTGACTTGAGCAAGTGACAATGACAGAGTGCTTCCTATCAGGGATACATGAGTAGTGAACATAGAATAGTTCATCCTTGAAGGGCAATTGAGCAGAAGTCCGATTAACTTCTTTATTGAGGAACCCTATTCTCCTGAGTGGAGCCCTGGTGGTGCAGTGATTAAGAGCTTGGCTGCTAACCAAAAGGTCGACAGTTTGAATCTACCAGCCGCTCCCTGAAACCCTGTGGAGCAGTTCTACTCTGTCCTATAGCGTTGCTGTGAGTTGGAATTGACTTGATGGCAATGAGTTTGGGTTTTTGTGGTATTCCCCTAAGCATAGTGGCCAGAGTATTCATTCTGAATCTACCAGTGTCCATGTTTTACACTTGCCATCCTTTAGGCCAAGATTCTGAGGTTTTTAATGGCTTCCTGTGATTGGGAAAAGGAACTAATCAGCTGCAGGAGACAGCAGGCTCTGGCTCATGACAGCGCAATGGCACACACTTGTTGTCCCTTCTGGTCACTCTTATCAATAATAAATCATTGCAACCCCCATGTGCTGTTTTCCCAGAGCACATGGAAAGGTCTTTAAGTGCCCTGGCCTAGTCATGGTTAGGTAGGGTTTTAAATAATGGAGCCAAAAAACAGAGAGTCCTGCAAAGTGATCACCAGGATGATCAGGTGAAGGATTAATTTCTTCATCCCAGTGGTATAAAGTCCAGGAGAGTTTGCATGAGAATTTTCATATGCGTGAAAATTGACTGCAAATAGACATGCGGTGATTGCTTCAGGGCTTCTGATTAAAATACTGTTATTTCAGTGTGTGTTTGATTAAAATACTGTTATTTCAGTGTGTGGTTATTTGGCCATCTCAAAGTTAATTTAATCATATTACATAGTCTGTTTGCCATGTAAGGTAACAGCATATTCACAGGTTCCAGGGATTAGGACATGTACATCTTTCAGGGAAGGCATTTTTCTGCCAGGCACAGAGATGTATAAACCACAAGAGCTATGCACATTGCACTATTGGCTTATCAGAACATGGTGGATGTTTTTTAAGTTTTGGGGAAGAATGAGGGCTGTATTTTTCTCTCCTTCGCTGTTATCATAAAAAGTCACATCACCTTTGTTTAGGTCTAGAGTGCTAAGTGACAGGGTCATTGATTTACCTCAATGGCACAATACTTACACAGCACATATTTTGGGTTAGAAAAGTTTTCTGTGCCATCTGCAAAGCTGGTATATATTAAAAAACAAAACAAAAAGGAACAAAGAAATAAGTTGACCTCAGAGTAATTGATGTAATAACTTGTAATCAGAAGATATGTGCTTTTTGTAGGGAGAAAGCTTTACTCTTTTTGGACAAAAATGATACTTAGAAATTGCAGGAAGTGATGTATAAGTAGGTAAATTTATCATGAAATGCCAGGAACACATACTGACCTTTTTCCATAGAATTGCTCTAGTATCAGGAGCAGGCCTGGAATTAGAATTCAAGTCCTAAGTTCCAAGTACAGAACTCCCTTGTGAGTCGAAGCTACTTCTTGATAATTGAAGAAGGGATTCTTTAATATCTCCCTTTGTTTATTTGTTTTATGTCCTAAGGACTGTGGTAGCAGAGAATCAGGGGATCTGTTTATCTACCGATATAGTGGGTTTTCGCAGGAGCTTCAGAATTCAGCCTAGAGAAAAATGGAGCCAAAGAGAGACAATAAATCCTTTGTGCTCATTTTCCTTACTCCCGTTTGGCTGAAGCTGAAGCGTTCCTTGCAGCATATCTTCCACGATTTAGTCCAGTTGAGTTTTAAATAATGCAGATGATTGGTCTCATACTATTTCTCCCAGGAACTCATTCCCCCATATAATGGAGCTGTTAGGGGATTCTTTTTGACATGATATTCGTGTGTTGAATTCTGCAGAAATTTTCCTCTACTCAATTTTACCTCCATAAAGCAATCCGTAAGAATAATTTTTTTTTTTTTAATGTGAGGGAAAAAAAAAATGGTAGTAAGAGGTACTGGAAAAAGTGAGTGTATTTTGTTTGTCTGTTTTGTTTTGTATTTTTGTCTGGGCAGAGAAAGGAAAGGGGGCAGGTAGTGCCAGTACCCATGAAAAGAAAGGATAAGTTGGGGAGAAAAAAAATTAAACAAGACCCTCAGAATGGATGGGAGGAGGCAGTAGCAGCCAAGAATCAATAGCAAATCCCCTGTCTAATTCTGTGCATTGTCTGTGCAAAATGAACCTCAAGGTGCTGATTTGGGTTATTTCTATGGATTTGGTCTAGTCTCAGGTTGTTAACTTCAAATTGATATTTAATCCATTTAAAAATCCATTTCTATCCATGTGAACCTGCATAACAAAAGTGTGAACATTCACGCTGGAAATATTAGGGAATCTGGGTGAGGGAGATAGCTTAACTCTCCTCCAAATTGTAACCCAGCTATTGCTTTTCCCACAGACAACAGCTCCATCCCCACCTCCCTAGATGATACGCCCATGCCCAATAGTTTTGGATCTCTAAGTTCTCAAAGTGCTGAATTTCTGCAACTAACAACAAGAGAATGCCAGGTAGCACTCAAGAAGGCTCTATCGTCCCCACAGACAAAACCAAGCCAGATTTTTCTCCACCCTACCTGTCAAGGTAGTCAGGAGCAGAGGTTCTGGATGGCTTCCACCAGGATAAAAGAATGCATTGAAATTCTTTGTTATTTGTCCTTTGTGAAAAGACACCCACAAATAGTGATGCTCAAAGAACTATTTTCTATATCACTCAAAGGCAGGATGTTCTAAATAGAACCAAGCTCTGCTCCAGCTTATATGCATTTAATGTAATAGTTTCCAAGATGCCTCTAATATCATCCTCCCATTAACTCCTCTCCCCTTTTACCTCCATGACTACCCTTGTACTTGGAATAAAATTCAAAATCCTCAACACAATGCACAAGACCCAGCGTGCTGATATGGCCCTTGTTTGTCTCACCTGCCTCAACTCCGGCTAGCCTTCCCTGCATTCTGTGCACACTAGCCTTTATCAGCTTTCTGAACTGTGGCCCATTCCTCCGTGCCTTGGGGGTTTCCACGTGCTGCAGTTCCTTTGTCTTTTAAGCACCCTCGCATACCCTCTTCTTTCCCTAATCAATCTTCACTTTTCATACTATTGCTTAATTGCTGCATCTCCAAGGAAAAGTTCTCTGACCACCCCGACTCCCATACCAGATCAATTTTACTGTCATGAGCTCTCATAATGGCCTGCACACTCCCTCCAAAGCAAGTACAATTAACCACATAATTATACAAAGAAATATGTATATGTATCATCTTTCTTCCAACTGGATGGCAAACTCCATGAGGACACGGACCTTGTCTAGTCTACTCTGTTTTACCACTTGTCCTCAGCACAGTGCCCGGTACAGAGTGTAGTCTACAGCTTTGTGTTCAATAAATAACTGTGCATGTTATAGCCCAAACTCAGAAAGGTATGCCCTCTCTGGGAATGGACAGAGAGTAACTGCCCCAGTTCAGAGATCTGTGGGTGGCTGGTCAAAATGATTGAATTGAACAAACAAAGATTTTTTTTCCACGTGGAAACTTGTTTACTGCATTCTTAAGTCATCAAAGCCATGTTCCCAGCTTGCCTAAGTACCCTGTAATAAATTCCTAGTTTGTTACACAACATGATAACATACACACTACTCTCTAAGCACTGAAAATATTCCTACTTAATAGTTATCTCTTTACTATGGATTCTGAAAAATTTTCTCTTATGCTTCTGTATCTTCTTAGTATGTATATGTATATGTGTATGTACATACATACATGTGTATACATATATACATACACACATATATGCATACACATACATATATACATACACACATATATATATACAGTGAAACTTGTGAGAGCTGGAACTCAACAGGACTGCCTTGTCTTTCTGGGTCTCACAAGTTTTCCATCCTTGACAGGGTGCAGTCGTATGACTTTTCTACACTCATTTTAGTGGAAAATATTTGCGTTTTCCTTCTCTGACAGGTTTCTGCTTTACACAGTTTCCAGCTTTCACAGATTTTACTGTATATATAGCTTTCTTTTCTATTTTTTTAAATTGTGCTTTAGGTGAATGTTTGTATATATATCTTTCTAATTCAAACCGTAAACCCATGGGAATGGACTCCGTTTTGTTTTTCACAGTAGCAAATACACTAAATAATACTCAGTAGTGTTCTGGAGCCAGCTCATACTGGCCTGTAAGAGCCAGTCATGCACTCCTTTTATCAACTTTGTGTTCCGTCATGTCAAGTCCATAGCTTGAAATCAGACATGGTGAGGATATTTACACTATGGTAACCAGAAAACACTAGCCTATGAGGACTTTTTTCTCTGGAGAACTATTTACCAGCACACAACTTTATAACAGGATAACCACAACTGTTTATATCTTGAAATAATTAAAAGGCTGTCAGAGTAGCGCACAGTAGTGCATAGCTAAATGTGATATTTAAATCTATGACTGAGTTGGAAGAGTTAAAGGATTCCCTAATCTATGGTGTTGTGGTTGTTAGGTGCTGTAGAGTCGGTTCTGACTCATAATGACCCTATAGGACAGAGTAGAACTGCCCCATAGGGTTTCCAAGGAGTGGGTGGTGGATTTGAACTGCTGACCTTTATGGTTAGCAGCTGAGCTCTTAACCACTATGCCACCAGGGCATATATATCCTAATATGTAGGTAGGCAAAATTACCTAATCATTCAGAAGCTGGATCAGTCAAAAACATGAATAAAGGGAACTAGTAAATTTAAAAATCAGCGTTTGCAGATAGAATAGTAAAAAATGAGCAATGCCAGGAATTTTGGGAAAAAGAAATCTATTCCAGAGTCATTGATGGAGGAAAAAGACATGGATATGTGGAGAAATGGAAGTGAATAAATGCTGTTTGAAGGGCTCTGTGAGGAAGACTCAGGAACTTGGGAATTATGGAAGCAGAAACATAAAAATCATCACCATTCTGAGGCTGGGTTGGTGAAGAGAATCTCGCATAGACTGACAGACAGTGGAAAACACAATGAGGCAATTTACAAAATAGCATCTTAAGGTCTAAATTTTTAGAAAAGTCCTGAGTTGGAATTGGGATGTTAGTAATGGATGATACCACAACAGCCCCAAATAAACCGCCAAGACAAAGCCAAATAAAAGGAGACTAGAAAAGGGGGACAGCGTTCAGCCTGGGTCTGGGGCCCTGGGTGAACTGAAGCCAGTCTCATTTCCTATATGAAGTCATTTTGCAGCTCTCAATACCAGTAGCCTCTTTTGACCAGACTCTACTCCACTCATTGCTTGTTTTGCTCACAAGGCATTGAAGTTTTGATGTTCTCTGGTGGTCATTACCTCCAAAATGTAGCCTCTTCAGCCATTCTCTTTGCCACCTCTGTATACAGTACAATATACGGAACTTAAAGATGCCTCAAGTTTGAAAACAGTCATTCTCCGCATCTAAGTCACGTGTATCATTTGCCCCTGCAGTTCTACTCATCACTAGGCTCATCCTACCAGCCCTTCCTCATATATTTTGGTCCTTGTGCTGAACTCTCAATTGCACAGCTGTAAATCTGCAGGCCTGGCTGCTTCATGCAGATACCCTCTCGTGGAACATTATAACAACCATAACATACCACTCTTGGAAGTAACTAAAGCAATGGGATTTTCTTTTTCTTTTCTCTCTGTCTCTCTCTTTCATTCTATCTGTTTAGAACAAACACCAGGTCTCGGTGATGCAGGTGGTCCAACTTTGTTCACTGCTCTGTGCTTTAATTAAGTGTATTTCTGGATCATGCCGTTGGTTCCCTGCTGAGTGTTACGGGATCCTCAGCTTTGTGGGGTCTCTAGGAGGGCTCTTGTCTTCTCTTTTTGGATCCTGGGGAGCATCCTTCAAAGATTACTGGTTTTTAGAGGTATGTGGACTCTATGAACTTGTTTAGTTCACACTGATTCTGAAATATTTGTATTTCCGCTTCCTGCTCGTGAAGTCTCAGGTATAATGTATAAGCACGTAATCTAGAATGAAGAAGTGAGAAAAAAAACAGCTTTCCCTGTTTTGTTCTTCTTGTATTTATTATTGTTGTTGTTTTCTGTAGAAAATTAGCAGGAAGCTACCCAGAGAAATATGTGACTTCATTTTTCAGACATTAGGTTGGATGGCAAAGTGGAATGAGGACTAGAATAGAGTCTCGTCTCAGCAATATTACCTAGCTGAATGACCTTGAGCAAGCCACCTCATCTTTTGAGGTGTCTGTTTCTTTGTAAAATGAATAACTCTAAGGCTCTTTGTGATACTAATATTCTGTGGAGACATGGCATAGAATCCAGAAAACCCTCGATAGTTACGGAACTGCTTTAGTCCAGTAATACTTAGACGAAGCTGAAATAAAGATCAATGGAGACTAAAATGTCAAGAGGTAGGCCCTTTATTTTCTCCTAAAAATGCTGTGTCATTCACAGCGTACCCATTAATAATGTTACTGCAACAAGGGAAGATAAAATAGTAGGGGGGATAAAACACATTTTACTATATTCCGGACACTGTGCTGAGCACTTTGTATACCTCATTTTCTTATATTAGGCACAACAGCTCTATGAAGTAGGCATGATTTTATCCACATTACAGGTGAGGCTTAATGAAGTTGAGCAATTTGTTAATGTAAAAAAAAACTAGCAAGTTGTGTATATCATGTTCAAGCCCAAATCTTTCCAAAATAAGTAACTCTGCCAACCCAAGAGGGAAGGAGATTTTGGGAACCACTCTGGTTTTATCTTTATTTTTTTTGACCAAACGGCTGGGTTTAACACCTGGATGCACAGTGGGGAAATCCACAGTCAACCGGCATGAGAAAGACGGTAGGAAGTCTGCCTGCTACATGTGAAGAACTATGGGAATCATGTTTCTATCCATGGTGTAGCTCTACCTAAGTAAGAAAAACATCTTGCTCATAACAGGCAGATGTGAGATGGGTCATTGCTGCTGCCTGTTCTTTCCCAGGAGACAGCACTGCTGCCATGTTCACCAGCAATATACCCAAGGCCATGAGCCTTCAACTTGTCATCCAGTTTTCTGAGGAAGTGGAGAGTGGGTTAAATTGATTGGTTGAACGTTCCTTGCCCAGAAAAAAGCAATTTTATCCTCCAAGCAGTGTTAGGCAAGCAGGTCATTGCTATCTGCAAAGTCAACTTTTGTCTATAAGGTTAACTGTTTCTGCTTCTTTGGCTTACTGTTCTTTCTTTACACACATTCAAAACCAATAATTCTGAAGTCCACGTGCTGAATCTGGACTCAGAAAGAAGGCACCCGAGGGATGCTTAGCTAATCAGTTACGCTTTACCAGGAGAGTACATACACTTTGAGTTGTTTCTCCGATATTGGAGTGGTACTATACTGAGTTATCCACACATTTTTGGGTAGTCTTCACTAACATCAGCAACACTTGCTAACATGAAGATGACATAGATTCTCCATGATCGTAGGATCTCACAGGGCCCCTCTTCTAGGGCTTCTAACCTAGAAGGAACCTGAGAGACAGCCTAGCCTAGCTTCACACTGGTCAGGTCTGGGATGCTGGACCCACTGGGAATCTACTATGTAACTTTGTCCTGAGTAACATCCTTCTGTATCCACTGATAACGTTTGGCTTCTAATTACAGGAATACCTCTTGAGCTAGTTTAAGAATAAAATGGAAATATATAATAAGGATAAGGGAATGTCCCAAAGAAGGAAAAGAAAGCTGTCTCAGGAAGGAGCTGGAAACAGGGAAGGGAAAGGTGTCTGGAATCCAGGGAGCCTTCTATGCCTCTTATGTATCTGTTTCATGCTGTCATTCTGCTTCCTTGTTCTCTTTCTCTCTAGAGTAGCTTTTATCCCACTCTGTTTCTCAACTGGAGCCCTGGTGGCATGGCGGTTAAGAGCTTGGCTGCTAACCAAAAGGTCAGCAGTTTGAATCTACCAGCTGATCCTTGGAAACCCTATGGGGCAGTTCTACTCTATCCTGTAGGGTAGCTATGAGTCAGAACTGACTCTACAGCAACGGGTCTGGTTGGTTTTGGTATCTCTCAATTGGAAACCCTATGGGGCAGTTCTAGTCTATCCTATAAGGCCACTGTGAGTCAGAATTGACTCAGTGGCAACAGATTTTGGTTTTTTTCTCTCAATTGGAGCCCTGGTGTCACAGTGATTAAGAGCTCAGCTGCTAACTGGTATCTCTCAATTGGAAACCCTATGGGGCAGTTCTACTCTATCCTATAAAGTCACTATGAGTCAGGATTGACTCAGTGGCAAAGGATTTTGGGTTTTATCTCTCAGTTGGAGCCCTGGTGGTGCAGTGATTAAGAGCTCAGCTGCTAACCAAAAGGTCGGCAGTTTGAATACACCAGCCACTCCTTGGAAATGCTATGGGGCAGTTCTACTCTGTTCTATAGGGTCGCTATGAGTCGGAATCAACTTGGTGGCAAATTCAAACCCACCAACTGCTCTGGAGGAGAAAAATATGGCAGTCTACTTTTCTAAAAATTACAGCCTTGGAAATCCTATGGGACAGGGCAACTTTGTCCTATAAGGTTGCTATGAGTTGGAATCAATGCCACGGCAACTGGTTGGATTTTTTTCTCTTTTTTTTCAGTTTATCTCTCAATTAAGGAGCCCTGGTGGTGCAATGGTTAAGCGCTTGGTTGCTAACTGAGAGGTTGGTGGTTCATAGCCACCCAGTGGCTTCATGGGAGAAAGACCTGGTGATCTGCTCCTGTAAAGACTGCAGCCAAGAAAACTCTATGGGCAGTTCTACTTGGTCACATGGGATTGCTATGTGTCAAAAACTGACTCGACGGCACCTGATAATAACAACATCTATGCCTTGGCTGTCTAGATCAGGGGTAGCTGTTGATGTCAATATCAATGAAAAATTTTTTTTTGGCCCAGCTTGTGGTGGAGTCTGTGGCAGATTACATTATTCATGCCAATTTGTTATTGCCCTGTAAAAGAATAATAACATTCACATCCTAGTTATAGCTTCATGACAAGCAAAGAAAACTGCTTCCACCCCCACCCCCTGCCACCCTGACTTTGGGCTTTGCCATGTGACTTGCTTTGCCCGATGGAATGTAAGTGGATGAAAGGCTTAAACTGCTCACAACGTTATCCTCTTACGCTGCAGGCCCACAAAACCTGGATTCGCCTCTGCCCTAACCATTCCTAGAATGACTGACAGGAAGCCAGAAAATACAATTAGTGAGGTTGACCCCCTGCCTTGTTCTCTCTACTGCCAGGCTGCCCACATTTTCCCCAAGGTAAGTCAGCAGGATCACAGAAAAGAAAACTAGATGACTATCATCAGAGCCCCAGCGTCTCACAGATTGAAAAGTGTGGCTCTGCCTGCGGGATAGGGGAGACAGAGACACAGAAAATAGAATTCTGGGCAAAGAGGATTATCTTGGCACTGACCAGAAATAAAGTAGGGCCATTAGATCTAAACACGTGGTGGTAGTTAGTAGCAAAATTAGCTAATGGAGAAATGCTAAAATCCACAAAAGAGAAAGCCGACCATTTACTATTTATGGAGACTGGAGACACTTTAAATGGGCAGTAGAGCAGAACACACTATCCAAGTTACCGGCCTTGTCACTCCTAGCAGTTGTTACAAACTAAGACAGTAGATATTCCATTTCAAAGAAAAATGCATTTTATAGGAAACAGCTAACAAAGTCCTTAAAACCACTGGGTACTCCAAGAGAGAAACCTGATGGCAAAAACCATCAATTTTAAGTGAAGGGATAAAGCAAGAAAGGAATGGCTTTCTGATGCCCAGTGAGGTGTTACGATTATTCATGATAGGAACAGAATATTTTCAAAATGCTCCAGCAAACCAAACATTGTGGTTTGTTTATGACACAAATAAATTGAAAGCGAAAACCTGTTCTATATCAGGTATTTCTGTTTGTATATAGCTGTCTGTTGCACAACCCATATGTTATGGATTGAATTGTGTTTTTGTCCCCCAAAAAATATGTGTTGTAAGTCCTAACCTCTATGCGTATGGGAATGATTTGTCTTTGTTATGTTAATGAGGCAGGATTAGTGTGGGGTGTGGTTTGAGTTAATCTCTTACAAAATATGAAAGGAGCAGATTAAGCAAGCAGAGATGGGGGAAGATGGATATCAAGCCCCATGGAGATCTCCAAAGAACCAGTAAACAGAACCTAAAGAGACAAAGACTTTCCCCCACAGCCAATACAGAGAGAAAGCCTTCCCCTAGAGCTGGTGCCCTAAATTTGGACTTCTAGCCCCCTAAACTGTGAAAAAATAAATTTCTATTCTTTAAAGCCATCGATTTGTGGTATTTCTGTTATAGCAGCACTAGATAACTAAGATACCCTACCTCACCTTATCCTGTTGTTAACCATTAGGCAGTGTGCTTGATTCCCAGAGAAAAAATTAAACTATTGCTGAATGCATGAATAAATAGCAGTCTGTATCCTCAGCCCTGCCCACCAATGCTCTTTGCATTCCCATGTTTTCGTATGTTTCTTTATAAATATTCTAGAATATTTTCATCCTAGAGTGCTTGTTTTGCTAATTTCCCATAAGACTGTAAGAGTCATAAGATAAGGAAATAGAGATTCTCTTCTAATACTATCTTCAGAAATGAAATACAAGTACATAAATATTTGTAAATATTTGTGATCATTTCTGATTTGTCATACTGAATATTTAATATGTCTTAATAACATTGTTCAACTTTTCCAGGTTGTTTTGCTTTGTCTTGCCTGTAAGGTGATTATTTTAACAACAACAACAAAAATATGTTTCGTTCTAGGCACTTTGAGAGATGCATTAGGACCCAGTCAATTCCCTCACACAGGTTTTAGATAAAGGAAAACAACAGGAGAAAAATATGTATAACATAAATCAAGTTATTTGTTTCATCTAAAGTTGCCTATGAAATGCCCAAAGAGACTATGTATGTTCACTAAGGGCAAGTATAACCTCTTCATCATCCTGATAGTCTCTAACATCAAGAAAAGGGCTTTGTACCAAGTAGACGTCCAATGATCTCTATGTTTCCGAGGATTATCAAAGAGCTAATTCTGTATCCTTACGGAATGTATTTGGGCATCTAAAGGTGCGTAAGACACAATCCCTCAGCTCATGGAGACGGTGAGATGACTCCTAATTGGAAATCATACCAGGCTTTGTAACACGAGGTCCTCAGAAATACTGCTGACTAACTGCCTGTTTGAAATGAATAACGTCTGTAATCTTTGTCCCATTGTGGAGCGGCTGTTACACAGATACATCAAACTTCTATTGAAGCTAAAGGGTCAATGGAGGGTGAAAGTGACTTTACTTGTACATGCTTTCAGTTTATATTTTAATGATGCTGCATATTAAGTCCCATTTAAACAGATACACACATATTTAAACATCCTTACGCCTTTGAACGCATATAAAAATAATATTTGAGTCACGGGTATCTTTCTTTCCACCTGTTTTCCCTGATATATTTACTTTATTGAATGAGAATGGGAAAAGTATCCGATGTTATAATGTTGTAAGAGACATCACAAAACCAACTTACAAATACTCAGTGACTGTAATAAAAGACAAGTCAGAATTGACTCTACGACAATTAACAACACCAGCAACAATATAAAATGCAAGGGCAGTGGAGTCAGTACTGTCCACAGGATCTTTACATGTTTCTCTTACTAGAGGCTTAATCTGAAAATTTGTCTAACCACTAAAGCTTTAGTCTCCTCCATAAAACGAGAATAAGAATTATAATAGCTCAAAGGATTGTTAAAATATTAAATAGGATAATCCAAGAAAATTTTTGAGCATGGGCATGATGGTATAACTTTTGAATCTCCACAAATGCCTCATAAAAATTAGACAGAGCATCTATATAGCAACAAAGAAACAAACAACATAACCAAATTGGAAAATGTCTACATTAACGCGAGTTAAATTTTTTTCAATATAATCTAAAAAATACAACAATGTGGGGATAAACTACTATCAGATATAATAATTGCCTGGCATTAAAAATGTGTAGGATGAAGCAAAAGGAAACAGTTGGGCATCTAACGGACTTGATAATTCCAAAAGAGAAACAGACAAATAAACAGATGCTTGCTGGAAATCTCAGAGAGCCAACCTGAAAACAGCTGCTTAAACTGAGAGGGCCTTTGCAAGCTCCAACAGTGAGTGAATGCAGGGGGTGGTTTAAAGTCAGAAGGGGCTGGGTAGTCTGAGTCACAGGAATTCTCAAAATTAGTTCTCCAAATCTCCCTTTCAGGGAAATTCCCACACTGCAAAGAGGTACAATAAAGAAAAAGGAAAGAGAAAGTCCACATAAAAGTGGCGGAGAGAAACAGGGTTAGGGCCATTAGAATGTAAGAAAACACATTCTGAACACCACAAAACAGACTCTACAGCCATGGAGGGGGGAAAAATGAATTTTATATAAAATAAAAAAACGATTGAGACAAATTGTATATAATGTTCTTCTAAGAAAAGAGAATAAGTAGCAGAATAATATTTCCAAATGAATGAAGGCATGCCAGAAAGACATAAGTAAAAAAGAGATAAGAATTGCAACAAATCTCAAAACAAGCTAAACTACACACGGACAATGATACAAGATACGAAATATAACATGTCTTAATTAGAACAAAAAATGGAAATGTGCTAGACTTTGAGAAGGAATTATAAATAAAATAAAATAAACAAATTCAGAAAGTAAGATTAAATATAAAGGAAGATAAAAATGAATAAAAAAGGAGAAAAAATGAAGAAATATAAAAATTATTTGAGAGAAAATGTAAATTTTAAAGTTAAATTTAAGATGTGCAAGAATATTCGGTATGATATATTGAGTGTCTCTGAAGAAAAAATAACAGATTATAGAAACAGAATGAATAGTAAAACTATAATTCTAAGTAACTTTTCTTTCTTTTTTTTTTTTTCTAAAGGAGGTTTAAAATTACACATTGAAAGGATCCATTGCATGCTTAAGAAAACTGATGCAAAATCACCAACACTGGGATACATTCTAGCAAATTTTCTGGACTTCAAAGTAAAAAGCAAAACAAAGAAACAAACAAAAATCTTTGGGAACGCCAACGAAAATATATATCACTTACAAGGGAAAGAAAATTAGTATATCATCAGTCTTCTCTACAGCAACATTTAATTCCAGAAGAAAATACATTAACCTTTTTAATATTCCCAAGGAAAGAAAATGGGATCCAGGTATTTTATGTTCAGCCAAACTGACTTTCAAATACAAGAGCTGAAGATAAGCTGTTATTAACAACCCATAGCTCAGGAAACATTGCTCCCATGAGTTCTTCCTAAGACTTCTATTAGAAAACAAACTTCAAACCATCAAGAAAAATCTAAAGAGTCATGGATACAGAAAAGAAAAGGACATGGATACAGAAAAGAAAATAATTGTGGTCATTTTTATAATCAATTACAATTTCTTTTTGTGTAACTATGCTTGATTCTTGACTAGAAAGTGGGGAGGCGTCTTTAAGACTCAACTTAGTGTGGGTAAATAAGGGATGAAAGTGAGTAATGGGAACAAGAGACTAGAGGACACAGAGCCTGTGAATAATAGGGATGGTTTTAAGGTTTGAAGGGAACAAAACAGACATGTAGAATAGTCAGAATAGACATAAGGGAACATATTCCCAAGTGCTGGGAGAAGACAGTGTGGAAATTGGATTACTAGGAGAAGACTTTCTGTAGAGAGGCTCCAGAGACAGTCTCTTTAACCAGCTGAGTGCCCTCTCCAGGTAGTTTTGAAGTGGAGGTTCCTGGCTCTTGAATTGTATCTTCTGACTACTGTCTTCTGTCCTTTGAGAGTACTTACCTGGTACTTCCATTTTTCCAGTCATTCAACTAGTAATCTTCAGTCCTTTGACCTTATTATTTTTAACTGTCCTCATGCTTCTCAGTTCCTTCTGACCTCTCTTACCCTGGACCATTACCCTGGTCCATTACATTCAGTCCTATAAACACCATGCATTGTGTAACCTCTCTACTTCCACTGCACTCAAATGGAAAGACGCAAATTTGGTTAAACCTTTCTATATACTTGTCAATAATTACCAAATCACTAGTTCCAGTTTTGACCTTTTCTAAAAATTTTACCTGCTTCCTCAGTATTTACACTTGGCTAAAACTCAACATAATGAAAATACAACAATTGATCTCCATTAATTTCTCTTCTCTCATTTCTACCACGTCAATAAACTAAACCACCATTTACTACCCAATTGTTTAAGCAAAAATAATAATAATAATTCCTTGGTTCTTCTCATTCCTTCATACAGCACAACAAACACATTACCAGATTCACTGGATTTTTTTTTTCCAAAAATACATTTATCTATTCCTCTGCACCTGCACTATTACCACTATTGTACACATTATCATCATCTCTCGCCTGGAGTATTACAATAGCATCCTAACTAGTGGAGCCCTGGTGGTGCAGCGGTTAAGAGCTCAGCTGATAACCAAAAGGTTGGTAGTTTGAATCCACCAGCCACTCCTTGGAAACCCTGTGGGGCAGTTCTACTCTCTCCTAGAAGGTCGCTATGAGTCGAAATCGACTCAACGGCATTGAGTTTGTAAATAGTTAGCCTGATTCAAGTATGCTCCTAATTCTTCCTTATCCATTCTCTGTAGCTAGAGTTATCATTTAAAAGTATAAATCAGTTCTTGTCACTCCCATGTTTAAACTTCTCCAATGCAATCTCTGATACATTGCTGGTGCGAATGTGAAATGGTATAGCCACTTTGGAATACAGTTTGGCAGTTTTTTAATCAAGTTAAACATACACTTACCATATGATGCCAAAATCACACTCCTGAGTATTTTATTTTAGAGACATTAAAACTTATATCCACACAAAAACCTGTAGACCAATGTATTTGTAATAGTCAAAACTGGAAACAATGCAAATGTCTGTCAATAGGCAAATGTATAAACAAACTGTAGGACATCCATACAATGGAAACCCACCCAGCAATAAAAAGAACAAACTATTGATGCATGCAATGACTTGACTGGATCTTAAGGTGTAATAATAAGCCTGACTCTATTTTTGATGTCTGACTCCTCCTACCACTTTCTCTTCCCCTCTTGCTCTACATACTGGAAAACCAATAAGAAACACTGGCTTCTCCCTCCTTTGTCACCAGTGGGAAGTTCAAACCATTAAACCCTGTCTTATGTGTGGGAACTCTCACTCCAGCCCCACTCCCTAAAAACAATAAAAGTCAAAGCCCATTGGTCCTTCTTGCTCTAACAAGTGATTTTTGGAACTGCTTGGGAGCCTGCTCTACTCTTCCAAGAAACCCTCATCATGTAAGTAATAAATATCATCATACCTTCTTGGTGCGTGTGTCATGTCATACATCTCAACATCTGAACCAAATTTGGGGGGAAGGTCCATTAGTCTTCCCAAAGTGAGTACAATACATGGGCATGATGCTGAGTGAAGCAGCTAGTTTAAAAAGCTTACATGTTATATGATTCCATTTATATAACACTCGGCAAATGAAAATATTATAGTGATGGATAACATGTCAGTAGTTGTAGCTTTAAAGGGTAGCATGAGGGAATTTCTTCATCATGATGGAACAGTTCTATATACTGATTGTGGTGATTAAATGAATCTCTACACATAATATGATTTCATAATACTACACACACACACACACACACACACACACACACACACACATGCATGTAAAAACTGGTGAAATCCAAATAAGGTCTGGAGTCTAGGTAATAGTATTGTACCAGTGTCAATTTCTTGGTTTTGATAATGCTCTTATGTAAGATGTTATCACTGAGAATACTAGGTGAATAGTATACAGGAATGCTCTTAACTTTATTGTAAGTCAAATTATTTCAAAATAAAAAATAAAATAAACACACACATGAAAACAAAAACACTTTTCAGTGTTTTCTGATCTTCTTAGAATAAAATCCTGAACAGCCCTTGAAGTTCCTACATGATCTGTCTCTATCTTCTCTGATCTCATCTCCAGCTATTCCTCTCTCTTGCTCACCAAACAGCCACACTGGCTCTCCTCTGTTATCTGGAACCTGTTAAACTTGCTATTATCTTACGGCTTTTAGGCTATCTTTTCTCTCTGAAATATTCTCCTCACGGATTTTCACTTATTACTGAGAGAATAGTAGTAAACAAAAATCATATAAACTTCCAGCCTCATGTCATTTATAGTGTGGGGAAGAGCTGGCCATTGATCAAATATCAGTAAGAAATGAATGATAAGTGCTATTGAGGAGTGGTGCATGCTACTGGCAGAGCACCTAGTTGGGAGGCCTGACCTAGTCAAGGGGTCAAGAAGGACTTGCCTGAATGAATGACATTTGCACTGAGATGGGAAGACTAAGCTGGGCTTAGCTATATGAAGAGCAGAAGAAGAGGTTCCAGATGGAAAAAAAGTATGTGCAAAGGGCCTACGGCTAGTAAGATGGTGACATGTTTGAGGGTGGTGAGGAATGTCACAAGTAGTAGGATATAAGTCAGAGAATTTAGCAGAGACCAGACCCTTCAGTGTCTCATATTAAGGAGGACTTCACTGGGGTCCCAGACGATTAAAGCCTACTCATAAGGCTGGCTATTAACAAAAATCCCACTCTTAGCAATTCATTCTTTTAGACTTAGTGCTTGTTATCAACTAAAATGCGACAACAGTGGGGACGACATTGCACTACAGCTCAGTGTACATGGAGTCTCTGAGAGCAGGTTGTACTGGGGGAGGGGTGGATGCTTTCTCCAACGAGGACTCTGAGTGAAAAGAAGACAGGAAGACTTGGGAGCTACTTCGCATTTCTGTCTAGAGGGGCCCTTGTAGCAATGCCTCGGTGGGAACAGGAGAGCGGATTATTCTCTAGTTCGTCCTATTGGCTGAAGACTTCCTCCCCTCTGGAGGGCCAGGAAGTAGTGGCCCAAAGCTGTTTCTGTGCCATCAGAAGACTCAGCAGGAGCCCAGGCCATTGTGACATGGACTGTCTGCAGAGCTGCCGCATGTCTGGATTGTTCCATTTTCATAATTACAGGAGAAAGGAAACAGGCGTCTCTGAGAGTTTCTGAGCATTTGAAAATAGGAATGACATTAGATTTGGGCCAGCTTCTGTGGACCACTGAGAAATTGCAGACACAGTATAATTTTAAACTTCGTCTTCTCCTATTTCCCTTTGAATTCCTGGATTTGAAGCATCACACTTTTTTATTCCTCTTGTCCTTCTTCTTGCTCTCCTGTTTCCTTCAATCTTCCTTCTGCCTTTTCCCGTATTCCAAAAAGGCATTGGTGTGTGATAATCCAATGCTCATGGTATATCTCACAATCCCTAGTTTGACTATTAGCCTCAAATTTCCACATCTTACAGATGATCCTTGGCTATAAGTATACCAAACCAAACCCATTGCCGTCAAGTCAACTCTGACTCATAGTGACCCTATAGGACAGAGTAGAACTGCCTCATAGGGTTCCCAAGGCTGCAATCTTTACAGAAGCAGACTACCACATCTTTCTCCTACAGAGTGGCTGGTGGGTTTAAACTACTGACCTTTTGGTTAGCAGCTGAGTGCTTAATCATTGCACCACCAAGGCTACTCGGCTATGGGTTTACATGATCTGTATACCCTTCAGGCATAGCCAGAAGCTTTTTCCATTCAGTCAAACCCTTCGAAACATAAACCTCGTCTCCCCTCATATCTCACCTCACGCACCTCATCCCAAACTCCAACTGCTTTATAGGTCTTTGGGCCTCTGAGGCAACGACAAAACTTATGACTGTGCCCTGAAAACCAATGGAAGGGAGAGGCCATCCCAGGCGCCCTTGGCCCAGACCCTCCAGTTCAGTGGGCTGGGCTGGGCTGGAGCCAACAGCACACTTAATGGGCGGGACGTATTTTCTAGTGATTGATCACTTCTATAAATTAAGGAAAAGCACCTTTGCTGAAGCCAATGACTTATTAAGAAGTCTTTCAAGCAGTAAATCCCGTCTCTCACCATTCTCTGGGCAATAATGGCACTGCTCAAGTCACAGAGAAGTATAGGGACGCCCTTTGCCGAACTGACACCTTCCTGAAAAGCAAATTTCACTTGTTAAGGCCATGGCGGGGCAGATTTTTGAGGAGGGCCAACAACATCAGTCTAGTAGCCATATCTCCTTCAATTCTCACTTAGCAGGGAATCTTGCTTAGGTGACCTGGAAAGGATCCAGAGGTAGGCTCTTTGAAAAACCAGTCTTATTGTATAAATTGAAACATGT
Source organism: Trichechus manatus latirostris (assembly GCF_000243295.1). Classification (NCBI taxonomy): domain Eukaryota; kingdom Metazoa; phylum Chordata; class Mammalia; order Sirenia; family Trichechidae; genus Trichechus; species Trichechus manatus. Next base: position 33,743,746 of record NW_004443943.1, read on the forward strand.
ATGTTTTGTCTTGTTACGTTTTGATTTGGCAGGAGGATATCTGAATGTTGATTGATACACAACGGATGAAAAAATAAAGGAGGAAAATAAATGACGCATACCTCTGCCCAGTTGCTTTATCTAGTTTTGGTTGCTGGGGAGAGAGAGTTTAGGGTAACAGTGAGGAAGATGTTTTAATGGGGGCTCTGTGAGACTGTGGCACAAGTAGTGTCAATCTGGGGCCCAGAAGACAAAATGCTGTGTGGAGCTCGGAAAGGACCATTTTCCCCAATAGTGCAGAGTAACCCTCTGGCCCCTTCAGAGAACGGGAGACTGGCTGTCTAGACAAGGACACTGGTGTTCTCACAAGCATCATAAGTGGTCTAGAATGAGATGGAGCTGAAGAGAAAGATTAGAACAGACAAGCTAGCTGAGAGGCTGGGGACATCCCTGGAGACTCTTACCGACTCCTGGGAGGGCTCTGAGGGAGGTATCTTATCTACTTTATTTTCATATAATTAAGCAGTATTGAGGACTTGGGTGGGATTAAGCAGAGCTTAGGTAGTAGGAAATAGAGCTTAGCTAGTATGGAAATAACATAGGCTAAAAGACCAAAGCTGTGAGCTCAGGTCCTACTTCTACTATTAACAAAATGGTAGATTTTGAATAAATTATTTCTTTTTGTTGGGCCTAAATTTTATCAACTTTAAAAAGTGAAATTTGGGGCTAAAGATTTATTAGCCCCTCCCAGCTCCAGAAATCTAAGTCTTTCTCTACTTCTCAGCCAAAAGAATCACTTGAAAATATTAGAACAATTTAGACCAACTGATATCTCTGCTTAAAACTTTTCAATAGCTTCCCATTGCACAAGAAATAAAACCCAAATCTGACTCATTGTCTCAAGGTCCTCCAGATCTGGCTCTTGCCTCCCTCACCAACCTCCTACCGCTCCTAAGGTTCACTGAGCTTAGCAGCTGCACTGATCTCCTTTGAATTTTTTAAATACTCTAAGCGCATTCCCACCTCAAGGCCCTTGAACTTGCTCTCCCCCTGCCTGGAAGGCTCTTCCCAGAGACTGTTGCAAAACTGTATTCTTTTCATCATTTAGAAATAGTTCTAGTATTTATCAGAGAGACCCATAAACAAAATTGCATCCTCCCCCCAGCCATTATCTCTCATGGTTCTCTGCTTTAGTTTACTCTTTGCACTGTTGACCCTAATTATCTTGCTTGATGTTTACTCATTCTGACTCTACTGTAGTAGAATGTAAGCCCTATGAAAGTAGAATTCTTGATTGTTTTACTCAGCACTTAGAACAATGCCTACCCCATAAAAACAAACAGTTGCCATAGAGACAGTTCTGAGTAATGGTGACCCCATGTGTGTCAGAGTAGAACTGTGCTCCACAGGGTTTTCAATGACTGATTTTTCGTAAGTTCACCAAGTCTTTCTTCTGAGATGCCTCTGGGTGGACTAGGACCTCCAACCTTTCAGTTAGCAGCCAAGTGCGTTGTGCTGAACTGTTCGCACCACGCTGGGACGCCATCTGACCCACAGCAGGTGTTAAGAATCTTTTTTTTTTTTAATCAAATAAATGAGTAATTACTCAGCAAACCAATCATTGACTGGGCATAAGAGTGCCTCAAGCAGTAGAAAAGACTTGAAAAGGGAGCCTTTTGAACAATTGCTCAGATTTAGGGATATTGTTTGCTCTTTCCAACATTGAGTACTGATATAAAACCAAACCCAAAACCCACTGCCATCTAGTCAATTCCGACTCACAGTGATCCTACTGGGTTTCCGGGGCTGTATATCTGTACGCAAGCAGACTGCTACATCTTTCCCCGGTGGAGTCGCTGGTAGTTTCGACTTATTCACCCAGATTCCAACCAAAGTGAAATCTGAAAACAACAAGAGAAATTTCTAAAATCAGGTGAATACAAGTAACAATTACTGATTGCCTGCTCTGAGCCTGGCTGGGCAAGGCACATTAGTAATGTTAGCTCCTTCAGTCCTCACAGCAACTCTGCCACGTAGTGTTTTTATTCCCATTCTGAGTCTCAGTTTCCTCATCTGAAAAATGGGAATGAAAACACCTGTCCAGGCTGAATAGCTGGTAATTAGCAGGTGGGGAATTAAGTCAGAAATACCCAGACTTCGAGTATCTACACCTCTCCTCTCACATACTTTATAAAGTTGTTACTATCCCTGAAAAGAACTTGTTTTGTGACTTTTTAGGTCCAAGTAATTTCAGTCATACAGCCTGAATTTACCTTCTCCTCCTCTGGCAGACAACTGAGACAAAGGAGGTGTTGTCATTTGGAGGACACATAAAATCAAGGTCCTTGCCACTTATAGTTAATAAAATCTTCACGATGCATTTTCCATGGCTGTTTTGGATAAATTCCAGTTGGAGCAATTAGCTTTAACACCATCAAATGTTCCCAACACTTTAAGCTGCTTAGTGTATTCCAAGTGTCCGGCTAATCTGAAGTACATTACTGACCATGAACTGTGAATGTCAACTTCCTCCAAACCCGAGAAGAAAGCACATTCCAAGGAGAAACAACTGCAATCCATATAATGTAGTAAGCATGAAAGATAGGAACTCAGGAGGGCAGAAAGGAGGGAGCAAGGCAATAAGGTACACGGGACAGAGAGGTAAAGAAGGAATAAAATATAATAATAATAATATTAACAACCACAATAAACATTTATTGAGTTTGAATGCTTATTATATTCTTGATACTGCTCTACGAATTTCCAAGTTATTAATTAATTCATTCCTCAAAACCATCCTATAAGGTAGGTAATATTATCCTCATTTGGCAGACATGTAAGCAGAGGAAATAAAGAGTGTTGATATGGAGGGTGGGAAATATTCTTTGAACACCCTTTTCTCATTCCCAGAAACAAACGTGCAGGACCACCGGCCCTCCCCAGGAAATTCACTAGTGCTTTTCAACTGATGCCTATCTAAGAGAAGACAGCAGCAAATGGACACAGAACTGAAAGTTAGAATGAGTCAGTGTGGAGGAACCAGAGATGTTCTACATGGAAGCACAAATTGGAGAGGGCTTGGGGGTGTGTGTGTGTGTGTTTGTGTTGTGCATATGTGTATATGCATGTGCACGTGTGTACATATTCCCCGAGTGGTGCAAACGGTTAGGAGCTCAGCTACTAGCCATAAGGCTGAAGGTTCAAGTCTATTCAGAGGCACCACACAAGAAAGGCCTGGTGATCTACCTCTGCAAAATCAGTCATTAAAAACCGTAAGGAGCACAGTTCTACTCAGACACACGTGGGATTGCCATGAGTCAGAGTTGACTTGATGGCAACTTTTTTCTTTTCTTTTATTGTTTTGTGTGTGGACTCATGTTGGTGTGAGCACGGCATGGAGTTATGGATCTGACTGTAATATACCTGAATGTGATACCATGTGGAGGTGGAGGACTTTGAAAGGGCACCTGGAAAGATACTAAAGACCTTTCCTGCTTCTTAATTTTACTGCTAATAGCCAACTCGGAGACTGAAAATATCACATTATATTATTGAGGATAACAATTTCAGCTGTCATGGTTTTATATATTTTTCTGAGTAGCAATCAACATTTAGTTACTCCTGTGTATGAAGACTAAATACCTCTATCATAACAATGCAATAAAGCAGTTAATCTAATCATTAATAATTCTCAAGCTATCCATCATAATATTGTTAATATATTGGCTACTTTTGGTGACAGCATACTCAGGATGTAGCACATCACTCCCGAGTATTCTATTGCCAGTTTACCATAATTAATGGCAACTTTGTACAAAACTTAAAATGAAGTATTATTCCAACTTTTTTTATAATAATGTCAATGAAACAAACTAGAGTTAGAATCGTAGGTATCATTAAATGTTACTCAGATAGGAAAAGAATATGTCGTTCTTGTTGTTTTAGGTGCCATCGAGTTGGTTCTGAGTCATAGCGACCCTATGTACAACAGAATAAAAGATTGCCTGGTCCTGTACCATCCTCACAATCATTACTATGTTTAGGCCCATTGTTGCAGCCACCGTGTCAATCCATTTTGTTGAGGGTCTTCCTCTTTTTTCGCTGACCATCTACTTTATCGAGCATGACACCCTTCTCCAAAGAATGGTTCCTCCTGATAACATGTCCAAAGTACATAAGACTAAGTCACACCATCATACCTTCTAAGGAGCATTCTGACTGTACTTCTTCCAAGACAGATTTGTTCGTTCTACTGGCAGCCCATGGTATATTCAATATTCTTCCCCAACAACATAATTCAAAAGCATCAGCTCTTCTTCAGTCTTCCTTATTCCTTATTCAGCTTTCCCATGCATATGAGGCTATTGAAAACACCACAGCTTGGGTCAGGCACACCTTAGTCTTCCAAGTGACATCTTTGCTTTTTAATACTTTAAAGAGGTCTTTTGCAGCAGATTTGCACATTGCAATACATCGTTAGATTTCTTGACTGCTGCTTTCATGGGCGTTGATTGTGGATCCAAGTAAAATGAAATCCTTGACAGCTTCAATCTTTTCTCCAGTTATCATGATGTTGCTTATTGGTCAGCTGTGAGGATTTTTGCTTTCTTTATGTTGAGGTATAATCCATACTGAAGGCTGTAGTCTTTGGTCTTCATCAGTAAGTGCTTCAAGTACTCTTTACTTTCAGCATGCAAGGTTGTGTCATCTGCATAGCACATATTGTTAATGAATCTTCCTTCTATCTTGACACCATGTTCCTCTTCATACAGTCCAGTTTCTTGTATTATTTGTTCAGGCTACAGATTGAATACAGTGAAAGGATACAACCTTGACACACAACTTTCATGATTTTAAACCATGCAGTATCCTCTTGTACTGTTTGAAAAAATTGCCTCTTGGCCTATTACAGTTTCCTCATGAGCACAATTATGTCTTCTGGAATTCCCATTCTTTGCAATGTTATACATAATTTATTATTGTCTACAGAGTCTTTGCATAGTCAATAAAACACAAGTAAACATCTTTCTGGTATTCTTTGCTTTCAGTCAAGATCCATCTGACATAAGCAATGATATCCCTCATTCCACATCCTCTTCTGAATCTGGCTTGAATTTCTGGCAGTTTACTGTCAATGTACTGCTGCTACCAGTTTTGAACTACCTTCAGCAAAATTTTACTTGCATATGATATTAATGACATTGTTCAATAATTTCTGCATTCTGTTGAATTATCTTTCTTTGGAATGGCACAAATATGCATCTCTTCCTGTTGGATGGCCTAGTAGCCCTCTTCCTAATTTTTTGGCAAGCACTTCCAACATTGCATCCATTTGTTAGAACATCTCAATTGGTATTCCATCAATTCCTGGAGCCTTGTTTATTGCCAATGCCTTCAGTGTAGCTTGGACTTCTTTCTTCAATACCATTTGTTCTTGATCATATGCTGTCTCCTAAAATGGTTGAACAGTCAACCAATTCCTTTTGGTACAGTGACTCTGTGTATTCCTTCCATCTTCTTTTGATGCTTCCTGTATCGTTCAATATTTTTCCCAGAGAATCCTTCAATATTACAACTCAAGACTTGAATTTTTTCTTCAGTTCTTTCAGTCTGCGAAATGCTGAGCGTGTTCTTCCCTTTTGGTTTTCTAACTCCAGGTCTTTGCACATTTCATTATAATACTTTATTTTGTCTTCTCAAGCTGCCCTTTGAAATCTTCTATTTTACTTCATTATTTCTTCCTTTTTCTATTACTACTTTATGTTCAAAAGTAAGTTTCAGAGTCTCTTCTAACATTTATTTTGGTCTTTTCTTTCCTGTCTTTTTAATGAGCTTTTGCTTTCTTCATGTATGACGTCCTGGATGTCATAGCAAAACTCGTCTAGTCTTTGTTCATTAGTGTTCAATGCATCAAATCTATTCTTGAGATGGTCTCTAAATTCAGGTGGGATATACTCACGGTCATACTTTGGCTCTTCTGAATTTGTTTTAATTTTTTTCAGCTTCAGCTGGAACGTGGATATGCGCAATTGATGATCTGTGCCGTATTTGGCCGTGGCCTTGTTCTGACTGAGAATATCAAGCTCCTCCACTGTCTCTTTATTTACACAGATGTTGTCGATTTGATTCCTGCGTATTCCATCCAGCAAGGTCCACTGTATACTTGCCATTTATGTTGTTGAAGAAAGGTATTTCCAATGACTAGGTCTTGCAAAACTCTGTAATGCAATCTCTGGCATCATTTCTATCAACACGGCCCTATTTTCCAACTTCGGATCCTTCTTCTTTGTTTCCAACTTCCTCATTCCAATCACCAGTAATTATCAATGCATCTTGATTGCGTGTTTGATCAATTTCAAACTGCAGAAGTTGGTAAAAATCTTCAATTTCTTCATCTTTGGCCTTAGTGTTTGGTGTGTAAATTGAATAATAGTAGTATTAACTGGTCTTCTTTGTAGGAGTATGGATATTTTCCCATCACGGACAGCTTTGTACTTCAGGATAGATCTTGAAAGGTTCTTTTTGATGATTAATGCAATGCCATTCCTCTTCAATTTGTCATTTTCAGCATAGTAGACCATATGATTATCCGATTCAAAATGACCTATTCCAGTCCATTTCACCTCACTAATGCCTAGGATATAGATGTTCAAGTGTTTCCTTTCATTTTTGACAACTTCCAATTTTCCTAGATTCACACTTTGTACACTCCACATTCTTGTCGCTAATAGTGCTTGCAGCTGTTTCTTCTCATTTTGCGTTGTGCCACATCAGTAAATGAAGGTCCTGGAAGCTTGACTCCATCCACATCATTAATTTGACTTTACTTTGAAGAAGCATCTCTTCCCCAGTCGTATTTTGAGTGCCTCCCATCTTGAGGGGCTCATCTTCTGGCACTATATCAAACCATGTTCTGCTGCTATTCATAAGGTTTTCACTGGCCAATTTTTTTGGAAGTAGGTAGATCACTAGGTCCTTCTTCCCAGTCCTTCTTAGTTTGGAAGCTCCACTGAAACCTGTCCACCATAGGTGAACTTGCTGGCATTTGAAAATACTGGTGGCAGAGCTTCCAGCAACACAGCAACACACAAGCCACCACAGAATGACAAATGGACAGATGAGTGATGGGAAAAAGAATGTAGTAGGTCCAACTTGCCATGTTGAAAAGGTAGTGAGCTTATATTTTCATGGAAGATTTTACAGTCTCAAGTGATTTGCAATATCAAATGGTAAATCATTTCACAAAGATTTTTGATTATCAGATATTGCTCAGAGATTTTTTTTTAGGAACTTATATCCATTAATCATTTCAGATTATACATGCAAACAAGGCAAATTGCCATCCCTTTTTCAGATTAACATTGTTATATACTTCCTCAACAATATTTGTGTTCCCATCTTAATCAACTCAATTTGGCAGGAATAATAATTTCACATGACAATGTATAAGTGGATTAATGTGACTCCTCTACAAAAATTTAGTAGTGTATCTTCCATATCTGACCACATGAAGTTCATGCGTTTGTAATAAAAAGACACTGGTTATGACCATTTCATTTTTACAGGTCCTGCTCATTACTGAGTTTTGCCTTTTCTTCTCCCTTCTCATTGTCTTTTTGTTCACATATAAGCTCTGACGCAAACTAATCGGTGAGTTGGCAAACACACAGAACCACAGAATGTTCGATTTTTTCAAACTTTGGAAAGCAGCTGATTCCTCAGTTGCAAAACTCCCAAAGTTGTTCAAGGTTACATAGTAAGTTAGAGGCCCTGCCATCTAATCAACTACTCCCACAAAATCACACACACTCACACACACACACACACACACACACAAACACCCCCCCCCAGATACACAACAAATACACAGGAGCACTCCTACCCACTTTCGTATATTTCTCCTCTGCTTCTCCTATATACCCCCTTATCACACTCTTCTACCACTGGCTAGGGGTGTTCTTGGTCCTTTATACCAAAAAGTCTTATTCTGAAGGACAAAAAAGTTCCCATAAGCAAAATAATCACTCTCACTTGCTAGTCTGCAGGAGACCCCAGGAATTTCCTCACTTGCTTCTTTAAAGAAACATAGGAATAAGTAATAAAGATTAAGTGTACTTCAGAAGAAATAAGAATAAAATACATTATAAAATGTGTTTGCATCTATAGTTTTAACTAAACCCATTGTTTCTAAGGTATACTAAGCTCATTCCCTCCTACGAGTCTTCGAAATTTGTGTTTTCTTCAGTTGGAATACTTTCTCCCTGAAGCTTAGCATGGCTTCCTCCCTTGTGCCTAAGGTCTCTGCTCAGATGTTACCACCTCAGAGAGGCTGTTTCTTTTACATTAAAGCACACCCCCTTGGCAATCCCTGTCCCATCAATTCTTCTTTATCAGTCTAGAATAAACTAGAATATAACTTATATGAGGGCAATGGTCTTGTCTATTTGCCATGATATCCCCAGCACTTGGAACAGTTCCTGACACAGAAGAACACTCAAAAGCATTTTTTGAAGGAATCTAAAAAAATATATAAGAAAAACTGAGCCCTTGAGAAATGATGTAAAGAAGAAAATAGGATTAAATCCCGATTATACGGCTGAATTATCTGATGTTCAGAGAGGTTTTGTGACATACCCAATAAAATCACACCACTGATACATTGTAGATTCAGGCCCAAAAGAGATGAGAATAGCCAGTGATTGTACACTGCTTTTTCTTTTATGCAGCACATATTGTAAACACTAGCTCAATAAAGAATTACTAAAATTCAACAGTAAACCTGTAGATGATAATGGATTGTTATATGGGCTTTAGAGTGATAGAAACTTGGATTCCAATTCTAACCTCCCCATTAGGAGCATGACCATGTAATAGTAAACTAACTTTTCTGTGTGTCCCTTTCTGAAATGGGTGTAATACTACCTACTTCATACACTAGTTGTAAGTCCCAAGTAAATGAATGGATGTAAACTGATTAGTCCAGAAAGTAAGTATTTCACAAGATTTCAAATAGGTTAACTACTACTGTCATCCTAGGGAATGGATGAGAGAACCAAGGCTCTATTTTCTCACATGGAATCTAATTACGCATCAGTTTGACCTTAGAGGGGGAAAAAAACAATGTTCCGGTGCCTGATTAACACATGAAAACTGCATAGGAAACCTTGGCAAGGAAATGCTCCTTGTAAAATGAGAGATGATAGCAAATGCCACTTTCATCCTGGCCATAACTAGAAGACAAAATGCTAAAGCACCTGTAGCGATGTCTCAAAGGCAGGAATCAGTTCTGATCAAGTGTTACTCAAAAATGGATCCACACTATTGTGCTTTGCAGCTAGTCTACACAGGATCTTTGTACAAATTAGAAGGTACTTTCTTGAGGAGAGCAATTAGAAAACTCTGCCTCTATAATGTGAAGGAAATCCCATGGAGGTCCACCTAGGGGAGCAGGAAGCAAATGCTCACAGCTTGGTGAGAAGAGCAAGCACCATCTTGTTTTCAGCTCTCACTCTCTCTCTGCTCAAAGAGCTTTGGGCAATGTCTCAATCCTGGAGCTGCTGCTCAGGGACAGGGCCCACCCGTGGTCCCAGCCTACAAGACACAGGACAACATTCCAAGGAACCATCCACCTAGTTCTTCTATAATATCTATGGATGGCAGACAAGAATTGTGAGGTTATTCTGCTGCAGACTGCAAATTAACCAGTTTCCTCGTAGATGGAAGCTCTGGGAAATATTGTCAAGGAGAGAAATCAGCTAGTGCTTTTTTCAAGAGGCAGTTGTGCTCCAAATTCCTGCGGAGAAAAAAGCCATTCTTCTCTCCCAAATTACATAGACCTTTATTTATCCTGTTTTTATTTCATTTTTTCCACAAAAGATGGAGGAGCTTGTTGAGATGTGGCTTTTTGATTTCTAGATGCTTTTTCCATTTTTATAAACATTTCCAACTCTTTCATCTTGTACTTGAAGGTCAAGGAAATGATTTGGGAGCACAGAAAACAGAGAGTTACATATGACCTGGTCTGCCAGGAAGTTGTGAATAAATTGGGACAGGAAGCTCTATGGCTCCTTCATATATACTACTGTTTTCTTATATTTGGGGGAATTTGGTAATGATCTTGTCTAATTTTATGCACTTTAATTCAGGCTGGCATGATACGTAATGTTTCCGCCCCTGCTCAAGAAACTTTGTGGCTGTTGTTGCCAATTATGTTTAATTCAAAGTTCCTCTGGCTGGATGGCAAGGTTTTTCTTTTTTTGGTTTATATTACCCAGTCCACCAGTATTTTTCTCTCTCCTTCAGAACCGAACCAAACCCAATGCTATCAAGTCGATGCTGACTTATAGTGAGCAATCCCATAGGACAGATAGAATTGCCTTCTTAGGGTTTTCCAAGGCTATAAATCTTTACCAAAGCAGACTGTCACATCTTTCTCCCATGGAGAGGCTGATGGGTTCAAACTACCAACGTTTCAGTTAGCACCCAAGAGTTTTAATCATTGTGGCACCAGGGCTCCTTAAAATTAAATTTATTTAGCAAATAGCCATGGATATTTGCTGTGGAAACATACTAAAACATTAGAGAGCTTATGTGGCAGAGACTGGTTGGTTGCTCACCAAACCTGTTTCTTCTTTGTTGTCTATAGTCTTGATCCACATAAAGTGTCTTTTGTGCAGTGGAAGTGTGCTGTCAGTCTGCTTTCTTGACCTTCTCTCTCTTTCCCCATCTGCCAGCTGGATGATGTCAGGATGTTCTTTAAACCGTAAGTTGAATGTGGCAGAACCACAACTTGGTTAGAGCCTCACTCCCTGAGCCACCACTTTAAGAAGAACCACTCAGTAGAGCTCCACAATCAGAAACGTCTGCCATGGACTTTCCACAGAAAATGGAAGAGAAATAAACTTTACTGTCATATGACTCTGAGATATGGAGCTCATTTGTTTACTTAGTGCTGCTGTAACAAAAAAATACCACAAGTGGGTAGCTTAAAAGAACAGCAATTTATTTTCTCATGATTTAGAAGGCAGAAGTCTGAATTCGGCATGTAGCTCTAGGGGGAGGTACTTCCTTGTCTATGTCAGCTTCCAGTAGCCAGCAGTCCTTGGAGCTCCAGGGCTTGTAGATGCATCTGCCGTGTGTGTGTCTGTCCTTATATGGCGTCTTCACCTGTGCATGTCTCTGTGTCTATTCTGCTCTTTTAATAAATCAGAAGTGATTAGGTTCAGGACACAACCTTTTCTGGTGTGACCTCATTAACATAACAAAAGAAAAATCTATTTCCAAACAGAATCACATCCACAGATACAGGGGCCAGGACTTCAATACATATTTTTTGAGGGACACAATTCAATCCACAACACTGCATAATGCAGCTATTTCAAGGATGTAAGAGTTAATTGATACTGTGTCTCAGACTCTCATCCTTCATGAACTGAGAAAAATTTAACCCCACCACCAACAAAGTAATTATTAAGAGCACTCAAACAAGGAGAGAGCCATAGACTAATGCAGTGGTTCTCAAACTTGCCTCCTTATCGGAATTTCCTGAGTAACTTCAAAAAAATAAGGATGCCTAGAGCCCACCCCAGATCCATTAAGTCAGATTTTCTGGGAGATAGGACCTGGGTATTAGCATTAAAACACACAAACAAAAACCCAAGTGACTCTAACACACATCCAGGACTGAGAACTTATTCTGATACTCTTCAAAAACAGGTGTCATATGAAAGAAACAGAAGGCTTTGGAGTGAAGCGGAGCCACAGTGAACCTGCTCTCCCCGGATCCCCACCATCCCAAACAGTCTTTGTGAATCAACACATTTCTGAGAATTCTCACTAATACACCCAATTGGGAGAGAGCACAATGAATCTAAGTTTTATCTTTTTTCTTTTTTAACTTACTAAAATTGCAAGGTGATGTAAAAGGAAACAGACAAGCTAACTTTGCAAATGTTTAGACTTCAGGGTGACTCACTGAGATGAGACATTGTTATAAATTCCAAGGGCCCCACTATCAAGGTAAACTAAATGATAGGAAGAAAAAAGAAACAAAGATGAAAGACTCAAATCTAGAAGAAAAATATATTTCAAGGAACAGAGGGAACTGCCTTAAAATTTCTTCACTCCATGTCACTACATAAAAATAATTTGAATTCAATAAGACAAAAACCGAAAGACAAGAGAAAAGGATATCAGAAAGAGATGGAAGGGGAGACTGCAGACATAAGGTAACAAATTGAGAACAATATCAAAAATAATAAATGAATGAAAATAACAAGGAGCAAAATTGGCAACATTTTGAATTGAATTACTGACAGCAAAGAAAGATTTAAGCTGATCATAATGAAAGCTGATAAAAATCAGATTGATAAACACTTTCCAAAATAAGGATAATTGGGGTCTTTGAAGTAAATACAAGATGGACAATTCATTCAAATATAATATACAATGCAAAAAAAATCCTAGATTAAAAAAATTGCATCCAAATATTGACAGAGTATTAAGAATTCCAGGCTAATGTGATATAAAACAATCAAGCTACTAGTTAAGCTACTATGTATCAAGGATAAAGAAAAGACAATTTCAGGAATCAAATAAACAAACAAAAAAATAGTAAATCATCTACAAGGTAAAAAAAATTAGACTATCAGATTTCTATAACAACATTAGAGAAAGAAAACAAAATAGAAGTATCTGCTATGTTCTGCAGACAAGAAAGTATGATCCAAAAATATTATAACCATTCAAGATATTCAAATATAAAAGCAACAGAAGACAATCTCAAACATGAAATAACTCATGAAATTAAAAAGAACAAAACAAAAAATCAGTTACTGTCAGGTTGATTCCAACTCATGGCCACCTTCTGTGTGTCAGAGTAGAACCATACAGTTTCAGTGGCTGCTTTTATGAGAAGTAAATTGCCAGGCCTTTGCTCAGTGGCACCTCTGGATGAACTCAAACGAAGCACCAACGAATATTTCGTTGAAAAACTAAGTCATCCTGTTACTGAAGATAAATTAAGTAAAAAAAAAAATCTATGATCAAATCCTGTGATTTATGATATTTTTAAAAATTCCCCAGGAATGGATGAACTGTGAAAAAGAGACTGATAGTGAACAGCTAATCAATTTATATATAAAATTAAATCACATTATGCTTACAGAGTAGTCTGTTAAAAGAAAATTGTCAGTGTAAATTAACAGTGCAACTTAAAAAAAAAATCAGGTGGTAAGAGGGCAGGGAGAAGGAGCAAGTGGGATAAGTCTATCCTCCTCATCCTTCACAACAGTAGTGAAATGGTATTACATAAAATTGACAGGTAATGTTAAAGAAACACATAATATCTTTATCCTCATAGTAATTTTTTTCCTTAATCTTTTTTTCTTTAACTTTTAAGCTGTCTTATAGGAAATTATACCTCTGTGGTAATGGAAGAGATATCTTAAAGTCAACAATGCTTATACTTAATTTTCTTCTGTTTATTTTAATGAAATTAAAATGAATATTTTTATTAAAAAATAGCATCTATTACAGTATGAAGTAATACATAGAAAAGAATGCCTGTATAACTATCTACCCCTCTCTTCATTTATACTTTTACAAAGATTTTGTTGTATTATGAAAACCCTATGGATCACAGCAATCAGATTTGCAACAGATCACGGGGCTGATGCAGGACTGGGCAGCATTTCATTCCATTGTTCATAGGGTTGCCATGAGTCTGGGGCAGACTCACAGCATCCAACCACAACAACAACAATACAAAAGTTATTTACTGTCAGTTATTTACTGGATAGTGTGATATGGGCTGATATTTTTACTTATGTGTACTTTTGCACAGTGTTTGAAATCTTTATAATAACATGCATCATTTTTACAAGCAATAAAGTCAAAGTAAAAAGCAGTAGCTAATAGCATACCCTCACGTGTCTGTCAGTTTGTTGCACTGTGCGGGCTTCAGTGTTACTGTGATGCTGGAAGCTATGCCCCCAGTATTCAAATACCAGCAGGCTCACCCATGGTGGATAGGTTTCAGCTGAGCTTGCAGACTAAGCCAGATTAGGAAGAAGAACTCCACGGTCTACTTCTGATAAGAATTAGCCAGTGAGAACCTTATAAATAGCAGCAGAACGTTGTCTGATATAGTGCCAGAAGACGAGCCCCTCAGGTTGGAAGGCACTCAAAATAAGACTGGGGCTAGGGAAGAGCTGCTTCCTCAAAGTAGAGTCTACCTTAATGACGTGGATGGAGTCAGGCTTTTGGGATCTTCATTTGCTGATGTGGTATGACTCAAAATAAGAAGAAACAGCTGCAAACATCCATTAATAATCAGAACGTGGAATGTACGAAGCATGAATCTAGGAAAATTGGAAATCGTCAAAAATAAAATGGAACACATTGCATTCATCATCAAAAAGAACATTTCAAGATCTATCCTGGAGTACAACTCTGTCAGTGATAGGATAATATCCATACGCCTACAAGGAAGACCAGTTAATACGACTATTACTTGAATTTACCAAACACTAAGGCCAAAGATGAGTAAATTGAATATTTTACCAACTTCTGCAGTCTGAAATTGATTGAACATGCAATCAGAACGCATTGATAATTACTGGTGATTGGAATGTGAAAGTCTGAAACGAAGAAGGATCGGTAGTTGGAAAGTATGGCCTTGGTGACAGAAATGACGCCGGAGATTGCATGATAGAATTTTGCAAGACTGATGACTTTTTCATTGGAAATACCTTTTTTCACCAACATAAATGGTGACTATATACGTGGACTTCACCAGATGGAATACATAGAAATCAAATTAACTACATCTGTGGAAAGAGATGATGGAAAAGCTCAATAACATCAGTCAGAACAAGTCCAGTGGCCAACCGCAGAACAGATCATCAATTTCTCATGTGCAAGTTCAAGTTGAAACTGACGAAAATTAGAACAAGTCCATGAGAGCCAAAGTAGGATCTTGAGTATATCCCATCTGAATTTAGAGACCATCTCAAGGATAGATTTGATGCATTGAACACTAATGACCAAAGACCAGACCAGTTGTGGAATGACACCAAAGACATCATACATGAAGAAAGCAAGAGGTCATTAAAAAGACAGGAAAAACAGAAAAGACCAAAATGGTTGTCAGAAGAGACTCTGAAACTTGCTCTTGAACGTCAAGTAGTTAAAGCAAACAGAAGAAATGATGAAGTCAAAGAACTGAACAGAATATTTCAAAGGGTGGCTCGAGAGGACAAAGTAAAGTATTACAATGACATGTGCAAAGACTTGGAGATAGAAAACCAGAAGGGAAGAACACACTTGGCGCTTCTCAAGCTGAAAGAATTGAAGAAAAAATTCAAGTCTCGAGTTGCAATATTGAAGGATTCTACAGGGAAAATATTTAACGATGCAGGAAGCATCAAAAGAAGATGGAAGGAATACAGAGTCACTATACCAAAAGGAATTGGTCGAGGTTCAACCATTTCAGGATGTAGCATAGGATCAGGAACCAATGGTACTGAAGGAAGAAGTCCAAGCTGCATGGAAGGCATTAGCGAAAAACGAGGCTCCAGGAATTGACGGAATACCAACTGAGGTGTTTCAACAAATGGATGCAGCGCTGGAAGTGCTCACTTTTCTATGCCAAGAAATTTGGAAGATAGCTACCTGGCCAACTGACTGGAAGAGATCCATATTTATGCCTATTCCCAAGAAAGGTGATCCAACTGAATGTGGAAATTATTGAACACTATCACTGATATCACACGCAAGTAAAATTTTGCTGAAGATCATTCAAAATCGGCTGCAACAGTATATCAACAGGGAGCTGCCAGAAATTCAAGCTGGATTCAGAAGAGAACTTGGAACCAGGGATGTGATTGCTGATGTCAGACGGATTCTGGCTGAAAGCAGAGAATACCAGAAAGATGTTTACCTGTGTTTTATTGACTACGAAAAAGCATTCAACTGTGTGGATCATAACAAATTATGGATAACATTTAGAAGAATGGGAATTCCAGAACACTTAATTGTGCTCATGAGGAACCTGTACAGAGATTAAAAGGCAGTCGTTCCAACAGAACAAGGGGATACTTCATGGTTTACACCAGGGAAGGTGGGCATCAGTGTTGTATCCTTTCACCATACTTATTCAATCTGTATGCTGCACAAATAATCTGATAAGCTGGGTTATATGAAAAAGAACAGGGCATCA
>NW_004443943.1:33760993-33787466 GCF_000243295.1 Trichechus manatus latirostris
TCAAAAGACTTACTGCACTGGGCAAATCTACTGCAAAAGACCACTTTAAAATGTTGAAAAGCAAAGATGTCACCTTGAAGACTAAGGTGCGCCTGACCCAAGCCATGGTGTTTTAAATCACCTTATACGCACATGAAAGCTGGACGATGAATAAAGAAAACTGAAGAAGGATTGACACCTTTGAACTGAGGTGTTGGAGAAGAATATTGAATATACCATGGACTGCCAAAAGAACGAACAAATCTATCTTCAAAGAAGTACAACCACAATGCTCTTTAGAAGCAAGGATGGCAAGACTACGTCTCACATACTTTGGACATGTTATCAGGAGGGATCAGTCCCTGGAGAAGGACATCATGCTTGGTAAAGTAGAGGGTCAGCGAAAAAGACGAAGACCCTCAACAAGATAGACTGACTCAGTGGCTGCAGCAAGGGGCTTAAGCAAAACAGTGATTGTGAGGATGGTGCAGGACCAGGCAGTGTTTCGTTTTGCAGTACACAGCGTCGCTATGAGTCAGAATCGACTCCACGCCACCTAACAACAACAATACTGGTTAATTATCGGTGATAGAAATTGCTTGCTTATTTTTTTCTCCTTTTAAATTTTTCTGTATTTTAATTCTCCCATCCAAAAAAATAGATATATAGAGTTTTCTCTTGTGATGGCATTTGCAATCTTGTTCCCATCCCCAGAACTACCCATCATAACTAGTCTGGTGTCTTTTTCCAGGCTGTCTTCTACACATGTATGAACACACCTACGTATGTAGTCTTATTTGTATTTTTACCTACGCAGTATTTTCATACCACATATTTTGTTCCACTATTTGCTCTTTTGAATTGCTATTGAATTATTAAGATCTTTATAAAGACTATATTTACCTTAGTCTTTTAACTTTGTATAATATTTCGTAATATAGATACACCAAGATTTATTTAGCTATTTAGCCATCTTTTGTCCTTTAGTTTGCATCCAAATCTTCACCATTTCAGTAAACACTAAAATGAGCATCTCTGCGTATGCCTTGCAGGCCACAAATGTGTTTCTCTAAGGTATATACTGAGAAGTGAAAACGGTCTATCATTAAGAATGCACACTTTCTTTTTTCTTTTTCTAACTGCTCTCCAAAGTGTCTATACATATTTACATTCTCGTCAGGAGAATTTTACTTTCCTAAGTAAACTGTTTGCATTCTCCAACCTTTAGTCCAAGTGCCCATTCCCTACTTCACCTGATATTTTTTGATTCTTATTGTATTCAGAATGAGCTGATGATTTATTAGATGTTTACTGAGAGTCTTCTGTGTGCTAAACTCTCTGTCTCTGTCTCTCTCTCTCATGGTATCCTGGGGGAAAGAGAAATGTTAAGAAATAATTGTGGTGTTACTTCACCATTTTCCATTTCCAAATTTTTCCATCATCCTTAGCAGAAAGCAGCTCACTGCCACACAGTGAGCACAATTAATGTTACTAAATTGTACATGTGGAGAATGCTGAAGTGGCAAATGTTTTGTTACATACCTATTTAACACACACACAAGACGTTATTAAGGAAGAAAGAAAAGAAATAATTGAATTGTTACGTGATGAATGTTCTATGGATATGCAGAGAGGAAAAAGTTGGAAACAATCAACACAAGTTTCAGAGTGTGTCAAAGACTGTTTAAATTGTTTTAAAGGTAAGAATGTATTCTCCGAGTGTAGCTGGAGAACTGGCTTTTCTGGTGCGTGTGTGTGCGCGCGCGTATATACACACACACACACAAACACACACACACACGCGCGCGCGCGCGCGCGCGCGCGCGTGCGGCAAAACCTGCAAAAGCTGGAACCTGTATAAGGCAGAAACCTGTTAGAGAAGGAAAATTCAACTACTGTCCACTAAAACGAGTGATAGAAAAGTGGTAAGACAGCAATCTGCCAAAGGCAGAAAACATGTGAGACGCGAAAAACTAGGCACTCCCCTCGAGTTCCGACTCTCACGGGTTTCACCGACATAAAACGAGCCCTGGTGCTGCAATGGCTAAGCTCTTGGCTGCTAACCAAATGTTGGTGGTTCAAATCCACCTAGCTGCTCTGAGGGAGAAAGACGCAGTGATCTGCTCCCATAAAGATTACAGCCTAGAAAACCATATGGGGCAGTTCTAGTCCATCACATGGGGTTGTTAAAGGTCAAAATTGACTCAACAATAGGTAACAACACACACACACACTTATATGTTTGAAAGACAGAGGTTTTGATCTCAAAAGCTGCTAGGTACCAGACAGGTAATGCAAATAGGTGAAGCTGGCCAAGGGTAAGAAAACTAGCATAAGAGAGAAGATAACGCTTTGACTTCATTGAGAGAAGACAGTAGGGAGAGGTAGAAATAATGACAAACTGGACCTCTCAGGTCCCATCTACAAAAGGAACAACAGCAGCTATTTAAACATTGACTGCTATGGCGCACTGAAGACCTGATGTTGCCAGTTTTGGTTTTGCAAGAAAAGTTAAAATTCTGAATACCTAAGGGAAATTTCTGTCTTTCTTTTTTTTGACAAGGAATGTTTTAATTTAAAGTTGTTGGTCAAAGTAATGTTGAGTAGGTGACCTTGAACTGGCGATATTCCTCTGATATAATTCTTTGCATAAGAAATGTTAAAAATACTAGGAAAGCCTTACAGAAGATGTTTATTATATCCAAGTGGGTTTGCTTATTTTGTATTAAGAACTAGCTGCTATTTTCAGTTTTTAATTTACTCATAGCTTGACCAGAGATATCTAAAAACGACCAAATGTCTCACTTTTTTTAAATTGTACTTTAGATGAACGTTTACAGCACATACAGTTTCTCATTAAACAGTTTGTACCCATATTGTTTTATGACAATGGTTAACAACCCCACGACATGTAACACTGTCCCTTCTTGACCTTGGATTCCCCACCACCAGCTTTCTTGTCCCCTCCTGTCTTCTAGTCCTTGTCCCTGGACTGTTGTGCCCCATTAGTCTCATTTTGTTTTATGGGGCTGTCTAATCTTTGGCTAAAGGGTGAACCTCGGGAGTGACTTCATTACTGAGCTAAAAGGGTGTCTGGGGGCCATACTCTCAGGGTTTCTCCAGTCTCTGTCAGGCCAGTAAGTCTGGTCTTTTTTTGTGAGTTAGAATTTTGTTCTACATTTTTCTCCAGCTTCATCCAGGACCCTCTGTTGTGATCCCTGTCAGAGCAGTCAGTGGTGGTAGCCGGGTACCATCTAGTTGTACTGGACTCAGTCTGGTGGAGGCGGTGGTAGATGTGGTCCATTAGTCCTTTGCACTAATCTTTCCCTTGTATCTTGTTTTTTCTTCATTCTTCCTTGCTCTGAAAGGGGTGAGACCAGTGGAGTATCTTAGATGGCTGCTCACAGGTTTTTAAGACTCCAGACGCTACTCACCAAGGTAGAATGTAGAACGTTTTCTTTATAAACTGTGCTATGCAAATTGAGCTAGATGTTCCCCAAGACCATGGTCCCCACAGCCCTCCACCCAGCAATTCGGTCCCTCAGGGAGTTTGGATGCATCTATGGTGCTTCTATGACCTTTCCTTGTACAAGCTGTCCTGGCTTCCCCAGTATTGTGTACTGTCTTACTCTTCAAACATATATTTTTTAATTGTATTGTGCTTCTGGTGAAAGTTTACAGCTCGAGCTAATTTCTCATTAAAAAATTTATACACATTTTTTTTGTGACATTGCAATCTTGACATTTCTTGATTTTTATATGTGGGGTATTGATTTAAAATTTTTTTTAAGTATTATGTTGTTCAAACTAAAGGTTCTAAAGTGAACAGTTCATCCTGGTTTGCCTGGAACTGTCCAAGTTTGAAAACTGAGAGTCCTGCGTCCTAGGGAAACTGGGACAGGTGGTTACCCTAATTACTAAACTCACCTGGCCCAAGGGCTGCCATTTTGTGGCCGCAGAAGACTAAAGCCTCTCTTTTAAGGAAGTGTAAGGGGTTCCACTACGAAATGTTAGAGGAAGTATTGTAGCCTGGGGTTGAAGACATTGGGAGGGGCAAGATCATGTGTGCCTATCATTTGGCACTGAAAGAGACAAAAGTTATGGCTATGAAGTAAACAACCTGACTGACATCTCATTGCAGTGTTCAAATGTCTTTATCTTCTAGAAGCCCAAATCCCCCACCTACTTAATTAATGCATTGATGAAATTAGGCCAAGAGGGGAATTCCCCCAGAGTCACAGGGAACCACTGATCCTTGTGTACAACATCATTTTTCAATGAAGTTATGCTGCTATCTTGGACTCTTTCTCCTGTGCCTCCACTTCCCCTATCACAGAGGATCTCAGTAGGTGTTCAAATTCTCACCAGATACCAGCTCTCAGGTTTCTCCATTTTCTCACAAGATGCAGGGGGAACAATAAGTATTATTTTTTATGAGAACAAAATTCAGCACTCCTCTGTAAGGATTTGAGTTTCACTGATCACCATAGAAACTAGACAAAAATATAATTTGTATAATACATTTGAAAATGATGTGGTGCAGAGGCCATGCCTGGGAGGAACAGAGGGAAGAGAGAGGAAGCATATAATTTCAGTCCTTTATAGAATAATGGAAAGCATTTAATTAGAGAATGCCAGTGTAGCATCACTGAGTTTATTTTATAGTGGAAGACAGTGAGGTTCAGAGAGGTTTGCTGTAGTGACTTTTCCAAGGTCACTCAGTAACAAAGGGGAATAGTTGGGCTTTTAGTGCATGTCTCCTAAACTCAATGTCTTTCTTAGACTCTCAGAAATACATTGAGAAATGTTGCCTATAAGCATTCTATTTAGTGTTCCTTTAGAAGCCAACTTTGACATAGGAATTTATTTGGGAGTTATTCTAGAACACACTGGTAGGGAAGTATGGAAAGGAGATAGCACATGGGAGGCAGTCATTGGCGGGTGCATTGTCAAGCAAGGTACCACTGTATACCCAAGGCTTAACCCTTCTGGAGAACTCTTGAATACATGTAATAATTGTGTCTCAGTTATTCTATTCAAAGAATGAAGGAGCATGCACATTTGTAGATTACCACACATCAGTCATTTGTTGAAAGTTCCTCCCAGGAGGTGTTAACTCTCTGGAATTTCCAGTTTACCGGGAAAGTAACCAGAGAATGCCCCCAGGCAAACAGATGCATATGAGTATAGTTGGAAGACAGTGTGGTCAGACAGCACACATGCTGAATATCACAGCATCTACTACAGCCTGTCTCCTGTACCATGCACCCCCACTCAGCACCATGTAAAATTATATGCTAGTTCAACATACATCCTATCACATTTGAGAGAGAGAGCGTGAGAGTGAGAGCAAAAGCCAGAGAAAGGTTATATTTTCTGCTGCTGCAGCTGCTGCTAAACCTTCCAGGGCTATTCAAGATTTCCCTTCTCTACCAACCATTTTAAAATCCCCTTCAAACTTGTCCAGCACTTTGGCTAGTCTACATTGATTATCCTGTGCCATGAACCTGACCTTTATCCCTAAGAAGTTGATCTATCTCATATGTCCCTTTCAAGCTGTGGTTGTTATAAATGCTCATTCATGGTTATTACTGCGGATGGAAGTACCAAAATATATCCCAGTGAATACCCTGAATTACAGACATAATCCTTCCTTCCCCGTTATGTAGCAGCAACTAGATCTCATTTTGATAATTGGGATCAATTACGACTACCAGAATAGTAACTCCTTTCTTTGCCTGCTTAGATAACTGCAGGAAGAGAGCAAACAACCAATAGCATCTATATTCTCAGGTTGAATAGAACTTTTATGGTATCCCTTAGTAGAGGCATTGTCACCTTAGAGAATAGGACTTCTAATATAGCAGAGAACAAACTTCTCAAACGTGTTACTAGGAACAATGGTGGGCGGATCCAGTCCTAATTCCACCTCCTGATTCTTGGACCCACATTTTTTACCTGTTAGGAAAACTACCCCATACAGTGGCTGTTGTTTCAAAGTAGTCTTAGAGGGTCATCCACAGCTAGTGACTTAGATACGCTTTTAAGAGGTTATTTCAATATTTTATTGGCTGAGTGTCTGAGAGGTGCAGTATATATAGTAGGGCAAGTGGATTCCATGGTAGCACCTGCTGCACTTGCTTGACAAGAAGATGAATGTCATGATATTCAGCACATGATGGACAGCTCAAATCATGTACTCCCTTCACATTCCACGGTCAGGTGCTCAGCATATACAAGATAAGGTAATATAGTAGATGCTGTTTAATCAATCAATCATCTATCCATCCATTCCTACTTTCTTCATTCATTTGATTAAGTGTAACATGCATAGTAAACTAATCTTATGTGTTCAGTTCAATAAATTTTCTTATGTACACACTTGGGTAAACACCAACAAGATCAAGAAATAGACTATTTCCAAACCCCCAGAAGATCCACTTTACGTCAATATCTCACAGAGGTAATCTTGAATTAAAACTTCTAACACCATAGGTTATTTTAACCTGTTCTTAAGTATCCTATAAACAGAATCATGTGTCATGTATGATTTTTGTGTCTGGATTCTTTTGCTGAATATAAAGTTTGTCAGCTTCATCTATGTTGTTGTATGGATCAGTAATCTGTTCTTCTTATGAATATACAAAAATGTATCCACTCTACTGTAGATGGATATTTGCAATATTTCTAGTTTTGGCCATTGTAAGTAAATTTACAAACATATTACAGTGGATTTACATACACATTTCTCTTGGGTACATTCCTAGGAGTGGAAATGCTGGGCTATAGTATAGGCATATATTTAGTTTTAGTAAATACTACCAAATAGCTTTCCCAAGTGGTTGAACTATTTACACTCCCACCAGCAATACATGCAGGTTTCAGTTGCTTCCATTCCTGACAGAACTGTTATTATAAGTCTTCTTATTTTATTCATCTAATGGGTTTGTAGTGGTATCACCTTATGCTAAATTTTGCATTTCCATGATGAGTAATGATGTTGAGTGACTTTAGATAAACTTAGTAGCCATTTGGTTATTCTCTTTTGTGAAGAGCCTGTTTAAAATTTTCTCATGTCATATTTGGGTTGCTTGCTTTTTTCTTACTGATATTTGGAATTTTCATATTCTATATATAGGTTGTTGTAAGACATATTCTGTTGTCATATATATTCTCTAAGTCTACTACTGGCCTTTTCACTTAGTAATTTGATAAACAAATGTTCATATTTCTTTGTATTCAATTCCTATTTAAATGCATTCAATTTGTTAATGATTTAGTATTTTTGAATCTATGTTCATGTAGAATATAACCCTGTGATTTTCTTTTACTGTAATGATCTTGTCAAGTATTAATAGCAATCTAAAAAAAAAAAAGTGGCAAGTATTTTCTCTTCTTCTCTAAAAGTTTGCATAAGATTAGAATAATTCATTCTCTAAACATTTGAAAGAATTCGTCAATAAAGCCAGGAAGGCCTGATTATTATTAAATTTTTGGGAAGATATTTAATTAAAGATTTAAATTATTTAATATATATTGGACTACCCAGATTTTTCTATTTCTTCTTTTGTCAATTTTTGTGTTTTCAAAATAAAATTGTACATTTAATCTATATTTTTAAATTTATTTGCACTTAATTATTCAAAATATTTTTTATTTTCCTTGCAATATCTTTTCTACAAGTACGATTATATATTTTTTTCTGTCTTCCATTTCTGTCCTTAACCTATTCATTCTTTACTCTTTCCTCTTGAATTTTTTTAAGTTGTTTTAAAGTCTATGTCTATATATCTACTAATTCTATCATGTGTGTCATTTCTGCATCTGTTCCTATTTATTGATTTTTCTTCTCGCTGAATCATATTTTCCTGAGTTGTTGTATGCCTGTTAATTTTTTATTGCAATGCAGACATAGTGAATTTTATATTTTTGAGTTTTTTTTTTTTTTTTAATTCCTTTAAGTATTTGGGAGCTTTTTTTTTCTAAATGTTGGATGTAGGTAAGTTACTTGGAAACATTTTGATCCTTTTGAAGCTTTCTTTTAAATTATTTAGGTGGGTCCACAACAGCCGTAATCTAGTGCTAATTTAGTCCCACCCTTCTGAGGATTCTACTCAATTCTCGATGTGTCTTCACTCTGGTTTATGGGAACATAAGCTATTCACGACCCCATGTGACCTTCAGGGATAGTTCTGCCAGATCCATTCCAGCATTCTTTACCTGCCATTGGGTCTTTTTTTTTTTTTTTCATGCTGATGAAGATGCATAGTGTACCTCTGTAAATCTCTAGGGATCTCTTTCTGTGCAACTTTCTTCTGGTACTCTGATCAGTGAATACTAGTTACCATGGCCTCAATTTCACTGAATCTTTCCTCTGCCATTCTATTCTGATTAATCCCATCCAGTGATGGTTTTTTATTTCAGATATTTTAATTTTCAGTTTTCAAATTTCCATTTGGTTTCTTTTTATAATTTCTATCAATCTACTAAGATTTATCATTTCATTCATTGAAAGTGTATTTTCTTTATGCCATTGAGTTTAATTATAACACTGCCCCAAATCTTTGACTATATGAAGATCTGGTTTGTATTAGAATTTGTCTACTTTGTCCACTGTCTTGAGACTGGGTCATATTTGATTAATTTTTGGGTTGTATCTTGGGCATTGGAAATGTTTTGTAGAGACTCTGGATTCTATTTTCCCAATAAATGCTAAATTTTTATTTATTTTGGCAGACAATATGTTTTCTTAGGCCCAAAATACAAACTGTATGTCAGCTTTGGTGGGTGGAAGCTCAAATTTCAGCTGAATTATTTTAGCTTTATGTGCAAAGTACTTAGAATCTGCTCTATATATCTGTCATTCAGGGTTCATCTAGAGATTAAGGCAAAGTTTCTACACAGAATTTTGGTCCTTCCATTTCACTGTCTCCTTTTTTTCTGTGATTTCCTCCTACACTTCAGCAGGTTTTGTTGCCAAGAACTCTGTCTTCTGGTTCTTTATGCTAGAAAGATTGTTGGTTTTCTTTCAGGGTTTTATGCACTCTGTGAAACTCCATCAGCATCCTGACCTCAGGTAAAAAGCTGTACCCATTACCCATTGCCATTGAGTTGACTCTAACTCCTAGCAACCCTATAGGACAGAGCAGAACTGCCCCATAGGGATTCCAAGGCTGTAATCATTACAAAAGCAGATTGCCACATCCTTCTCTTGCAGAGCAGCTGGTGGGTTCAAACTGCCAACCTTTTGGTTAGAAGCTGAGTGCTTAACCACTGCGCCACCTAGCTGTTCCTTTTTCAAAATGTTCAATCTCCTCCAGAATACGCCAACTTGTTTTTCACTCTTTAGCATTCTTTGTATGCTTGCTTTTTAGTACCTTATTCAGAGTTTACAGTCATTTTTTTTTTGGTAGAGTTGCTCTGGTAGGAGCTTATCCTGTCATACCTGAAGCAGAACTTCATCCCACAAGTTTTCATTGCATATTTACTAGAATTTTCTTTTTTTTTTCCTTTGACACATTGTTACATATCATTTTGGTCAGAAAATCCAACCATTTGCTTTCAGTCCTTTGAAATGTATTGACGATTGTTTCATGGCCCAGAATAAGGTTGATTTAGTTAAATCTCTCAAGCGCACTTGAAAAAAAATTATTCTGTTTCTGAATTGAAGAGTTCTGTATAAGTAAATTAGGTCATGTCAGTTAATAATTTTATTTGAATCTTTTACATATTTATTTTTTTGGACTATTTGTACTATTAATTTCTGAAAGAGGAGTGTTGTATCTATTTCTCCTATTTCTGTCAATTTTGATATACATATTTTGAATAGTGTCAATGTATATATAAATTTATGATTATAATATCTTGTTAGGTTGAACTTTTTCCTCATGAATCTGTCCCTCTTTTTGCCTCTTAATACATCTTTTTAAAAAACTTCTTTGTCTGATATTAACCTAATCAAACAATATTTATTTTTCTTGCTACTTGATTGGTAAATTTCTTTTCTTTTAGCTCCAATCTGTATTAAATTTTTGGTGTGCTTAATTTATAAAAAATATGGATTTTTTTCCAGTCTGGAACTCTTCCTCTTTAACTGGAGCTCTTATTTCATTTACACTAAAAGTCAGTACTGAAATGTTTGGTATTATGTATATCATCTTGCTATTTTGAACTTATTTTCTTTATTTTGTTATTTTCCCTTGACTATCTTCATGATTAATCACATATTTTGTTATTTATTATTCTCTTTTATTTCATTTATTAGTTTTTTACTTAATTATTTTACTATTCTTCTTTTAGTGGGGTCTCTGGGAATAAAAAAATATATTTTAACTTACACAGTCCATCTTTTATTAGTAATTTAACCACTTTGCAAAACAATTTGAGAGCCTTGCAACGTTATAAATATATTTAACCTTTTGTATTTTTCTATTATCATGTACTTTATTTTTGCCTATGATACAATTTCCTCAAGATACTGCTGCTTATGCTATTTGACAGTCTATATACTTATATATTGATATACTTACATATCTTGTCTTTTCTAATATGTTCATTTTTTCCTGCACTTTTATTCTTCAAGACTGAAAAATACAAACCCTACACACAGACATGAAAAAGAAAGTAAAAACCTTTATGTTATGAACACATTTAGGCCAATATGTTTATTGAAACAAACGGAATACTCAAAAAACTAAAACTGACCAAATCTAACAGAAAAATAAATAGAACATTGAAGATTCTTATACCTGTCAAAGTAATAAACTTCCCTCTACAAAACCCCAAATTCATATGACTTCACTGGTGAATTTCAAAAAAAAAAATACCCATCAATCTTGAAAAAAACTTTTCCAGAGAATAGGAAAAGTAGGACCAATTCCAGACTATATTCTTTTCTGAGGCCACTGTAAACTTGATTCCAAAATACTACAAGGATATTACAGGAAAGGAAATGACAGACTTGTCTGCAAATGCTAACCAATGTCATGAGACAAACAAATGAAAAAGAAGGCATAAGAACTGGAATTGAGGAAATAAAAATGTCATTATTCTCAAATGATTTTATTTTTGTACCAAGAAAATCCAAAAACAATTCTAAAAAAGATTACATTTAATATGTGAATGTAATGAAGTCACTGGATTCAAGGTTAGTATAGAAACACATTATAATTTATACAACAGCAAATAAACCAAACATGAAAAGTAAACAATGAAAAAAGTGCTCAAATCCTCTCTTAAAATAAACTTTTTATTAAAGAACAGTTTTAGATTTACAAACGTTACAAAGATAGCATGAAGAGTTCTCAAATATCCCACAGCCAGTTTCTCCTACTGTTACATCTTACGTCAGTATGGTCCATTGTTACACTATTGATACATTACTATTAACTGAAGTCCATGCCTTATTAAGGTTTACTTCCTTTTTTTAACCGAATATACTTTTTTTGTTCCAGGATCCCATCCAGGATACCACCTTACTGTAGTCATCATGTCTCCTCAGGCTCCTTTCATCTAATCTGTGAGAGTTCCTCAAACTTTCCTCCCTTCCCTTTTTCTTTCCTTTTTTTTTTTTTATGAATTTGACAAATTTGAGGAAACTGGTCAGGTATTTTGTAGAGTGTCTCACAACTGGGATTTTTACGATGGTTTTCTCATGATTAGACTGGTCTGTAGGTTTTTGGGAGAAAGAACAGCACAGAGATAAAGTGCCATATTCATCACATCATATCAAGTGTAGATACTATCAACATGACTTACTACTTTTGATGTTGACCTTGATCATCTGCCTGAGGTAGTGTTCATCAGGTTTCTCGACTGTAAACTTACTCTCTCCTTCCCCTTTCCATACTGTACTCTTCGGAAGAAGGTCACTACATGGTGTCCACACATAAGGAGAGGGGAGTTGTGGTCCCCTTACTTGAAAGTGGAGTATAGATGTAAATTTCTTGGAATTCTTCTGCATGGGATATTTGTCTCTTCTCCTTCATTTATTTATTGATTTAGTCATTTATATAAGTATGAGCTCGGGGATATTTATTTTATAATTTGGGTTACAATCCAATATTCCTTTATTTTGCTGTTCAAATTGTTCCAGCTTTGGCCATTGGGCACTTTTTCAGTTGGCTCTTTTGTCTTTTTAACATACTACCAACATTGCGGGGTGATTTTTTTTTTAGCAATTCTTTACTTTCTGGCACTAAAAGATACTTCAGGTTCATCTCTGTGTTTCCTGCCCCAGTATTAGAATAAGCCATTTGTCCAAGGTGTTCTTGTTCCTTTTATCAGACAATGGTATTAGAATCCAAGTTCTGGGCACTAGGTGTGCTTGTTGCTGATAGAACAAGGAAATATATGCGTGTATACTAATCCATGTATATACTTATATTTATAAATATTTCTATATGTAAATATCTGCATTTATATTAACCTAAACATTAGTTCATACAGCTATTTCTAACTTTAATTCATTACCATATGGAATATTATAGCTACTTTTCTTTGCTTATATGTAAACTCTTACCTCAACAGTAAGAAACCTGGTTCCTTCCATCCACCATCTATTTGCTTAATTTATCTATTCCAGTAAATATGTATAGTGGTATCAGAATTGTTAACCCATACCCCTGTGGGAAACAGCTTTATCAACTAGAGTATAGTGTGTATGTACTGTTTCTTTTTCCTTTAGTATTATGAAACCCATTGCCGCTGAGTCGATTCTGACTCATAGCGACCCTAAGGGACTGAATTTCCATGGGGTGGCTGGTGGATTCGAACTGTGGCCTTTTGGTTAGCAGCCGAGTTCTTAACCACTGAGCAACCAGGGCTGCCTTAATATTACAGACACTCCTTATTTCAAAACAACTTAGATCAGCACCTTTTCCACCATCCTTTCACTAGTATTTAAAATACATTTGTAATACAGTTAGATTGTTTTATCTCTTCTTCATTTCATCTTGAGATCCCTGACTACCTACATAATATTTTAAAATATGTGTACATTCATGTTCACTCTTTGTATTGCAAAATTCTATGACTGAAACAAATGAAGAGTGTCATGTCCACCATTACAGAATCATAAAAAATAGTTTTGTCATCGTAAAAATTCCCCTGTGCTTCTCCTATGTAAAACTTTCCCCGGCCTCCCCAATCCCGATTACCACTGATGTTTTTACCATTGCTAAAGTTTTGCCTCATTCAGGATGTTATACAATACGAAGCATTTTCTGGCTTCTTTCTCTTAGAAATATGCACTTGAGATTCATCCATATCTTTTATGGTTGACAGCTCATGCATTTTTGTTTATTTTTTTAATTGTTGAACAATAATCCATCAGATAGATGTACCACCGTTGTTCATTCATTCACCTATTGAAGGACATTTTGCTTGTCTCTAGTCTCAACTTCATTTTAGAGTTAAAAATTAAATCACCTGGGGATAACTTTGTTAGAAAGTATACAAGATCTCTACCTTTAAAATAGAAAACATTATTGAGCTAAATTAAGAAGACCTAAATAAAATGAGGGAAACCCTGGTGGCACAGTGGTTAAGAGCTACGGCTGCTAACCAAAAGGTTGGCAGTTCAAATCCACCAGGTGCTCCTTGGAAACTCTATGGGACAGTTCTACTCTCTCCTATAGGGTTGCTATGAGTTGGAATCTACTTGACGGCAATGGGTTTGGTTTTGTTTTAAATAAAATGAGAGATATATAATATTCATAGACTGGAAGACTAGGTAGTATAAAGCCATCGATTCTTCTAAAATTAATCCATAAATTCAATACAACCTCAATCAAAAGTCTAGTAATTTTCCCAGAAATATATCAGCTCTTTTTTAAAATTTATATGCAAATGCCAAGGACTAAGTATAGCTAAGACAATCTTGGAGAAGAACAAAGCTGATGAACTTATACAGATATCAGAACTTCGAAAGCTATAGAAAATAATACAGCATGATCTTGACACAAGGATAGATACAATAAAAAAGGAGAAAAGAGTAAAGATTCTGGAAATTGACCCACACTTACTTGCTAACCTGATTTATGACAAAATCCACCTTAGTGGTAAAGGATGGTCTTTTCAATGATAAGGCTGTGTGAATTAGATACCCATATTGGAGAAAAATGAATCTGGATTGCCACCTCATATCATACAGAAAAATAACTGCCAGGTTGATAGCAGATCTAAACAAGGAAGGAAAAATAAAAGGTTTATAGGAAAGCATAGGAGAAAATCTTTACGACATTGGGGTTGGCTACAGTTTGTTAAACAGAACAAACATAGCTCTAACTCAAAAAGAAGGAAATAATAAATTGTGCTATATTAAAATTAAGAACTTCAGTTAATTAAAAGACCCCATTAAAGGAGAGAAAACTGCAGCCTGCAGGGACTAAGAAGATATTTGTGGTATATTGAACAGGATAATCATGTTCCTCATTAATTCCTAAAACTCAGTAATAAATACAGAGAGAGGTTCAGTAGAAAAATGAGCCATAGAATGATTAGACACTTTACAAAACAAGATATCCAAGTGGCCAATAAAACTATGAAAAAGTGCTCAAGTTCATTCATCATCAAAGAAATGCAAACTAAAACTGTAACATGATACCACTATAAAATCATTAGAAGTGCTAAAATGTAAAAGATGGAAATACCAAGTTTTTGTTAGAATATTCAATTAACATTTTCAGACATGGATGGTAGGCGGATAAATTGGTACAACTCTGAAAACTGGCAGTGTCTGCTAAAACTGGACATATTTATATCCTCTGCACCAATGATAGCGCTCATAGTTATATACCTAAGAGAAATCTGGGCAAAAGTTTACAAAATACATGAACTAGAGGGTTTATAGTTGCACTATTTGTAATAGCCCAAACTGGAAACTATAAATTGCAATCAAGAGTAAAATGAATAAAAATATTGTGTTTTATGCACACAATGGAAGACAATGCAGCAATAAGAAGAAAAGATCTGTAAATGATAAAACAATAGGGATGAATTGTATCTTACAAATATAATGTTGGGTGAAAAAGCTAGACATAAAAGAAAACATATTCCATGATTCCACTGATATAAAGTATAAAGCAGGCAGTACTTAGCTCAACTGTTAGCAGTCAGGGGAGTGGTGACCCTTAGTGGAGAGTGACTGGCAGGCAGCATGAACAGAGCTTCTGGGTAGTATTAATGCTCTGTATCTTGATCTGGATGGGTTTGGTTTTGAATATTCACTGAGTTGTACACTTACATCATGTGTACTCTACTTCAGTTATATTACATGTCAAAAAGTAAAAAACAAACAAACAAATAAATGTTTGGTTAAGCTGACTTCAGAGTTATGCACTCCCCTCTATAAAATCAAAAGTCAATGCCAACTTACAGCAACACCCCTACAGTCACTCTATTTCTGCTACATTAAGCCCATCAGCTGCCACCCTGTCCCCATTCCTACCATCTCTTCTCTGAGGGGTTGGTGCCTCTTTTTCCATAGTCAGTGGCCATTTGAGTTTGCTTTCCTCCCTCTCAGCTCCTCCTGGGCTCTGCAAATCTCAAAAGAAAATGCATTCTCTTTGTCCGTTATTTTGTTTCTTACCCACATGTCACCCCATTCTCATGCACTTTGTGTTGTTCCCCTCTACATGGGGCAACAAGATGTTGCACATAGAGGATATTGAGACACAACACTAAATGAAGCCATGATGCTTATGCGGAACCCTAGAGGCATAAGGATGGCCATAGAGATAGAGAACTAATTTATCCACTGCAGGATTTTTGTGACCATGACACCTTCTGAGGAGCAGGAGGGAAGTGGAGGCTGGGGACACCAGGTTCTACTCCCATGCCCAGTACTGCTGAGGCTTCCTCCCTTCAGGCAATGTCTGTTTGAATTTGGGGACCCATCTTCACAGCTCCTCAGACACATTCCCAACATCTCTCTTCCATCTGCTCCCCTGGGTTCCCATGGTGACAGACGATGGCTGTCCCACACCCTTCCCAAAGACACCATTCTTTTCACACTATAAAATGCACGTCTAACTTGCATTGTCTGTGGTAATACAATTCATCTTATCCAAACCATTTATTAATAATACAATGAGTAGTCCCCGTATACCTTGGATGACACTGCTCCAGTGGAATCTTATTTAAAAACATGCTTCAGAAAAAAATGCCATAAATTATGTCTCCCTGGTTATTTTAATTTTCTTTTATTGCATCTTGGCAATGCACTATAAGCATGCATTGAATAAAATGAGACATTATACAGAATGGATTAATTACCACAATATTAAAAAATCCTGTGGCTGTGCCTTTAGAGCCAAACAAGGCAAACTGGGGCAAAATTTGAAAAAAAAAAAAATTGTTTGCTATTTTTCTCTGAACCAGGATTGGAGTTATAAATGTGTTGCAAAGATTGGTTTTATCTTTCATTTTTATGCATTTTCTTTAGTTCTTCTAAAGAAAGGTGAGAAACCATTCCAGACAAGAGAAAAGACAGGAACTGATGACCTTCTGCCAGTGGATCAGATGATTCTAGGATAGAGAAGCTGTGCAAAGGGCTCCTACGCCAAGCGTCACTTACAAATTCGATTTATTTCTTGGCTGATATGCTTTTATTTTTTGGCAGCAAAAGAAAAGCACTGACTGTCTTCTTCGGTTCACTGTTGACCCTTTTTTTGGTCTGCATAGTCCTTTTCCAAATGTCATCTCTGCTTGTTATGCATTCTATCCTGAAGTTTGGGAGCCTCTATTTAGCCAGATGTACTTAGAGACTGAAATACCCCAGCATAGTGATTAGTTACTTACATTCTGGAATCAAACTTCATTATTTTAAATCTCAATTCTGCTATTTACTAGCTGTGTGGCTTTAGGCAAGTTATTTTGTCTCTCTGAATGTCAATATCCTAATCTATAAAACTAGTAGTCATAGTTGTTGTTGCTAGCTGCCTTTGAGTTGGCCCTGGACTCGTGGTACCCCCATTCACAGGGGAACAAAATGCTGCCCGGTCCTTCACCATCTCCATGATTGGTTGTGGATGTGACCGTTGTGATCCATCGAGTTTTTACTGGCTTATTTTCAGAAGTAGATCTCCATCTAAGCCTTTTTTCCTAGTCCATCTTAGTCTGGAAGCTCCGCTGAAACCTGTTGAGTATTATAACAACATGCAAGCCTCCAATGACAGATGGGTGGTGGCTGTGCATGAGGTTCTTTGCTAGGGAATTGAACCTAGTTCTCCTGCATGAAAGGTGAGAATTCTACCACTGAACCACCATTGCTCAGTGTAAATGGTTAACACACTCGCTGCTAACCCTGATTGGGGCTTGAATCCACTCACAGGCACCTTGTAAGACAAAAATCAACCATTGAAAACCCTGTGGCACACAGTTCTATTCTTTCACATATGGGGTATTCTGGAATCGACTCAATGACAGCTCGTGTTACAGGCATCTAAAACAAAACAAAAGAAAACAAACCTATTGCCATCAAGTTGGTTCTGACTCATGGTGAACCCCCTATGTTACAGACTAGAACTGCTCCATATGGTTTTCTTCACTGTAATATTTATGGAAGCAATTCTCCAGGCCATTCTTCTGCTGAGCTGCTGGGTGGGTTTGAACCACCCACCTTTAAGTTAGCAGCCAAGTGCAAACTGCTTGTACCACCAGGGCTCCTTAGGGTCATAGGAGCCATTCCAAAAGGTTATTGTGGTTATTACATTAAAAATTATATATATATATAATCTCTAAAAACTATTAGCTATTATTATATTGTTGCTAATTATGATATTGCTAAGTTGGCCTTCCTCAATTTAAAGTGAGTTCCCACTCATCCCAATGTATTTTCATGCATAGTGCCCTAAGAGAATCATACTTGCTAGATGATGGGGCAGTAGCTTTCTTGAGCCCATTTTAAAAATAGTGTATAAAGGTTACTTACATATGGAGCTGTGTCTCTCTTGCTTACTATTGTAATCCAGATGTCACATGAGGGCCTCCCGGTTCCTAAATATCTGGGTTAAACTAATTCAAACTTCTACCCATTGGAGATCTGAGGCCTTTTTGAAGATTACTAGAAAGTACCATGGGGATTCTATCAGTACAGCATTATGAATCTCTAGATTTCTGCTTCTCTTTGTGTATCCTCTCTCCCTAACAACTATCAACTTGACATGAAACTCAGCCTCTTCTTGTGACTATGGTAGATGTTTCTGAGGATTTTTAGAGTGCCAGAGGGGGCCAGAACGGGAGAGGGTTGACATTATATATTGCATATCCTTCTACAACCTTGCTGGTTCTTCTCTATCAATTCTATCTTTCTGTCTACTTTATTCTGGATTATTCCCAAGAATTCAAAATTCCTCTCTGTCTATAATGCAGAAAAATTTATCCTCTTTCTGATACCTTGACAATTTGGCACCCACTATTTCCTTCTATCCAAAGCAATTATCAAGCATTCATTTCCAAAAAAAAGGTAGTTTTTGTCCCAAGAGAATTTTAAGTATCAGTTGTTATGACAACGCCATTTTCCTTGTTCAGTACTTATACATATGTGTGTTTATGTATGTATGTACATATATATATATGTGTGTATATATATATATATACACACACACATATATAAAACATGTTCCATATGGACAGAAAAGTAACCTTGAGGAAATGGAAATATACTGTTTTTGTTTTGATGAGCACATCTCAAAATCATCAACAGGTTAGTTCTCCCTAACCAATTTATAAGTTTAATGTGATTTGCAAGGAATACCATTATACCAACAAATTTTTTATGGAGCTAGAAAGTTGATTCTAAAGTCTATAGAAAAATAAACATGCAAGAATAGTTAGAAAACTACTAAAAAGTTATGAAAGAATTAGCTTTATCATATTTTATAACATGTTACAAAGCTATGAAAACACTGTGGCACTTACAAATGAATCAGTAGGCCAAAAGAATGGAATAGAAAGTCAAGAAATAGATCCAACAATGTATGGAAAGCTAGTGTGTGATAAAGGTAGTATCTCACATCACTGAGTCAAAGATAGGCTTTAAAATAAACAGTGATGGGACAACTGGGTAGCCATTTCAAAATATACAAACGTAGATCTATTTTTCATACCATATGTAAGTAAAAACACGAAACTATACAATGCTAGAAGACAATCTAATTCCTCTATAAAATGATTATAGGGAAAAGCTTTCCAACTATGACTCAAAATCTACATTCAATAAAAGTAAACAATGATTTTGAATATTTAATGTTGAAAAAGAAAAAAATAAATTTTTTCCATGGTAAAATTCTGTAAGCAAAGATAAAAGAGAAATTAAAAATTTGAAGAAATATTTATAACATATAGCACAGATAAAGGTTAATATCCCTAATATAAAAATAACTTTCAAAAATTGAGGAAAAATACTAGAAATTCTTTAGATGAGCAGGCAATAGACGTAAAAAAATTACCAAGAAGATATCAAAATGGACTTGTGATTTATGAAAATATATTGATCCTCTCTCATATTAAGAAATACACAAATTAAAACCAAAGCGAGATACAAAAATTTGAAAGTTGGTAGAGCTTGGGAAAACAGGTCCTCTAATACATTGCTAGCAGAAATGAAAAACAGTATAACTCCTAAGGGAGGGAAACTTGGGAAAATCTAACAAAACTACTTATACATTTATATAATGTACCAGCAATGACTCTTCTAGGAATTCACCCTGAAGATACTCTCCAAACAATACAAAAATTCTTACACAAAAATTAATTCATTTCAGCATTATTTGTAATTGCCAAATATTGGATGGCTACCCATCCAGGAAGAGAAAACTGGTTAAGTAAACTATGGTATATTCACAAAATGAAGTACCATAAAGCTGCAATAGAGAATAAAAAAATTATGGACTAACATGGTGTGATTTACACTTTGAAGAAAGCCAAATACAAAAGAGTATATATAGTGCATAAGAAATAAGTGGAAATAAAAAAATATAAGAAAACTACATATATATTTATCTTTAAAAAAAAACAGAAGGAGGATAAAGCAGAAAACAATGAAGCCAATATCTATAAGGTTGGGGGAATGAGTAGAAGAAATAGGGAAAGAGGTGACATTATACAATACAGAAAGATAAACTTTTTAAAAGGGATACCAGGAGTACCTCTTTTTTGTATAGTTTTGACTTACAGAAGCATGTTGATGCTCTACATATAAAACAAAGAAAACAAAACCTAAATCCATAAAGGGGCAAGAGCTGAAACTAAAAGTATACCAAACAAATAAACTGAACTTGATCTCAAATGGATAATACGTGCATATTCAAGGAAAATAGAAAACAACAACAGAAACTTAACCAGCTTGAGGAAGTAGGTACTCTCATATATTTCTAGTAGAAATAAAATATGGTATAACTACTAAGGGAGGAAAAAAGGAAAAAAAAAGACCCCCCCCTTTCCCCCAGAAAAAACTTAATTCAAATAACCTCTTAAACACAAAATTTGACCATATGTCTTCATTTGGTATGAAAGGCGAACTGACCTCTTTGTTTTGAGTTTGTTTCTTTAAGTGGTATTGATGAACCAAGTTCTGAAATTATTTTAGTGTATTATAAGATTGAGCAAATAGACAAAAGTTCTGATAATATTGGGACCTGGCTTCTCACTGTTGACAAAAAGAAGGACAAATATGGAAAGAGGAGAAGTAAAACAGAATACTTTGGAAACAAAAATTTCCAAATGGAAGCACACAGAGAATAATATAGCAGTTAAAAAAACAAAAAAATCAAACTCGTTGCCATCAAGTCAATTCTGATTCATAGTGACAGTACAGCGGATAAAAAAGGACCAAAATATTAGAGATGTGAGGCATGTCAAAAGTTACACGGATAAGAGGAATCACAGAAGAAGAAGGGAGAGAGAATGGAGCAGAAGCAATATGTGATGATATAATGTTTGAGAAATTATCAAACCTGTTAAAACATATAGACCTACAAATTCAAGAGGCTCAGAAAACACTAAACAAAACACACACACACACACACACACTACACACTTTGGCATATCAAGAAAAAATGCTGAAAATTAAAGACAAAGAACAGATATTAGAAGCAACAAAAGATGAATAAAAGACACATTATCTCCAGTGGAACAACACTGAGTTAATTTCTCATCAATTTCAGATATGATGAGATCCAGAAGACAGTTCTTAAAGTGGTGACGAAAAAGAACTTCCAACTTAGATACAGTGAAAATATATTTTAAATACTAAGATAAAAAAGGTCATTTCCTTCAAAAATTATAAAGGAAATTTTAATTAGCTGTCTTGTAATTAAAAGAAAATAATTTTTTTTTAAATGGTGGAATCTTTTTTCAGGAAGATGAACAGCAAATACAGAATCATGGAATAGATTAAAGAACAGCAGCAAGAGTAAATAAGAATTTAATTTGAATTAATACTGAATGTACAAAACAATAATCTAATGTGTGAAGTTTAAATTATATGTAAAATTAAAATGCATGACACCAAAAGTACAAACAGCGGGAGGAGGTGCACATTGTTTAAAAACTCTGAGGTTATAATAGGAAAAGCAAATGGTAAAAGTCAAGGAAGTAATGATTGTAAAAAGTCAAGGATACTTCAATATCCAATGAAATGTATAAAACAATATGTAACCAACAAGTTGATAGAATAAAAAGTTGACTAATTAAAAATTACTAATTCAAATGAAGAAGAGTAAAAAAAGAAAAGGAACTGAAAAGATATATGCCTGATATAAAGTAAAAATGGGAGATACAAACCCACTGTATCATTATTAGTATGAATTATACTTGAGTAAATCATTCCTGGTGGTGTAGCGGTTAAGAGCTACAGCTGTTAACAAAAACATCAACAGTTTGAATTCACCAGCGAATCCTTGGAAACCCTATGGGGCAGTTCTACTCTGTCCTATAGGCTCGCTATGAGTTGGAATCGACTCGACGGCAATGTGTAAATAACTTCAGATGAAAATCTAAGATTTTCAGACTATTTTATACCGCTTACTAAAGACACACTTTAAATGTTAATACTTACTGATGTTGAAAAAAAATGACAGAAAAGGACATGCCCTGCAAACGTTACTAAGACCTTGGTATATACATACTGAAAATACATAAAGTAGCTATTATGGCAAGAAACATAACTAGAGGAAAAGAGAACAATTCTTAATGATAATGGTCTCAAAACAATGAGAAGATGTTACAATAATAAAGTACATGTACCCAATAACATAGCCTTGCTTCTCTCTCTCTCTTTCTCTCCATATAGATAGATGTAAGTAGGTAGGTAGGTAGGTAGGAAGGTTGGTGGGTGGGTAGGTGGGTAGATAGACAGACAGATATATAGATAAAATTGATGTAATGAAAATCAAAAGCAG
Organism: Trichechus manatus latirostris; assembly: GCF_000243295.1. NCBI lineage: Eukaryota > Metazoa > Chordata > Mammalia > Sirenia > Trichechidae > Trichechus > Trichechus manatus. The sequence goes on from NW_004443943.1 coordinate 33,783,376, forward strand.
ACAAATTTATAATCATCATGGATGGCCAATACCCAAACTCAATAGCTAACAAGAAAAAAGAGACAAAAAGAATCAGTTAAGACATAGAAAATCTGAAAAACAAAATTATAATTAACAAATTTGACTTAAATGACACTTATAGAAAATTTATCACAAAATTAAGAATTCATAATCTTTTCAAGTGCACATAAAACATTTACCAAAATCAACCATATACTGGGCCATAAGGAAACCCTGAACAATTTAAAATGGTTAAAATTATTTAGAGTATTTTCACTGACTATACAAGAATTAACCAAAAAAATGTTCAACTTATGGAAGACATAATATTTCTAAAGACTGTGACGTTACAGCAGTAACCTAGGAAAGGAAAATGTCTATATTCTCCCCATATAACCACATAAACTTACCTTACATAAAAAGCAAAACAAAACAAATTAAAACAAATAGAATAAAAACTTTTGCTTATCTGAAGCTAAAGGAGAACTTTCCCTTGATATTGCTGGTTTACGTAACGTGCTCCAATTAATTTTCTTTCAGGGTTCCTTCATTTATTTAATTGCTTTTTCAGGCATTTATTTATTTAATTACTTGCTTCTTTTAGGTTTTTACAATTTCCTCATCAAGAAAACCCATATGATATGTATGCATAATTCCCCAATCTTATTTCTCCAGTAGTTTTAATGTTTTCCTCATGGATATGCTTTTCTATTTTTGTCTAGGAAGAATTTCCTAATTTGAATAATTTGAGTTCCACCTGGAATTTGGAGTAGCAGCTCTAGTTCCATATGGAGCTCATAAACCCAACTGATACATCCAAGTGACCAACCACAGAGCATCTTTCAAGAAAGAAACTTGATGCCTTTTTGTTTTCTCATTATATTTGTTTTGGGGGGAATTACAGCTTGTGATATTTGTAGGAGTGGCTGACTGTTCTCAGTTTCATGCATTTACTGGTTACAAATGGAAAAAGGAAAAAAAAAAAGTTCCCTGAAATCCCAATTGGAGCAATATGGAAACAATTAGATGACTTCTCAAATATATTTTTCCAAGGAATGCTCTAACATGTTTTAAAATTATACTGACAGAAAAACAATTGCAGCAGCTTTTAAACTAAGGATACAATCCCATGCATAATTTACTCTAAATAGCTCAGAGATGTGACTGAATGAACTATATATCATTGCAGGAAGCGATTTCCTTCAATGAGTTCTACCTGCTGGAATCTCAATTCATTATAGATTGAGTATAAGTTTTATTTGAAATAAGACTCTGAAACTGGTTCTGGAGCAAAACATAAACCCTGAGGGAAGACTGTTGTGTATATATTTAGAACTTTCTGCTTTCCCAGAGTGCTGTGTTCCAAAGGTCTCTCTTCTGTGCACAGCAACCTGGTGAAGTTTTCCAATGACATAAGTGACATCCAACAGTTATGCATAGTTTTCCATTTCCTTAACGTGGTTTGTCATCATGCAAGTGTCTTAATGATAGACTCCTTTTGTTTTACCTCTGTCTTTTCTTCAATATGGCACAGGGATATGAATGTTTCTCAGTTAAACAAAGGGCCTTAATAAACCAAATATCAGCTCCTGCAAATGTGTAACAGGAAGTTAAATGTAGTCCAGGTTCAGGGAGTATTTTGTTTCTTTAGATAGTTTCAAAATATTTCTGAAGAAATAATATAGAGAATATTACTTTTTTATTCTCATGAAAAAAAAAAAAAGGAAATTTTCCCCCTCAAATTAAAGCAGAAACTAAGCAGGTAATAGTGCTCACCTCTCTTTGCCTACCTATTCCCTTTGCGTGACTTTGTGCTAGGTCTGATGAACGAACAAAACAATTTCTATGAGGAACCTAAAATTTAGGGGGGGCAAATGATTTATTCAAAGTTAAAATTTAGTCCTGGTGCAGTCAAGACTCTAAAAGAAGTCATCTAATGCTCTTTTTTTTCACACTGGGTTGAGCTTATATTCAGCTTTTTGCTGATTCTTGTCATGAGTTATTCTTGTCTCTCCCCATCGGCCACAAGCCCTTATTTATTTATATATTTTTTTGAGGTTCTTTTTTTTTTATTGTACTTTAAGTAAAAGTTTACAATTCAAGTTAGTCTCTCATACAAAAGTTTATACATACATTGTTATGTGACCCTAATTGCTCTCCCTATACTGTGACAGCACCCTCCACCTTTCCATCCCTGATTTCCGGTGTCCATTCAACCAGCTCCTGACCCTCTCTGCCTTCTCATCTCACCTCCGGACAGAAGCTGCTATTTTAGTCTCATGTATCTACTTGAGCTAAGAAGCATACTCTTCAAAGTATTATATTATGTCCCATAGTCCAGTCTAATCTTTGTCTGAAGAGTTGGCCTCGGGAATTGTTTTAGTTCTGAGTTGACAGAGAGTCCAGGGGCCATGCTTTCTGGGGTTCCTCCAGTCTCAGTCAGACCATTACGTCTGGTCTTTTTACTAGAATTTGAGTTTTGCACATCATCTTTCTCCTGCTCCATCAGGGACTCTCTGTTGTGTTCCCTGTCAGGGTGGTCACTGGTGGTAGCTGGGCACCATCTAGTTCTTCTAGTCTCAGGATGATGCAGACTCTGGTTTATGTGGTCCTTTCTGTCTCTTGGGCTAACACTTTCCTTGTGCCTTTGGTGTTCTTCATACTCCTTTATTCCAGGTGGGTTGGGACCAATTGATGCATTGTAGATGGCTGCTCGCTAGCTTTTAAGAACTCAGACGCCACTCACCAAAGTAGGATGCAGAACATTTTCTTAACAAACTTTGTTATGCCACTTGACCTAGATGTCCCCTGAAAGGATGGTCCCCAGAGCCCCACCTGTGCTACTCTGTCCCTCGAAGTGTTTTGTTGTATTCAGGAAACTTCTTAGCTTTGGTTTAGTCCAGTTGTGCTGACTTCCTCTGTAGTGTGTGCTGTCCTTCCCTTCACCTAAGGTAATTCTTGTCTACTATCCAGTTAGTGAATAACTCTCACCATCCCTCCCCACCCTCGTAACCATCAAAGAATGTTTTCTTCTGTGTTTAAACCTTTTCTTGAGTTTTTATAATAGTGGTCTTATACAATATTTGTCCATCTGCGACTGACTAAATTCACTCAGCATAATGCCCTCCAGATTCCTCCATGTTATAAGATTTTCACGGGTTTATTGTTGTTCTTTATTGTTGTGTAGTATTCCATTGTGTAGATATACCATAATTTGTTTATCCATTCATCTGTTGATGGGCACCTAGGTTGTTTCCATCTTTTTGCTATCGTGAACAGTGCTGCAATGAACATGGGTGTGCATATATCTATTTGAGTGATGGCTCTTATTTCTCTAGGATACATTCCAAGGAGTGGGATTGCTGGATGGTATGGTACTTCTATTTCTAGCTTTTTAAGGAAGCGCCAAACTGATTTCCAGAGTGGTTGTACCATTTTACATCCCCACCAACACTGTGTAAGTGTTCCAGTCTCTCCACAACCTCTCCAACATTTATTATTTTCTGTTTTTTTGGATTAATGCTAGCCTTGTTGGGGTGAGATGGTATCTCATTGTACTTTTGATTTGCATTTCTCTAATGGCTAATGATCGTGAGCATTTCTTCACGTGTCAGCTACCTGAATGTCTTCTTTGGCAAAGTGCCTGTGCATATCCTTTGCCCATTTTTTAATTGGTTTATTTGTCTTTCTGTTGTTGAGGTTTTGCAGTATCTTGTAGATTTTAGACATTAGATGCTAATTGGATTTGTCGTAGCCAAAGTTTTTTTCCCAGTCTGTAGGTTGTCTTTCAACTCTTTTGGTGAAGTCTTTTGATGAGCAGAAGTGTTTGATTTTTAGGAGCTCCCAGTTATCTAGTTTCTCTTCTGGTGTTTGTGCATTGTTACTTTGGTTCGTGTTCTGTTTATGCCATATATTAGGGCTCCTAGTGTTGTCCCTATTTTTTCTTCCATGATCTTTATTGTTTTCGATTTTATATTTAGGTCTTTGATCCATTTTGAGTTAGTTTTTGCGCACAGTGTGAGGTATGGGTCTTGTTTCAGTTTTTTGCAGATGGATATCCAGTTATGCCAGCATCATTTGTTAAAGAGACT
>NW_004443943.1:33788412-33860839 GCF_000243295.1 Trichechus manatus latirostris
GCTAAAAGGGTGTCTGGGGGCCATACTCTCAGGGTTTCTCCAGTCTCCTTTAGGCCAGTAAATCTGGTCTTTTTTTTGTGTTAGAATTATGTTCTACATCCTTCTCCAGCTCTGTCCAGAACCCTCAGTTGTGAAGATACAATAATTTTATGGAAACCCAGAAATGCCCTCTACCTTTCCATCCCAGGGCAGTCCACAGCCAATAAATAATTGGTGTGTGATTACAATAACCAAAAACTAGATGCTGTTGAGTCAATTCGGATTCATGACAACCCCATGGGGGTCAGAGTAGAACTGTGCTCCCTAGGATTTTCAATGGCTGACTTTTAGGTAATAGATCACCAGGTCTTTCTTCTGAGGCACGTCTGGGTAGACTCAATACCTTCAAACTTTTAGTTAGCAGCTGACAACAATATTGATGAGTTGTATCAATAAAATGTTGAACAAATAAAGCCATACTAAAAGGTACATACTGCATGATTCCACTCAAAAAAGTTCAAAAGTAGCCAAAACTAATCAACATTGTCAGAAGTAAGGGTACTATTTATCCAGTAGGGCACAGTAACAATAAAAGAACACAAGGGAGAGCATTTTGGTGCTAGTGATGATCTGTCTTTTGATCTGGGAGCTGACTGCATGGGTGTATCCAGTTTGTGAAAACTCTGTGAGTTTTGCATTTGTATGTATATACAGTTTTCTACACCTGTATTATATGCCTAATTTATATGTCATTCAGCATGCATACTTAAAAAGAGTGAACTAGCTAGCTAAGCCCTAAAAGGTAGAATTAACTTTTATAAGGTAAAGCCACTGCATGCTGGACTGTAACACCTGGCTTTTCCTGAAAGCAAAAGGGAAGTGTAATAAGGCAGTTGCAGTCAGCTGTTGTGATGCTGATGGAGCTAATGTGGTCCTTCCTTCCTCTTAATAGTCTTTGTGATAACACCAAGCTTGTCCAGAGACAAATGGTCCAGTGGCTGCAGAGTAACACTCTTAGATCTTCCTTTCCCCTATAGTAAAAAATCAGAGTAACAAAAGGCACCTCACTACTTCCTTCTGTCCTGTATTATAGGGAGAAGCTAAATCTGCCATCTGCTGTTCTTCCGTTCTGAGCTAGATCATTTTCATATGTCTTGTGTTTATTGCTCTTATTTATGCTTTGCAGCACAGATGACATTTATAGATGAGAAAGAAGGGCTATGATTCCCCTAGAAATGGGGTAAGTGATAGCTACATGGAATTATTTCTTAAAACAGGAATCCATGGCTAAGGAATCTTGTATGCCATAAGCAACTACACCTCACCTTTCACCCTAACCAGAAGGGAAGGCAACAGTTCTTACTTTCTGGCTTCACTGAACAAGGACCCTGTCTGTAGGGAATGACAAGTCATCCTATTTTAGAATCATTCCCTATCATGAAAAACCTAATGGAAGTTTAAATCAGAATAAAATGTAGTACGCTATGAGCCATCTCTAGTAATCTGGCATTGTTGTACAAGACTGGAAGGACTTTGCTGTTAAAATATGGAGACCCAGGGTTTCATCCCAGCACTGCCACAAACGAGCTGTTTGACCTTGCTTTTTACCTAAACTAGACCTCAGTTTTCTTATCTGAATAATAAGGAACACTTAGATTAAAAGTTCTCTAAGGTCAAAGGCTTCTTTGACAATTGATGAACATGTGAAGCATAATTCATTTCAACACCAACATGTGTATTTTTGAGAATTTGCATGTGAGAGGATAATTGTGTTAGTAATGTTAAGCAACTCTTCTCTGTTGCAGATATCTAATATGTATTTAATGCTACAGTAGTACTGTTGTTGCTATAATCTGTTTCAGGGCTTTCTGTCTGCTGCTTAATGATGATGGACATCTTTAAAAATATGAAAAAATATGTATTGCATATTACTCCCTATTTGATTTTATTGGATGGTACATTTTCCTCATTAGCATTGCATAGACTCTCCAAGAAATGCATGCATATTATTGAAACTTATTTGGGCAAATGCTATTCAATGAGCCTTGTCCAGGCTCCTCTCTTTCTCTGTTTCTGGTATCATGCACTGACCATCTGGGTTACTTCAACTAAATTCACTCCATTTCTCCATGCCCTAGTTTCACCTTTTATATATTAATAGGACTGGCTTAGACCAGTGTTTTCCAAGATTCATTTTGCAAGATAATACTGAGACCCCAGCCTCCAGGCACCGTTACCAACCCCCAACTTGTAAGTAGAGTAGCATGAGCCACCTCTGCTTCTAACTGGTTTCTCCAGATGTTTATTTTTGGGCAATTGGCCAACTTCCTGCCCAAGATAAGAAAAACAAGAGGCTAGGGTCTGCAGACCACAGAACCAGTTAAGACCAAATCTGGCTTGCCTGACATGTGCAGAACCATCAACCCTGTCCTCTGGGTGACCCCGGAACTTTTCTCCCACCAGACGGAATCAAAGTTCAGCGGCCCAAGGCTCGGGGAAGACTTTCAGACATGAAGGGTCCAAGCCTAAGGTCTGGTTTGAGAGACTGTACTTCCCCAACCCCAGCTTTTGGACTGAGCAAGCGCAGATGACGGAACTGCCTCAGGAACGTTTTTTTGAGGCCAGGCCAATCAACAACCTTGCTCCTTTCCACCAGGACCCTTCCCCTAATAAATACTGTTTCGGCTGTTCAGGGAGCCATCTTGGAACACAAGTCCCGTGTGCTCCTTTGCTTGGCCAACCAAATAAAGCTTCTTCTTTCACTTTCACCCCATTTCATGTCTCTTTGGCTGTGCCGAGCAGACCTGGAACAGTCTGCTTACAATACAATACCCAAAAGAGCTCAGTGATCAATTAAATCCTGGAAGAAGAAAAATTGATATCCCTGATATCTATACTTGGAGCCCTGGTGGCGCAATGGTTAAGAACTTGGCTGCTAACCAAAAGGTCAACAGTTCAAATCCACCAGCTCCTCCTTGGAAACCCTATGGGACAGTTATACTCTGTCCTACAGGGTCGCTCTGAGTCAGAATGGACTCAATGGCAATGGATTTGGTTTGGTTTGTTTATACCTATACTTAGAGAGTAACCATTAACATTCTAAAGGCTCTGAAAAGTTCTGCAAACAAAAACTTGCTTCACTTTATTTCACCAAGTTTATCCCAGACTCAGTGGTTCAGGGAATCCTTTTTCCTTGACTGACAACCATTAATAATTGCCCCACAAAACAACTCATCTTCTGGACTCTCTTTGGGATACCTCAAACTAGGTGATCTCCAAGGTTCAATGTAATACCAAAATATACTTCTTTAGGTATATTAAAAACCTGATAAAGTTGTAGTAAGGAGCCCTGGTAGTGCATTGGTTAAATGCTTGGCTGTTAATCGAAAGTTCAGTGGTTCAAACCCACCAGCCACTCTGCAGGAAAAAGATGTGGCAGTCTGCTTCCGTAAAGATTGCAAAAACCAAACCCACTGCAGTCAAGTCGATTTCAACTCATAGGGCCTTAGAAACCCTATGGGGCAGTTTTACTCTGTCCTATAGAGTCTCTGTGAGTCAGAATTGACTCGACAACAATGGGTATGAGTTTACGAAAGTTGTAGTATGGCACTTCCTAATGATTTTTGATTCTCTTTGCCCTCCCCCCACCTTCTATACAGCTCAGGTAGTATTTCATCCATTCTCCTCTCCTCCCCTCCCCCTCCATCCCTTTCCCCCCTTCTCATCCCCTCTCCTCTCTTCCCATCCCCTCCCCTCCCCTCTTCTCTCTTCCCCTCCCCTCCCCTCTACTCTCCTCTCTACTCCTGTCCTGTACAGATTAGGTCCAGGTAGTAGAGAATATGGGGCTTGAAGTCAAGCCTCCTGGTTCTGAATTAACTGGCCACTGTGTGACAGGAGGCAAATCTTAATCTCTTTGGGCCTCAGTTTCCTCATCTAAACATCTTCTCTATTTTAGGAGGAGGCTATAAAATAAAAATGTAAAATTATATGTTAATCAAACTCAAAATTAAATAGCTTCTCGTGATAAAACAATGAAAACAGAGTGAGGAGTTGGGTTTGAGATCGGCAGCCTGCCCACCATCTTGAATAGGCAAAGGGCTGTGCCTGCCATCTTCTGTGATATAGGAACTAACTCCCTGTCTTTAAGCTATCTCCTTATTTAGGTATGCTTCCTGTTTCTGGCCAAGTTGAGGAAAACAAGAGACTGGGGTTGCAGGACCAGCTGAAACTGGCAAGAACTAGATCTGGCCCCCCTGACATGTGTAGAACCGTCGACCTCTAGGTGACCCCAGAACTCTTTTCCCACCAGACAGACCCAAACTTTAGCAGCCCAAGATGGGGGGAAGGCTTTCAGAAGTGAGGGGTCTGAGCCTAAGATCCAGTTTGAGAGATCCCCCCTTTTTAGACTGAGGAAGTGTAGAAAGGCCAGACTGCCTCGGGAATGCCTTTTCGGGACAGATCAATCAGCAAGCTGGCCCCACTTCAAGGTGCTCCTGAAGACCCCAGGCCCGATTTACTTCACCCATATAAACTCCATAGGCTATTGTTCTGGGGGCCATCTTGGTGATGCAAGTCCAAGGGTGCTTCTTTGCTTGGGCAAACAAATAAAGCTTCTTCTTTTGCTTTCACCTGTTTTGTGTCTCTATGGCTGTGCCTGGCTGACCTGGAACAGTCCGGTTACATTTTTGGCGAGCCAGCCAGGAGAGCATCTTTCAGTGTCTGGAGGGGCCTGCTTGGGACCAGAGGAGAACACCCAGAGTGCACCAGAGATTTCTCTAGCAGGACTTCGCCCCCTGCCCCAACCCGTGAGGCACCCCTGTCTCAGAACCAACGGTGGCCCTCAGAAAGCCAGAGAACACCCTTGAGAATCTGGGTAAGTGATCTGTCTGGGACTTGGTTTGTAACTCAACCTAACAGCTGTGCTATTTGGACCTGTGTTGAGGGCTCCTTTGGGGTCCGGTATTTGAGCAGAAAAGGGAGACAATAAATGCTAGGTTGTTTAACTGGTCAGTCGCTAGCTAGTTTTGGAATCTTGGTATTTTGGTTTGACTAGTCATTTTGTTTTAGGTAGAAGAATTTATTTTAGATAGAAGAAAATGCGAAACATTGGGAACATCCCTGAATGTTCCGCCTTAGGGTATATTCTAAAACAGTGGGATAAATGACCTCATGATGAAGAAACTCAACAATCTTGTAAAATCCTTGTTCAAAAAGAAACTAAGGAAAAGCCTCAGCCCCTGTATTAACAGGAGAGGATTCATATGATCCATTGGGACTCCCACAGCCGTTGCCATGACTGAGACCCAGGTCCAGAACTAGGGAATGCAGCGGCTGTTGGAGGTCCCAGGGAAGGGGAGCATCTTCTCTCCCTACTCCACATGAGACAGGGGACGCCCTATCAAGTTCCCAATTCTACCCAAGAAGAGTCCTTGCCTGATCAGAGCCATGTTCACAGAACCTCAGGACAATACCCTCTAAGGCAGACCTCGGGGAGACAGTGCCATGGTGCGAGCACATGTGCCTTTTACTACCTCCAACTTATATAACTGGAAAATTTACGCTAGGGATATAGTGAAGATCCAGTTAAAATGTACAAACTGTTTACCATGATTTTTAATTCCTTTGACCCTACTTGGGAAGACTGTCAGTCTCTTTTAAATACTGACTCCTGAAGAAAGACAAATGCTGTTTGAAAAAGCCAGGGAAGAAGCCCAACGCTGACATGATGCCCCGCCATGTAAACCGATGCTGGATGAGGCTGTCCCTCTCTGGGACCCTCACTGGAAGCCAAACAACTCCATCGAGTACGCAGCCAGGACATGCCCACAACGCAGTACCGGTCAAGGTCCAGCTGTTACTCAACATCACACCACCACGGGTCAGGCAGTATCCACTAAACTGAGAAGTCCAGGTGGCCATTCATCAGCTCATCAGTAAGACCCTGGATTTTGGGATTTTGCAAACCTGCCATTCAGCTTTTAATGCTCCTATTTTGCAAGTCAAGAAGAAGGATGGGACATAGCGTTTTGTCCAGGATCTGTGAGCCATTTAACCAGGGAATGGTCACTGTACATCCAGTGGTGACTAACCCCTACACTTTGCTTTCAGCCCTGTCACCTGCTTGGACTTGGTTCTAAGTTTTAGATCTAAAGGATGCAGTTTTCTGCATTCCCCTGGACTCAGAAAGCCAAGAGACACCTGCATGTGAGTGGGAGAATCCAATTTCCAGACAAAAACAGCAATATTGCTGGACCGTTCTCCCACAAGGGTTTAAAAATTCCTTGACTCTGGTGCTTGCTTTGGCAGCACATATACTAAAATTGGAATGATACAGAGAAGATTAGCATCGTCCCTGGGCAAGGATGACATGCATATTCGTGAAGTGTTCCATATTTTTTGTAATTTCACTTAAACTACAACAATAAACAAATAAAGAATGAAAAAAAAATTTCCTGACTTTGGGATCACCTTGGCCAGAGAACTTCAGAGACTAGTTCTGGCTAATGGGGTTCTTCTACAGTATGTGGATGACCTCCTTATTCCAAGTAATAACAAATTTGATTGCAGTATTAACACAGTGACTGTTTTAAACTTTTTGGCCAAGGCTGGATACCAAGTATCCAAGGGAAAGGCTCAGAATTGTGCAACAAAAGTTACTTACTTAGGATTCATCATCAGTGGTGGGCAGCAAGAGCTGGAGCCTGAGAAAAAACAGGCTATTTGCCAACTTGCCCCACCTGGGAACCACAAACAGCTCTGCAGGTTCCTGAAAATGGCAAGGTTTTACAAGATTAGATCCCTGATTTTGGACTGTTTTGACGAAACTCCTTTCTGCTCTTCTGAAAGAAAAAAACAGATTCGTTTGTATAGCCTGGCCAAGAACAGGCAGCATTTGAACAAGTTAAAAAGGCCTTAATGTAGGCCTCATCATGGGTCTGCCTGAATTGCATAAGCCCTTTGATTTATTCATTCACTAAAAACAAGGTATAACGGCAGAGGTACTCGCCCAGCTTTTGGGGTCATGGAGGCGCCCAGTGACTTACTTTTCCAAAACCTTGGACTCAGTGACCCAAGGATGGCCAGCTTGCTCAAAGGCAGTTGTGGCAACAGTCACATGTTGAATGAAGAAGAAAGCTTACTCTGGGACAAGTGGTACGAGTACACACAGCACACTCAGTTTTAGCCATCCTAGAACAAAGGAGCAGTCATTGGCTATCCCAGAGTCAAATGGTCCAGTACCTGGCTGCCCTTCTAGACATTCCTAACAGCCAGATACAACTCACCACAACTTTGAACCCGGCTACCCTCCTCCCTACTCTGCCCCTTGGTGACCCCATACATTATGACTGTGTTCAAACCATTGATCTTGTATATGCTAGCCACCCTGATTTACAGGACCAGCCTTTGACTACTGCTGATCTTGAGCTCTTCACCAATGGGAGCAGCTTCATGGAAAGGGGACAACACAAGGTGAGGTATGCAATCGTCGGCCTTACCGTGGTTCTAGAGGCAAATGCTCTCCCCAGCATTACCTCAGCTCAGAAGGCTGAGCTGATCACCATGATACAGCCTCTGAGACTGACAAAGGCAAAATGGATGAACATGTACACTGACTCAAAGTTCAGCTTGCCTCAGTCATTGAAAGCAACAACAGGCCCCATTTCACTGCCCAGGTGACTCAGTTAGTCACTACACACCTTGGGATTGAGTAGCACTTCCATAGTGCCTGGAGGCCTCAATCCAGTAGAAAGGTTTAAAGAATAAACCAGAGCTAAAACACATCTAGCTAAGCTGTGTCAAGAGACCAAGTTGACCTAGAGTAAAGTCCTCCCTATGGCTCTGTTTAGGGTAAGGGTTGCTCCTAGAACTAAGTTAAAGGTAAGTCCATTTGAGCTTATTTGGGCGCTGCTTGCTCCGTAACTATAATGCCTCAGATTTAGACTACAATAATGTGACTAGAGACTTAGGGGCCAACAGTATTCATAAACAAGGTAAACTGTTTGTAAAATAGTACCTGCATCTCGCGGAAGAAACTCTTTTGTCTCCCCACAGGTATGCCAGTCCCACCTGACAGACTAGTCCACTACCAAGCCTGGAAGCTAGATATTTGTTAAAGCCTGGGACGCTAAGACCTTGGTTGAGAAATAGAATAGTCCCTATAAAGTGCTAATATCCACACGCACAGCTGTGAAGGTCAGCGAGAAGAGCACCTAGATTTACCACCCCAGAATCAAGCCGGCTCCTACACCTGACCTGGAACAACAGAGCTCACAAAACAACAGCAACTGGGGGGCTGAACCAATATGGGGTTGCAGTGGCTGTTCAAGAGAAGAAAGACATTCCAGATAAGTGACACATACCAATGGTTGATCTGTGGTGCATAAGTGTTAACCTGCTTGCTCTCTTTGTTCTAATCTTTTACCTTTTGTCCTGACTGTGCCTACTGCCATGGAGATTTAATTAATTTTCCTGCTATCGATAGATTCTTGAAACCTTAAGCTACTTCCCAATGGACTAGACTTCTGCTGCTAGAGCTCCTTGTTCTAAGTAAGAAAATGTGGGTCTTACTTATTAGTTTGTCCCTTGTTTTAACCCATGTGAAGGCACCTTGGCTACATCAGCTCAAGCAAACCCTCTTGTCTCCTCATTTCAACCCTGAAATGGCAAGTGTTTGGGTATCCGCTTTGCTCAGATGGGTTTGGAGAATAATAACCCCTGTGTTAGTTATTTTTGCCATCTGCCTTTTTTGGACCCTGTCTCTTATAAGTACTTATGAAATTTATAGAAAAAGGTTAAGGACCTCAGGCCTGTATATTCTCCAAGTTTACAAACCCATCCCTCCTGAACCCGTATAAGCCAGACTTCAGTTTTTGCCATCGCCCCTGTCCACCCTGAAGTAGTTACAGAAGAATGATCTTCGTCCGTACTCCCAATGAAAGTCAGGATTTGGTATAAACATCCAAATCCTGAAAAGAAAAGGAGGGAATGAGACTGGCAGCCTGCCCGCCATCTTGAACAGGTAAAGCGCTATGCCTGCCTTCTTCTGTGATATAGGAACTAACTCCCCGTCTTTAAGCTGTCTCCTTATTTAGGTATGCTTTCTGTTTCTGGCCAAGTTGAGGAAAACAAGAGACTGGGGTTGCAGGACCAGCTGAAACTGGCAAGAACTAGATCTGGTCTGCCTGACATGAACAGAACCATTGACCCCATTCTCTTGGTGACCCCAGAACTCTTTTCCCACCAGACAGACCCAAACTTTAGCAGCCCAAGATTGGGGGAAGGCTTTCAGAAGTGAGGGGTCCAAGCCTAAGATTGGGTTTGAGAGACCCCCTACCCTTTTTAGACTGAGCAAGTGGCAGAAAGGCCAAACTGCCCCAGGAATGCCTTTTTTGGGCCAGATCAACCAGCAAACTGGCCCCACTTCGAAGCATTCCTGAAGACCTCAGACCCGATTTACTACACCCATATAAACCCCTTGGGCTATTGTTCTAGGGGCCACCTTGGCAACGCAGGTACCAGTGTGCTCCTTTGCTTGGCCAACCAAATAAAGCTTCTTCTTTTGCTTTCACTCATTCTGTGTCTCTATGGCTGCGCCCAGCAGACCTGGAACAGTCCAGTTACAGGTTTGAAGCTATAAAAAGTATGGGGCATCTTAATGAGGGAACCTTAGATATGTTCACTGATTTCTCAAATATTACAATGTTGAAGTCTCATTTGAATCTTAAACAAGATATTTTCAGGGCAGATAAAAAAATAATCTTCTCCCATCTTTATATGATTCTTTATGTTGAGGTGTAATCCATATTAAAGGTCATGGTCGTTGATCTTCATCAGTAAGTACTTCAAGTTCTCTTCACTTTCAGCAAGCAAGGTTGTGTCATCTGCATAACACAGGTTGTTAATGAGTCTTCCTGCAATCCTGATGCCCCCTTCTTCTTCATATAGTCCAGCTTCTCAGATACAGCATACAGACTGAACAGGTAAGGTGAAAGGATACAACCCTGAAGTACACCTTTCCTGACTTTAAACCATGCAGTTTCCTCTTGTTCCTCACAACTGGACCAATAAGCAAAATCATGATAAATGGAGAAAAGACTAAAGTTGTCAAGGATTTCATTTTACTTGGATCCACAATCAACACCCATGGAAGCAGCAGTCAAGAAATTAAAAGATGCATTACATTGGGTAAATCCGCTGCAAAAGACCTCTTTAAAGTGTTGAAAAGCAAAGATGTCACCTTGAAGACTAAGGTGCACCTGATGCAAGCCATGGTATTTTCAATTGCCTCATATGCATGGGAAAGCTGGACAAGGAATAAGGAAGACCAAAGAAGAACTGACACCTTTGAATTACGGTGTTGGCGAAGAATATTAAATATACCATGGACTGCCAAAAGGATGAACAAGTATGTCTTGGAAGAACTACAGCCAGAATTCCCCTCAGAAGCAAGGATGGCAAGACTACATCTCACTTACTTTAGACATGTTATCAGGGGGGATCAGTCCCTGGAGAAGGACATCATGCGTGGTAAAGTAGAGGGTCAGTGAAAAAAAGGAAGACCCTCAATGAGATGGACTGACACAGTGGCTGCAACAATGGGCTGAAGCATAACAATGATTATGAAGATTGTGCAGGACCAGGAAGAGTTTCGTTCTGTTGTACATAGGGTCACTATGAGTCGAAACTGACTTGATGGCACCTAACAACAACAACAACACCTTTACATGACTGGGTGTCATTTTTGCAGGTTGTTATTTTCAAGATTATTCAATGCTGTTCGTATAGAAGCAGCATCAATAATAACAACAAGGGGTGGTAGGGCTTAAAGTTACTCAATGAGGACAATGGCACCGTCATTCTCAACTGCAGACAATGGTGCTTAAAACATAGCCCTCGATTCTGAGAACTAAAGTTACGTCGAGTAAATTCTGACTCATAGCGATCCTATAGGACAGAGTAGAACTGCCCCATAGAGTTTCCAAGAAGCGGCTGGTGGATTCAAACTGCTGACCTTTTGGTTAAAGCCAAGTTCTTAACCATTGTGCCACCAGAGCACCCCCTAATGTATTAGCCCTTCCTTTAAATGAAAAGTAAATGCCTTCTACATAATCCCTCAAAACTGTTTGCCAAGGACACAAAACCCTCCTACAATAAATCACTTAGTCCTTCTCTGAGTAGAAGGATCTGCTGTAGTCTGATTCCATATGTTCTCATAAAAAAAAAGTTCTCTAAGTAGAAAAATAGCTACAAATACAACCATAATGACTGATTAATACAGCTCTTAACACTGATACTAAGGAGCCCTGGTGGTGTAGTCGTGAAGTACTTGGCTACTAACCCAAAGGTTGGAGGTTGGAACTCACTAGCTCCTCTGCAGAAGATGTAGATGTCTGCTTCTGTTAAGATTACAGCCGAACACTATCGGGCAATTCTACTCTGTCCTATAGGGTCGCTATGAGTCACAATCGACTCGAAAGCAAAGGGCAGGGGCCTTTTGAATCTTGAAGAAACTAGTCTCCTAAAAAAACAAGAAGAAACGAAACTCATTGCAGGTAAGTGGATTTGGACTCATAGCCATAGTAAGCAGCTTAGTGGAGACCATTTTGCCTTAGGCATTGGGCTCTTTCGAAGCATTACCTATGCGCATTCAGTTTAGAGAAACAGTGACTACAGGGTAGGACTGGAAGCTGTGTTTTAGGGTCATTGTTATTATGTCAACACTATTCCCTGGCCTTTTTCCTCGGCATTGCTGATAAGATGGAGTATAAGAGTCTTTTGAGGATCTCATCTTTGGAACATTTTTGACTCCCTAGTTGAAATGTTACCCAGATTTACAAATTATATATTCAATAAACTTAAATCAATTTCTATTTTTGGCTCAGTATGACTTTGTTTTAATAGCATCTAGAAGAGGGCTTGGCTCAAAGCTGGAGCTCAGTCAAAAATTAATGGATGGATGAATAGATAAATGGTTATGTGGAAAAATCCTTATTTTATTTTTTTCAGATTAAAAATTTAAGATTTTCTTCTGAAATATATTAGACATATAAACATTTAGAAAGACTAGCATAATGAATTATTAAATATGCCACCTAGACACCTAGAAAATGAACATCTACGTATGCCTCCAGAAGTAACTATTATACTGAATTTGATGTCTTTAATTCACATGCATGTTTTTAAGCATACTATTTGTTTATGGATGCTTAATAACAACATGGCTAGGGCAAACAGTTAATATGCTTGGCTGCTATCAGAAAAGTTGGAATTTCTTGTCCATCTAGAGGTGCTTCAGAAGAAAGACCTGGTGATCTACTTCAGAAAAATCAGCCATTGAAAACCCTATGGAGCACAGTTCTACTCTGACATACATGGGGTCACCGTCAGTTGGAACACACTGAATGGCAACTGGTTTTTAACAAAATAGAGCAGTTTTGCATGTCTTTAAATGTTATGCAATTATTACATTGAATTTTTTTTTTTTGGCTTTTACAACATGCTTTTTTCAATCATCATTATGTTAGGAAATAAATTCTTGTTGATACATGACTATTCTAGATGCTCTGGTATGCTGCTCAGATTCTCTTTTCAGAACTCTCAGAACCGAGACACTCATTCCCTTAGCAGATGTGAGTGTTGACTGCTGTCTGCTCTTAGCTGAGACCCTCTCCAGCAATTACTACTCCAGGAATTGTCCTCAGTCATAGGACATACTTTGTCCCAGGTTACACCTTCTCCCTGATGCCTGGACTTCAGGTGACTCTGAAATGCCACCCTTGCTTGTGAGCTCCACATAGGACTAGTGGCATTAGCTGAGGCCTTTGCCATGATTGTCTCACTGTGGAACATCCCTTTACCCAGTCCTGCTTCACTCATGCCCCCACAGGTGCTGTTCTGAGGAGCACTCTCTATGTTCAGTCTGTGACTCAGATTCTATTTTCTGGGAACCCAACCTTGGACAATGCTGTTTTACTTCAGTTGTTTTCACTGCTAAGTAGTATTCCATTATGTGAGTATACTACAATTTATTTTTCCATTTTACTGTTGAAGAGCACTCTGATAGATATTTCTGTGTGTACATGTGAGCAGGTTGCTATAGGCATATTCTGAGTGATGCAATTGCCAGGTCACTGATCCTTCACTTTACAAGGGACTACCAGATAACTCTCCAAACTTGTTGTATAATTTACACTCCTCTGAATCTTCATTTTATAAACTTCAGTTTTCCAACAGTACCTCTTGGCCCTTTGGGCACTTACTTCTGTAAGAAGTTACTTTTTGCTTCCAAGCTCACCCAAGTGTTGTGTCTCAACGCCCTTAAGGAAACCTTGGTGCCTGTTCAAAGGCAGGCACGCTGGCTCACCTTCAAAAACACCAAACCTGTTGCCGTCAAGTCGTTCCAACTCATAGTGACCCTATAGGACAGAGTAGAACTGCCCCCACATGGTTGCCAAGGAGTACGTGGTGGATCCAAACTGCTGAGCTTTTGGTTAGCAGCCAAGTTCTTAAGCACTGCACCAGCACGGCTCCTGGCTCACCTTAGTCCTGAAGCATTCCTATTCCTCCACTACAGCTGCATGACCTGAAGCTGCTGTGGTTGCTCAGTATTTGAGGTGTATGGATTACTTTCCCATAACCCTCAGCTGTTTGTTGTTGTTGTGTGCTGCTGAGTTGATTCTGACTCCTAGAGACCCTACAAGGCAGAGTAGAACTGCCCCATAGAGTTTCCTAGGCTGTAATCTTTATGAGAGCAGATGGCCAGGTCTTTTCTCTTGTGAAACTGCTGGTAGGTTAGAACTGCCGACCCTTCAGTTAGCAACCAAGCACTTAACCACTGTGCCGCCAGTGCTCCTCCTCAACTGTTTTGAGCCTTTTTATTTTATACAGATATTCTAACATAATTGAATTTTGCCTTTAAGACCAGAGAAATGATTGCATTTATCTAAATGTGATCTGTATTAACAGGACTGTTTGGGATACAATTCATAGACTCCCAGTCTTCACGTGTCCTGACAACCCTAATATCCTGTTACATTGTGTTGTAGGATCACAGCACCCCAAGCAATAACATTGCTGTTGTGATTCTTTGGTCTGTGTAACTAACTGGGTTTCAACTTAGTGCCTCCCATCTTTGATTTATTAATATTCTAGTGTTCAGAATATAGTTTATGGAAACAATTTGAACTCTGCTGTAGTCGGGCTATATTTCAAAGAGAAGCCTATGTTAAGTGATCATTAAGAATTTAGTGCCCAGAACAGTCCATTCTTTTTAGGAGTTAAGGTTATTACTGATATTTCTTTCTTCACTTACACTTAATTTTGTCCTCACAGTTCCTTTATCAACTGGTAACTCTTACAAATGAGATGAGAATTCATACAGTGTTTGAATACATTTTGTTTTACATTTATATTCATATGCATTTATACTTGGCCTTTCTCAAATAAGGATTTAAGTTTGCTAGCAGTTTTGTCTGAATTTTAAGTACATACATATAAATGTCAATTAAACAAACTATTCCTTTTGGTTGAGACTCAACTGAGGCCCAGAGGGAAGATACCTTCCTCAGAAGGCCGTTTAGGGTAGTAGTGGAAGATTTAGGGTTAGATCCCAGGTCTCCCAATGCCCTGTCCATCCAATTTATCATGTCTTCTAGCCAGTCTCTAGACCGTCTCTTCCATGAAAATGTAACAGTAAATGCAGACTCAATTTCCCCTCTATATTGTGGAGGCAAAGACTATCCTGTTTGTAGGTTTCTGCTCACATTGTGTACCTTCCTTGAGCATCTTTCTTCTCCTTGAACTTTGTGCATCTTACATATTAGAATGCAGATATTTTTTAAGACTTTACAGATAAAAAGTAAAATGCAAAAAAGAAAAGCTGCTTATAATTTTTATTAACTCATATGATGGAAATAATAATATAACATTTTTCTTATATATGCCTTTTTCTGAAATTAATCAGACACATCAACTATGAAAACAAAACAAAACAAAACACCACCACAAAAACCTCAGCAACTCATGATCTGGATCAGGACACTTTAAATACAGCCAGTTTTCCTGACTCCAAGTAAAGTCTTCTCTGTGACACCAGCCTCTGAATATTTTGGTTAATTGAGATTTTAGTGTAGATTGGTGTAGTAGATAGAGTTAAAATTTCAGAGACAGTTAAACAGGGATCATAATTCCAAGTTCACTATGTATGAGCTGTGTGCTCTTTGACAAGTCAACTCAGCTCTCTAATTCTTGAATTCTTTTACTGAAAAAACAAGAAAACTTAACATTTACTTAAAAATACAGGGTTAGAATTGATGGTGATATATAAAAATAATGTAGTCCGGTGTTTGGATCATAATAAAGCATTAGTAAATGAGAAAACTATCTAAAACTAATCATGTGGATAGAATTATATCTATTGTTTCTCAGAATATCCTAATCCTTTCCTTGAAACTGAACTAGGAGTCAACATTCTCCATTCCAAACAGGGCTCCTAGTCTGAAGGTGGTTAGAAGGTATAAATGTCTAACATATATGCATTTGAACTGTGGTGTTGGCAAAGAATATTGAATGTACTGTGGACTACCAGAAGAACAAACAAATCAGTCTTAGAAGAAATACAACTAGAATTTTCCTTGGAAGCCAGGATAGTGCGAATTCTGCTTGCTTACTTTGGACATGTCATCAAGAAAGATCAATTCCTAGAGAAGGACATCATAGTTGGTAAAGCAGAGGGTCAGCAAAAATGAGGGAAACCCTCAGCAAGATAGCCTGACACAATACCTGAAACAATGAACTCAAGCATACCAACGATCATGAAGATGGTGCAGGACTGGGCAACATTTCATTTTGTTATACATAATGTTGCCATGAATTGGAGTTATGGCAGCTAACAACCAACAACCTATAGGATGAGCTTCATAAGAATTAACCAAAGTTAATATCATATCACTTTTCTGCTCAAAAGCCTATATAACAATAACAACCTGTTGCTGTTGAACTGATTCCAACTCATAGCAACTCTATGGGACTGAGTAGAATGGCCCTATAGGGTTTCCAAGACTGTAAATCTTCATGGAAGCAGACTGCCACATTTTTCTCCCATGGAACGGCTGGTGGGTTCGAACCACCGACCTTTTGGTTAGCAGCCAAGCATTTAACCACTGTGCCACCAGGGCTCACTTCAAAAGCCTATACCTGTTGCAGTTGAGTTGATTCCGACTCATAGCAATCCTACAGGACAGAGCAGAACTGCCCCATAGAGTTTCCAAGGAGTGCCTGGTAGATTCGAAGTGCCAACCTTTTGGTTAGCAGCCATAACACTTAACCACTATGCCACCAGGGTTTCCATACTGAGCCTATAGTGGCTCCTTATTACTTATCTGTAAGGACTCAAATTCGTTTGCTTTCTGCCTTCTTCCACAGGAATCTACAAGCTCAGCCTACTTATCTGATTTTAGATCTCACTTTTCCCCAATACATATACTAATTTACTCTAGTTGATACCATTCCCTGACTTGTGTGCACGCCAATGTCCCCTCCTGTACCTCATTACCTTTGCTGACCTTCTCCTGAAGGAACTGGCAATCCCATGAGTTATTGACTAAGATATTGACAAGAACAAGACTCCAGTCACTTCCACAAGTGGATGATGTCTTCCTTATTTAATTATTAACTTTGCATTTGTTCACCTATTTGCTCAATAAATTATTCTTGAAACTATGTGCCAGACACACTTCTGGAAATACAGGAGTAAGTAATCCAGGCAAGTCTCTGCTCTCATGTAGCATATAATCTAGTGAAGGAAATAGGAAAGTGGAATGAGGTAAAGAAAATTGCATTACCTTGGCAGCAAGCACCAGATATCCTCTTGGCAGAAGACTGATTTGTTGGATCATTTTTGTTAAGGTCTAGGCATACAGGGTAAGACTCATTGTCTGATGCCAAGTGAGAGTAATACTCTTGGAGAGAGGGTATGAGCATAAATGGAGTGCTACAGAGCATCTAGAGATGGTATAAGGCTCTGTTCTGTGCACATAACCTCGTTCCTTGATTCCCCCAAATATTCAGCAAAGCATATTTTACCCATAAATGTGTGTGGCTACTGTTGTTCCCGATTAATGCTGATGCTGTTAATCTGGGGACCATCCTTTGAGAACCACTGCCCTGAAGGATTATATATCTCTTTTAAAAGGGTGAGCCATGATAAGTTTTATGAAGACTATCAAGACAGGAGACAGAGCTGGCCCTGGCAAAGCTGTGAAATCTGCCAAGTTTGTTTTAGCTACCTGTTAGCCCAATCATTACTCATCAACAAATGCCTAGGACCCTACATTTGTCTACTGTAGTTCCCAGAAGTACTCTGGGCCCAAAGTTTATGATTTCAACATATCATCTATCAAAGCTTCTAAGAACCGTTTGATTTTTTTCTCCACCATTGGTAAATACAAAAGATCCATTGCCATCCATTATGTTCCCATCCAGCATTTAAGAGCTGATCAAAGTTTCCTCTGACATCTCTCTAAGACTATTTCTATTTAACAAAAAAGACATTTTAGGTACTGAAATTGAGGTTGGAAATGGAAATTCTGGGGTGCAGCGTCAGGGTGGGAAGAGATTCAAGCCATATATACAGCTACTTATTTCAGTGCCTAGCCACTGAGGTGTACATGTGTAATTACTTAACATAAGGCCTCATTATATATGTGCATGCATCCCCCACACACACCACACACACATAAATTAACACGTACACACATGTTCACACACATTCACACTCCACAGGAAACAAGGTAGATAATCTCGCCTCATTTCTTGGTGACAGATCAGTTCTGCCTGACGGGTTCCAGGGGAGATCAGGTCTAATAATAAACATCAGACTCAATTTTCTCCACCACATCTTAAATAATTTGAGAAGAAATTACTATACTTATTAAATAAAATATATTATTTGCCAGTCACATCTTCAATGTAAGCATTACTAAGCTTACAATATTTTAATTGTGGATTAGGAAAACACTGTCTCCAGTAAATAACTATTTTTCTTACAACATGTAAAAGATAGCATTTTAAAAAGTGAAATAAAAAGAGGTTATTAAGAATTTTACCAGATTAAATGAAAGTTTCAAGTTTTATTAGACAGGAATAAAGAGACATTAACTAAATTTTGTTTTATATGCCAAAAGTTCATTTTAAATGGCAGTAGATAATGAATTTGGGGAAAAGTCTGGTCTGACTGGATTCTTAATTAATCTCTCTTGTGCAGCAATTAAATAAACATGGCTTCTGTCCTTTCTCAGTGCTCTCTCCTCTCACATCACCTCAGCTTCAGCTTGGAATGGATATGCTTTTCTCTCCATTTCCATTGCCATCACCCTAGTCAATTTCACCATTCTCTCTTATCTGGACTACACAACAGCCTCTCAGCTGATCTTCCACATTCACTCCTGCAGCCTCCAATCCATTCTCCTCACTATGACCAGTTATTGTTTCCAAATACAAATATGATTATAATAAAGGAAAAGCTCTTCTCTTTAAAATCTCTCAGTGACGTCCCATAGTTCTTGGAATAAAAGTCCATATCCTTAATATGCTTACCAAAAGTCAGTATTGCTTCATTCCTACGTCCTTTTGATCCTAAAATTGCACAAAACCCTCTGCATCCCACAATACTAGTAGTTTCTCAGTGTTTCAGAGGTACCTGCTCCTGCCTCCTCACGACCTTTGCAAATGATTTTCTTCTGCTATGAATGCTTTTCATTTACCATTCCTATCTCCCCCTTTATGTACTTTCTCTTTATCCCTCAGATCTTTGTTCAGTCATTCATTCTCCAGAGAAGCTTTCTCTGACTCCCTTGCTCAAGTTACATCCCCACTTACAGACTCTCATAACACTTATAAGACTTATACACTTGCATTTATTCTTGTTATTTATTTGTTTTTAAATTAACATCTGTCCAAGGGAGACACGTGCCAATTTGCCATCACCATTGAATCCTATGTGCTTAAAACAGTGTTTACATTAATAATAATTGTAAAAACATATAGTTGAGTTTGTAACATATATATGTAATGTGTATAGTAATAATCATAGCACTAAAAGAAGAAAGATGAAATAGAGCTATATAGGACTAAGGCTTCTCTGTCTCTCTGGAGTTAAGTTAGTATAAACCTGAAGTAGACTCTGACAAGTTAAGATGCATACGGTAAGCCCTAAAGAAGTCACTAAGAATATAATTCAAAATACGCAGTAAAACAAAACAAAACAAACACAAAAATCAAAGGAACATGAAAGGAATGTCCACTTAATGAAAAATAAAGCAGTAAAGGGGGAATGTTGTTGTTGTTAGGTGCTGTCTAGTCATTTTCAACTAACAGCGATTCCATGTGACAGAGTAGAACTGCCCCATAGGGTTTTCTTGGCTGCAATCTTTATGGAAGCAGATCGCTAGGTCTTTCTCTCCTGGAACTGCTGGGTAGTTCAAACCACCAACCTTTTTTAGCAGCCAAGTGCTTAACCATTTGCAAAAACCAGGGATTCTTACAGGAGGAATAGAGGAACAAAAATCATTCAGGAAATATAAAAAACACAAAGGGAAATGGCAGGCATAAATTCAACTCTATTAGGCATAACATTAACTATAAATGAATTAACTTATCCCATCAAAAGACAGAGAATGTCAGACTAGATTAAAAACAACACAAGATAAAATAAGATTTATCTGTATCTTTACAGTAGACACATTTTAGATTTAGATGCAAGTGAATTGAAAGTAAAATGATGAAAAGATATATAAGCAGCAACAATAGAAAGTCAGTGACTATACTAATATCAAACAAAATAGACTTTAAAACAAAAACGTTATTAGAGATAATGATAAACATTTTCTAATGATAGAATTAGAAAGACAACAACTATAAAATGAAGCAAATATTGACAGAATAGAAGGAAGAAACATACAATTCAAAAATAACAATTGGAGTCTTAAAGACTTCACTTTCAATGATGGATAAAACAACTCGGCTGAAGATCAACACAGAAATAGAATATTTAAACAACACTTTAAACCAATTAGACCTAACAGATATCACTGCGGCACTCCACTCAACAACAGCAAACACACATTCTTCTCAAGCAAACATGGAACAGCCTACAGGATAGACCACATGCTATGTCATAAAATAAGCCTTAGTAAATGTAAAAGGATTAAAACCATACAAAGTCGGTCCTTGAATCATAGTGGAATTAAACCAGAGATTAATAAAATAAAGACATTTGGTAAATTCACAATATGTGCAAATTTAACAACACATTCCTATATAACAAATGTGTTATCAGAAGAAAAATCAGACAATACATTGAGATGAATGAAAATTAAGAAACAACATATCTTATGGGAAGCAGCTAAAGCAGTGTTTAGCGGTAAATTTATAGCTATAATCGCCTATATTAAAAGACAAAATCTCAGATTGGTAACCTAACCTTGTTCCTTAAGACACCTGAAAAAGAAGTGCAAAACAAACCCAAAGAAAGCAGAAGGAAGGAAATAACAATGATTAGAAGAGAAAATAATAAAACAGAAAATAATAATTAGAGAAGAATGAAACAAAAAAATTGGTTCTTTAAAAGCATCAACAAACTGACAAACATTTTGGTTAGACTGTCCAAGAAAAAATGAAAAGAGACTCTAATTTCTAAAATTAGGAATAAAAGAAGGGACATTATTAATGACGGTACAGAAATAAAAATTATTATATGGTAATACTATGAACTATTGTATGTCAAAATATTTGATAACTTAAATGAAATGGACAATTTCCTAGAAAGACACAAACGACCAAAACTGACTCATGAAAAAAATAGAAAATGTGACTATACCTAAAGCAATAAATAATTGAATTAGTAAACAAAATAAAATATAAGAAAAAGCAACAAAAACAAAAATCTTATTTAGAAAAACCCAGACACAGATTGTTTCACTGGTAAATTATACAAAATATTTAAATATTTAAGATCATTATTCAAATACTCTTCAAAAAAAAAGCAACAGCAGAGAGGCCACTCCGAATTTATTTTATGAGACCAGTATCATCCTCATAACAAAACTAGACAAAGACACCATAAGAAAGGAAAACAAAAGAAGCCAGCCACAAACAAATAGCAAAAAATCATATACGGTACGGTTTCATTTACATGCAACGTCCAGAATAGGAAAATCTATATAGAGACAGAGAATAGATTAGTGGTTCCCTAGGCTGTAGTGGGGAGTTGTGAGGAAATGAGAAGTGACTGCTAATGAGGTGACGAAAATGTTTTAAAATTGATTCTGGTGATGGTTGCACAATTCTGTGAATACGCATTTTAAATAGATGGTTTGTATGGTAAATAAATTCAAGCCTCGAGTTGTAACTGTGAAGGATTTTATGGGCAAAATACTGAACGACGCAGGAAGCATCAAAAGAAGATGCAAGGACTACAGAGTCACTGTACCAAAAACAATTGGTAGACATTCAACCGTTTCAGGAGGTAGCATATGATCAAGAATAGATGGTACTGAAGGAAGAAGTCCAAGCTGCATTGAAGACATTTGGCGAAAACAAAGCTCCAGGAATTGACAGAATACCAATTGAGATGTTTCAGCAAACAGATGCAGTGCTGGAAGTGCTTACTTGTCTATGCCAAGATATTTGGAAGACAGCTACCTGGCCAGCCGAGTGGAAGAGATTCATATTTATGCCTATTCCAATGAAAGGTGATCCAACCAAATGTGGAAATTATTGAACAATATCATTAATATCACACGCAAGTAAAAATTTGTTGAAGATCATTCAAAAGGGGTTGCTGCAGTACATTGACAGAGCACTGCCAGAAATTCAAACTGAATTCAGAAGAGGACATGGAATGAGGGATATCATTGCCAATGTCAGATGGATACTGGCTGAAAGCAAAGACTACCAGAAAGACGCTTACCTATGTTTTATTGACTATGCAAAGGCATTTGACTATGTGGATCATAACAAATTATGGATAACATTTAGAAGAATGGGAATTCCAGAACACTTAATTGTGCTCATGAGGAACCTGTACATAGATCAAGAGGAAGTCATTCAAACAGAACAAGGGGATATACTGTGGTTTAAAATCAGGAAAGGTGTGCTTCAGGGTTGTATCCTTTCACTGTACTTATTCAATCTGTATGCTGAGCAAATAATCTGAGAAGCTCATCTATATGAAGAAGAACAGGGCATCAGGATTGGAGGAAGACTCATTAACAACTTGCGTTATGCAGATGACACAACCTTACTTGCTGAAAGTGAAGAGAACTTGAAGCATTTACAAAGATCAAAGACTACAGCCTTAAGTATGGATTACACCTCAACATAAAGAAAACAAAAAAATCCTCACAACTGGACCAATAAGCAACATCATGATAAACGGAGAAAAGACTGAAGTTGTCAAGAATTTCATTTTACATGGATCTACAGTCAGCACCCATGGAAGCAGCAGTCAAGAAATCAAACGATGTATTGCATTGGGCAAATCTGCTGCAAAATATCTCTTTTAAAGTGTTAAAAAGCGAAGATGTCACTTTAAGGACTAAGGTGTCCCTGACCCAAGCCATGGTGTTTTCAATTGCCTCATATGCATGTGAAAGCTGGACAACGAAAAAGGAAGACTGAGGAAAAATTGATGCCTTTGAATTATGGTGTTGGAGAAGAATACTGAATATACCATGGACTGCCAAAAGAACGAACAAATGTCTTGGAAGAAGTACAGCCAGAATGCTCCTTTAGAAGCAAGGATGGCGAGACTACATCACACATACTTTGGACGTGTTATCAGGAGGGATCAGTCCCTAGAGAAGGACATCATGCTTGGTAAAGTAGAGGGTCATCGAAAAAGAGGAAGACCTTCGACGAGATGGACTGACACAGTGGCTGCAACAATAGGCTCAAGCATAACAATGATTGAGAGGATGGCGCAGGACCGGACAGTGTTTTGTTCTGTTGTATACAGGACCACTATGAGTCATAACTGACTCAATGGCATCTAACAACAACAACAATTCAAACTTCCAACTATTATATCTGAGTGATTAAGAGTGATTAGGTGCCTATCTTAGTCTGGTTCACCCAGAAGCCGACCTTAAGACAAGAACTCCAGTTCAAGGAGTCTATTTGGGAGATAATCCCAGGAAACACAAATAGGGGAGTGGGAAAGTGAGACAGAGAAAAGAGGGCATCCATATAGGGAGAATTATCAAGGAAGTTATCACATCTCTACTTATTATATGTGATTATATGCTACTTGCGTATAATTATACATTTCATATAATTATCTCTATCTATATCACATATAATGATACATTCCATATAATCATGCATATGTGATTTTATATGAGGATTAAATGAGATAATGCATTAAAATATGTTTAGCACAGTATCAGGAAGTAAGTTCAAACACCTGATTATTTTTAGGATGTATATTATTATTCTCATTTAATGTCTTAGAACAACTTACAATTAGAGGTGAAGTTGCTCATACAAGGTCATATTCATAATTAGTAACAGAATGAAAACAATCAGAACCAGGAATACTATGGATATTCAATTCATAAGCTTTCTAGTTATAAAACTTTGAACAATTTTCTAGTTAGTTCTTAGAATTGGATGAGGTCTTGCATTGCATCTATCAAATCTCCCACTGGATGCAGGAATATTCTCTTCTTAAATGCACTACCTTCAAGGCAAGTTAGCCCATTCTGGAAAGCTCCAATTACCTGAAAAAAATTTCTCCTTATGTTGAGCTGATGTTTTCAACCCCCTGAGGTCTACTGCTAGCCTGAAGACCCAGGAACAATGTTGCAATCCTACCCTAACTCCTTTTTAAGACTGGTCCTATTGTAGACCCACCTCGATACACATCTTTGTCCCATAGGATTGATCCAATGACAACTCAAAGGTATGTTTGACTTAAAAAAAAAGGTGCCCAAATATTTAACCAGCATTTGTTTAAGAATTGACTGGAATGATTAGACTTTTCCAGTAAAAAGATGTTGCCTCGATATTTCACATATCCCTCTCCTATTCCAGACTCACTTCCAATAAATGAATCCAGGAAGGAGGATAGGAAAGAATATTCAGGATATGTTTCTTATACAGAGACTTACTGAGAAATTAATAATCCAAAAGACTACTTGTGATGTGTAAGGCTGAACTGTTGCTGAGAATGTCAAGCCAGAGAGTTTGCTGGGTGTTGCTTTCTCTTCTTTCTTTTCACAGATCTGCCTCTACCATGAAACACTACCAGCAAGCCATGACTTCAACCTTAAGACCTCATATTTGCTTTCCATGTTCTGTGCCTCAATAAAATTGATAAAATATGTACGTCCTGGGTAGCCCAAAACCAAACCCACTGCTGCTGAGCCGATTCCAACTTGTAGTGACCCTACAGGACAGAGTAGAACTGCCCCATAGGGTTTCCAAGGAGCGCCTGGCAGATTTGAACTGTCAACATTTTGGTTAGCAGCCGATCTCTTAACCACTCTGCCATCAGGGCTCCATCCTGAGTACAGTGGGGATTAATTAAAATCTGTAAGATATTTCAAGGCCTTTTTCTAAAAGATGTGAGCTGAGTACATTATTATTACTATCAACACAATTGAAAATAAAACCACATCCTCCCTTTACACACATCTACTGGAGATAGTTACTTCCAGTTCTACAGTGCTCATGATAAGGTGATAACAGAAGCAATCTAGCATCAAAATTTATTTTTATCTTCACTGTGGAACAAAGATTTAACCTCTTGAGGAACAACCCAAAGTTAAAATGAATATAATTTTTTTTTCACACGTCAGCTCCATGCAATTTTATTCAGGACAGTAGATTTATTTTCACCCCTTCAATTTCCTACAGGCAGAGATAAATCAAGATAGAGACAAGGTCTCTTTTGTACCAAATATATTTTATTATCTAATCTTAATACCTGGAAGACAATTTGTCCCATTGCCCAAAAAGTTATTCCAGCTGCAAAAGGCTCTGTGCATGCTAAGATGAATTGGAAATGCAGTGTCATAGGAGAAAACAAGGAAAATTGAAATTCAGTAACCCATCAAAATGAAATACCTTTAAAGGCACTGAGACCCAGTTTTCACAAATTGGTTGAAAATTAGGTAATGTCATCACGGTAATTCTGGGCAGGTTGCACAAAGTCTGTATGTTGCATTTTCCTCAACCTAACTTTTTAGTTGTGAAAATGAACTGAAAAAATGCTTACCACAGAACTCCAGGGTGAATGCTCAGTAACTGGTAGCTATTACTGGGAAGCAGTGTGTAGGCTCTAAAGTCAGGCTGCCCAAGTTCAAATAAAAGTCAACACAAGTTATATGATCCTAGGAAGGTTATTTCATACATCCTTGTCTCATTTTTCTCTTCTGTAAAATGGGATAATGGCATTGCCTATCTCATCTGATAGAGAAATTATATGAATCAGTATATATACAGCAGAGTCTCTGGGTGGTGCAAATGGTTAGCATGCTTGGCTGCTAACCAAAAGGTTGGCCATTCCAGTCCACCCAGAGGCACCTCAGGAGAAAATCCTGGCAATCTACTTCCCAAAAATCAGCCATTGAAAACCTTCCATAGCACAGTTCTGTTCTAACACAAATGGGGTCACCATGAGCCCGAATCAACTAGACAGCCACTGGTATTTTTTTATGTGCACAGCAGCTAGACCCATGCCTGCCACATGGTAAACATTCACACACCATCTGCTGTCATTATTTTTGCTGCCATCATAGCATCACAAATGCATTTTTCAGGATAAACAAGCTGTGATACAGCCAGACGATGGAATACTACTTGGCACTGAAAAAGGAAATGAATTATCCATACACTCAACCGTAATGATGAATCACAAATACATTATGCTGAATGAAAGCATCCAGACCCCAAAAGCTACAGAGTGTGATACTCCATTTCCATGATAGTGTGGAAAGCAAAACTATAGTTACAGAAAGCACCCGTGGTTGCCAGGGGCTGGGATAGAAAGAGGCATTGACTATAAAGGGGTAGCACAAGGGATTTGTGGGGGGGGGGTTGGGTGGGTGATAGCATTGTTCTGTACTTTGATTGCGGTGGTGGTTACAAGACTGAATGTGTTTGTCAATACAGTACACCAAAAAGTGCATTTTACTTAATGTACATAAATTTTAAAAGTCAACTAAAAAAAGTAAAATTTGCCTTCTCCATTGTCAGTGGACTTCAGCACAAAGACATACGACTTCACAAAACAAGGTATTAGATTTAAGTTTCAAAAATGGGCATATAATAAAATATAAGTCTCTTGCCAGAGAGGAAGACTCTCTTCTAAAAATAGTTGCAGCCCTTTCCCAAGTCATTTCTCATTGAGCTGTTGACTGTCTGGCCTCCAAATCCCAGACAGTTCCTCCCTAATGCAGCCCACCTGCTCTCTCCACTACTCTATACTGGGATTGAGGAAGTCAGAGAAAACTTTCCAGATGGGAGCACTCTCGGGTTATGGCATCTCATGCGCTTGGTGAATTAGCCATTTTTAATACAGAAGTTTCTAAATTATTAATGTTTCCCGAAGTGATATTAGATGGCAAAGGTAGTATCTGTGTGAAGTATTAAGTGATTTTTATGAAAAAGTCGAATAAGCTGACAGAGTGTAATAATTACGCTGTCAAAGAATACAAGATTCCATTTTCTCAGAGCCATCTATAGCACCTGGTTTCGGTTGCATAGGCTGTCATCAGATGGTGAGATCTATCTCCTCTCTAATTGCACCATGGCAGCGATTATATGCAAAACATGTCTACGGTGCCCACTTTTCAAAGGGTGCAGAATCCATGGCATCCCTTATGCAGGGATCATTCACACGATTAAGACAATAGCTTGTGTGCCAATGGAACTAGAGAATAAAGCCTTTATGGAGCCCTGGGGTACTGTTCGGATGTTTTAAAATATGAAACAACTGGTGATTTATTTATTAGCAGGAAGATGAAACCATTCTCCTTCCACAATAGTTTGTTCCAGACTCTAAGCTCAAAGGAACGGCCCATCAGAGAATGTGAGTTTGACCTCTTTTGTGCAATATTCTGTGGTTTGCCTTCTCACGCATTAAGTCTGGGGTATGCATTATTAACCCCTTATAGTTATATTAAGGTGTGTGTACGGTCTATTCCTATAACCTTTGAAATTTCATCCACAAATCATTAGAGAAGTACAATGATCTACTGCTTAGAATCAGGGTACATGGTCAATAATTTCATGGCTACTTTAATCTGTGTCATTAGAAGACAAACAGGCTGGCCTGCATTTACTCTAACACCCCAAGTGTTCCTTTCTCTTCGATATCATTAATGGAATGGAATTTAGACTACACTTACCATTACGTTGTTTGGGGCTAAATACTTGGGGCCGCACATAGAAGTGTATGATATGACTCAGGCCTCAGGGGGTTTTAGAATAGCACTGGAGAATTAATATTTGTGTTTATGAAAAAATAAGAGGACAAAACAAAACTTTAAACTGTCAAGTGCTGAACGGAAAATAATCACACGTGTCAGTGGGTGGCACAGTGGAGCTTAGTTACTCAGAGTGCAGTTTTTAGCATCAGTTTTCCTGGGTCTGAATCTGAGAGTCACTGCTAACCCGTTGTGTGATGATGAGTCAGTTAGTTAAGCTACTGTTTCTTCATCTGTAAAATTAGGATGATGTTACCTGCTTCAGTGGCTGTTGTATAAATTAAATGGAATTATCCATGTAAAGCAATCAGCCAAGTGTCTGGTTTTGCTCTCATTAAGGCTATGGGAGGCTTTCTAATTGCAAATGCTATCATTTATGGGGGCTTTGTTACTTGACCCCCTCAGTTGTACCTAATAGTGCTGAATGTATCCTCCTTCCTGAACTTGCTTCATAAAAAACAAAAAACAAAAATGTAAAAAACAAACCCCTTGCCATCGAGTCGATTCCAACTCATGGCGACCCCATGTGTTACAGAGTAGAATTGCTACATAGTGGTTTTTTTGGCTGTAATCTTTATGGAAGCAGATCGCCACGACTTTCTTTCTTTCTTTTTTTTTTTTTATTGTACTTCAGGTGAAGGCTTACAGAACAAATAGTTTCTCATGAAATAGTAGTACACATGTTGTTTTATGACATTGGTTAACAACCCCACAACATATCAACCCTCTAACTACAGAACCTTTTTAGCTGTGAAAATACACATAGCCAAAGATACACCATTTTGAAAATTTCTACATGCACAGTTCAGTGACATTGACTACGCTCTTCCAATTGTGCTGTTATTCTCACTTAAGATGAAGGCTTACAGAACAAAATAGTTTCTCATTTAACAGTTACTACAGATGTTGCCCTATGACAATGGTTAACAATCTCACAACACATCAACAATATCCTTACTCAAAAAAATATGGAACGCTTCACGAATTTGCGTGTCATCCTTGCGCAGGGGCCATGCTAATCTTCTCTGTACCATTCCAATTTTAGTATATGTGCCACCGAAGCAAGCACAGGACTTTCTTTCTTGTTGGTGCTGGTTGAGTTTGACTCACCAACCTTTTAGTTAGTAGTCAAGTGCAAACCATTTGCACCACCTAGGGAGTCTAATTGTCTCCATAAACCAAAAACCAAACGAAACCAAACCAAAAAAACACCAGTTGCTGTCGAGTTGATTATGACTCATAACTACCCTGTAGGACAGAGTAGAACTGCCCCATACGGTTTCCAAGACTATCAGTCTTTACAGAGGCAGACTGCCACATCGTTCTCCTGTGAAGCGGCTGGTGAATTCAAACTGCCCACCTTTTCGGTTAGCAGCCAAGCGCTTAACCGCTGAGCCACCAGGGCTCTAATTGTTTTCATAGGCTCTCCTAAATCATTCTCACCCATTAGCTCTCCTACCTCTCTGATCATGACCTCTAAATGTGCTTCTTTCTCATGCTCCTCTTTTTCCATCTTAAATGTTGGGCTCCCCATAGTCCACTCTAGATTCTCTTTTCTTCTCATCTAATTAGTCTCCTTGGACAGTCTCATTTACAATGATTACATAAGGGAAGGGCTGGAGATACGGCCTTTAACACCAATATTTACTCATATGCTATTCAATCTGATATCCATATGTCCAGCCCAGAACTTTCTCCCTGCAGAACAGTGTGCTCAACTGCCTACCGGGCACCTTCACCTAGAAGTTCTAGAATTACCACTAACTCAATGTGTTCAAATAGTCCCTCCTACTTCCATCACAGACTGTACTTCTTCAATTTTACTTCCGCAGTGTGTGCTATTTCCATCTACACCATTAAGTTGAGAATCATACACCATTTCTTGGCTCACAACTCCCCACATCAAGTCAGTCATAGAATACAGCTGATACCATCTCCAAATAGATCTTAATTCATCTTGAATCTCCACTATCAGCTGCTACTATTTCATGTCCTCCTAATCTCAGCTACTCTTCCAGCCACTCATTCTGTTACTATGCAACTAATTTAGTGAATGTACTCATTATTTCTGCCCATTCTATTGCAACAAACTTCTAACTGAACTTCTGTTTCCTAATATTGTTTCTCTGTGTTTTCTTCTGCACAGGATAGCTTACTCAAAGATCTTTCTAAGTATCTTACTTAAAATACTTCAATGACTTTTGTAGTATTTAGGATGATGAGGACAATGCTTGTCTGTTTGTTTGTTTTCATTTTGTGGGCCCTGGAAAACCATAAGCGCACTGAAAGAGCAACTATGTGTTCTTTGTATTTACCGTGCATGACACAAAGACTGGGTACAAAATAAAAATCTTGTTGATTTTATTAGAGAGTGAATGGCAACTTTTTCAGTTCATTCCCTGCCTCCCATAATATCATAAGGGGCATCCTTTATTCCAACTATGGGAAACTACTTGAAAGTCCCCTACAACCCTTGCTGTTTTATTCATCCATGATTTTGTATATGTTATATTCTCATTAATACATTTTATTGGATATCATACTATATGCCAAAAAATGCCTTGGGTACTAAAGTTAAAATGATTGAACAAGATAAACACAGCTTTTGTCCTTAGGAAGCTTATAGTTTAGTGGAAGAAAATCAAACACGTAGTAAAATATAGGTTGAAATGGTGGTGTAAGTTTCCTGCAGATTTGGCTATAAAATTGGAAAAATTTGTAATACCCTAAACGTTTGTAAATAACTAATTAACACAATTAATATAAATACATTTCATGAACTACTCTAAAGCCAGTAAAAATGGTATCGATCTTTACCAACTGGCAGAGAAAGATGTCTATGAAATATTAGTTGGTAAAAAGATTGGGTTATTAAACACAGCCCTCACTCCCCCTGCTCCACCTGATTTACCCCTGCTCATTTTTTTAAAACCATTCAGTTTAAGTATCAACTCTTCTTGAAAACCCTCCCTGATCACACCAGGCATCCTCTATTCCCCCATAGCACACTTAGGTCAGAGAATTTATCATACATTTTTAAACTATGTTTTAGGAGAAGATTTACAGAGCAAATTATTTTCCCATTCAATAGTTTACACACAAAGTGGTCCATGACAAAGGTTGCACTTCCCACAATGTGTCAGCACTCTCCCTATTACCACCTTGAGTTCCTCATTTCCATTCATCTGGTTTTCCTGCCCCTTCCTGTCTTCACAGCGTTGTGTTTGGGCATATGTTGTCCTTTTGGTCTCACGTAGATGATGGTTCTAAGGAGCACTTTCCTCATGTGGGTTACTGTTTATTTATAGTCCCGTCTATTATTTGGCTGAAAGGTGATATCTGGGAATGGCTTCGGTTCCAAGTTAGAAGTATGTCTAAAGGCTATAGTCTTGGGGTTCCCCTAGTCTCTCTCAGACCAGTAAACCTTGCCTTTTTTATGAATTTGAATTTTGTTCTAATTTTTTTTCCTACTCTAACCAAGACCTTCTACTGTAATCCTAATCAGAGTGGTCAATAGTGGTAGTGGGTACCATCTAGTTCTTCTGGTCTCGGGCTGGTGGAGCCTGTGGTTGCTGTGGTCCATTTGTCTTTATCATACATTTTAAAATAAACTTTTTAGTTTGGAATAATTTTAGATTTACAGAAGAGTAGCGAAAATAATACAGATACTATATACTCCTCCACCAATTATCATGTTACATTACCATGGTACATTTGTAAAAATCATGCTCCTTACTGGATGATAAACACGGTTGCTAAAAGTAAATAAATAAGAGTCCTCGGGATTATTTTTGTAGCACATATCCCCACCTAGTGCAAAGTCTCTTCAGGTTTTTCCCCTGTTGAGAATTTCAAATGCTCCCCATTCATCTGAATCAAGTTAGTAGGAAGCATTATTTTACTTTATTTTAATTTTTTGGTCTCAGTTAAATATGTTTCTATGATATATCGTTTTGTGTCTAGTTTCCAGGCCTCTGCCTCTTTTGACCACATCCTAGGAAGCAGAAGGCCAAGGCTTGTTCAGTAAGTGGACCTTATCTTAAGAGATGATCACAGAGACTATTTCAATCACTCTTGCCCAGTCAAGGGCCTGGGCATTTACTTCTTTTGTCCAACCCTCTAAGCACAGTATTGATCAACAGTCCTCTTCAGGCTTTCCTTAAAAGTAACAAAAGCAAGTAAATTAAAGTCATTTGAGGATATGTGAGGAACCATGGTGGTCTAGTGGTTAAACAGTTGGCTGCTAACTGCAAGGCCAGTGGTTTGAACTGACCAGCTGCTATGCAGGAAAAAGATGTGGCAGTCTGCTCCTGTAAAGATTTACAGCCTTGGACACCCTGTGGGGCAGTTCTACTCTGTCTGTAGGGTCTCTATGAGTTGGAATCGATTCGAAGGCAATGGGTTTTTGAGTTTTGAGGATATGTGTGGGGTCAGTGGATACACAAGGCCTTGTGATTTTAACCAAAGTTTTCATGAGGTTTATGAAGTATATTTAATTAGTCCTTTGCTTTATTTGTGCATAACTGTTTGAAGCAAATTGTTCTTATTTTTGACATTAATATGGATTGTTATCTTTGCCTTAGACTCAATTGGCCTCTGAATCAATGTTTTCCTACGGCCCCTATAAAATCATCTGCATAAGTATATAACAGTGTTGACCAAGCACTTGCTGTTTGAGCAGCCAGTACTAGGTGTTAGGAGGAATACCCTTATATATAAATGTATCCTGCCTTTGGTCACAGAGCTAAATGTTCGCAATCGCTAGACTTTTGTGAGATTCGGTGTCTCAATTTGTTCAGTGGGAATTTGAACACTGATTTTTCTATCTCACAGTGTATTGCTGTAAGAATAAAATGAACTAAAAAGCAATAGTGATAACAACATTAATACTGACAATGTTGTTGTTGCTATGTGCCATCAAGTTGGCTCTGATTCTTGGAGACCTCACACATAACAGAAGGAAACATCCCCCGGTCCTGCGCCATCTTCATACTAACAATAGCTGACACTTAAATAGCACTAATTGTGTGCCAAACTTTCCTTCAATCATATCCTGTATATTAACTGATTTAATAAGAAAAATAGTTCTAAACTACCAAATATAAAATTCAAAGTGTGGTTGCTACCCTTCAGTATGGGGATACAGCAAGCAGAAGTTAACTCTTCAAGAGGAAAGAGCTTCTGAGATGAATTCTGTGCTATAGATTTTAGATGCTAGAGGAAGTGAAATAAAATAAAACAGAGGCCAAACAGGCCTGGAGAGACTGACTGGTTCTGCATCTTGACTTTGGTCAGGATGCATCATTACCCCTTGTCGTTGTCATCATCAGCATCATCATCATCATTGCCATCATCACCACTCTTACTTTATGATCACCTCCTTCATACTAGGCACTTAACACATTATTTTATTTAATCTTCACAGTAATCCTGGGAAGCAGGTATTAATTATCATCCTCCTTTTATGGATGAGACAAGTGAGGCTCAAAGAAAATATGTGATTTATACAAAATGATGAAGCTATTCAGTGATAAAACAAAGATTTGAATCTGTACCTGGCTAACTAAAATCAAAGTTCTTTACAGTACTTTACATGGTCTTTCTAGCAAGAGCATGGTGGCAATCTCACCACACAACTGTAGTTCCAATAATAAGGTCATAAGTCATTCTAACTTTCTCAAGAAAACTAAAGAATGCCAGAAATAGCCAGGCCTAATGGACATATAGAGCCCTGGGGGTGCAGTGGTTAAGAACTATGGCTGCTAACCAAAAGGTCAGCAGTTGAATCCACCAGGTGCGCCTTGGAAACCCTACAGGACAGTTCTAGTTATCCTATGGGGTTGCTATGAGTTGGAATCAACTCGAAGGCAATGGGTTTTTGGTATAATGGACATAAAGAAGCCCTGGTGGCACAGTGGTTAAGTGCTCAGCTACTTACTGATAGTTTGGCAGTTCAAACTCACCAGCAGCTCTACAGGGAAAAGATGTGGCAGCCTGTTTCCATAAAGGTTTACAGCCTTGGAAATCCTATGAGGAAGTTCTACCTTGTCCTATAGGATCACTATGAGTTGGCATCAACTTGATGGCAGTAGGTTTGGTTTTTGATGAGTGGACATAAAGTGATCTATTTTTCTTAAAAAATGGATGAAATCTGTCTAAATTAGGAACACTTGACTCTCCACAAGAGACTACACAGCCTATGCATACACACTACCATCATCACAGTCTTAACTTCTTTTCTCTCACTGGCTTTCCCCCAAACTATCAAAGATGTAGAACAGGGTCTAGTTCTTAGTGTTTTTCCCAATTACTTTATATTTTCTGTCACATTCACACACAGCTTATGAGTTCCTTGAGGCAAGGATAATACCTTCTTTTTATATGCTTATTTTCACAGATTCTGGCACAGGGCTAGATGTATGTCAGATACTCCCATCAATTGATTTAATTCTCTGAACATTTAGAAAGGACAATATAAACACCATACCTACATACTGATTCCAATTAGTAGGTAGATGTTGTATGAAGCTCTGTATTTAGAAGATTTCAAAAGTTTGTCTGGGTTCACTGGGGAAAAAGTACCATGACTGATTATTAAGGAGCCCTGGTGGCATAGTAGTTAAGAGCTTATCTGCTAACCAAAAGGCTGGCAGTTCAAATCCACCAGCTGCTCCTTGGAAACCCTATGGGGCAGTTCTACTCTGTCCTATAGGGTCTCTATGAGTTGGAATCGACTTGATGGCAATAGATTTGTTTTTTTGGTTTGGTCTGAGTGTAGCACGTGTTCCTGCAAGATATATGGGCTTTAGAGTTGGAGGACATGATATTAATGCTGTCTTTGCCATTTACTGTGTGTCTTTATACAAGAAATTAATTTAACAATCTCATTCTTCTCATTTAAAAAATTGGGATTATGTTCTACATACAATGATTGTGAGAGTAAAATAATACACATAATATTTCTAACACGGTACCTCACACATAGCAGGTGCTCAGAAAAAGTACAATTCAACCATGCATTCAAATCTCGTGTAGGGAATAAAAAAATGTGTCTGTTGCTCTCTTGTTCAGAGCAGACTTTAATAATCAGTCATAGTACTTTTTCCCCAGTGAGCCCAGACGAACTTCAGAAATCTTCTCAATACAGAGCTTCATACAACATCTACCTACTAACTGGAGTCGGTATGTAGGTATGATGTTTATATTGTCCACCGCTAAATGTAAAAACTGCAAGCAAATACATAATTTTTATACTGTGAGTACAAGGACGGAAGCATATAAGAGAATATTTAACACATACTAGAAAAAGAACAAAGAGATCAGGAATGACTTTCCAAGGAGTTGACATATTAGACTCAAGATCAACACAAGTTCA
This sequence comes from Trichechus manatus latirostris, assembly GCF_000243295.1. Lineage (NCBI taxonomy): Eukaryota > Metazoa > Chordata > Mammalia > Sirenia > Trichechidae > Trichechus > Trichechus manatus. The sequence continues at coordinate 33,823,255 of NW_004443943.1, forward strand.
ATGAAATTAAGACGATCCTACATGAAGACAGGATCCTATATGAAGACAGGATCCTATATGAATAGGAGAAGAGGAAAGAGGTCAAGAATAGCTTTCCAAAGAGTTGACTTATGTATCCAAGATCAAGTCTGTAAAAGGACAGTAAGAGTGTTAATAGTAGTATCAGAACTTGTCTAAATTCAGGGGGGATAATGCAAATGAAGACCAGCCTACGGCTGATTCCTATGACATGGAGCTCAGACATCCTCCACTCTCCAAACTTGTTACCAGTTCTTATACCAGCCATCCCTCCCACAGCACTCTCTACTTCTCTTCTGGGTTTGATAATCTGTTGCAATGGCCACATAGAACTCACAAATCATACTTATAGTTAAGTGATTTATTAAGAAACAGGGTACAAGTCAGGATGATCACCATCAACAGGCTACAACTCAGGATTAGAATCAGGAAGCATGTAGGCAAAGTCTCCCTTCTTCAGTGCAGGACAGCTCTCTTAGCACCTCTTGATCATGCAGGCCCCCTATTAGCCCCCTAAGGATAGGCTCCTCTTACCCTGCTGTCTGGCACTGCCAGCTCTGCTGCTGGGCCCCTTCCAGGACCGTCACTGCCTTCAGTGTTACAGCCCTCGGCCCGTGTTACAGATCGTTTAGGAGGTTCCTGGCCTCCTCTCTTTCTCTGCTTTCTTCTTCTTTCTTCCTTCTGCTTCTCTTCCTGTTTCTTTTGATCTCTGAAATTCTCTGTGGTGTTGGCTGCTTATAGCTACAAACTTCTCATCAGTTTCAAGGCATGGTCCTCCTACCAAGGTCATGAACTGACCAATCCCCTCTCATAGGCCACAGGCACTTCAGATGCATAGTATGCTACAGACACTTCTTTTGCATGGTCTATAGTTACTTCATTTGCATAGTCTATTGACCAATCCCTGGAAGGTGCATACCAGTCACAGGGCAGGCCACAGCTCAGGACCAGGCAAAAAGTATCAAACCACAAGTTGTTTACAGCTTACCCAGGAAATGTCAATGAATCTGGAGAAAAGTAACAAATGCTCTGGGGTAGAAAACTAAGGCAAAGGTAATTCCTATGGGCTTAGGAGAAAAATCTCCCAAACTGTTTTTCCAAAGAACCAAGGCAAAAGGCCACATAAAGGAAATAATTTCACCACAAAGTCAAATCCAAAGAAATGAATATAATAGTATATAATACAGAAGCAAAGGAAAATATGGGAAGAAAGCCATAGAGTCAGTCACAGACCAGACAACAAAAGGTCTTACAAATCAAGCCAATGTATGTGTGGGAATAGTGAAAAGTTAGATAGACTTAAGAAATGCTAAGCAGCAAGAATAGAATAGATCTAGTAGATTACTGGCTATGAAGGATAAAGGAGAGGGTTAAGCCAAGGTTGTTGTCCAGGTTTAATGGTTTTAACTCCAAGACAGGTGATAGGAATCAATGAGCAAAGGTGAAGTTTGCTGGGAAAAGACAATAGGGTCTGTTGTAATCACTTTGAGGTGGAGATGCCTATTTGACAGTCAGCTGAAGATGTCCAGTGGTCAGGTAGGGTAACTGGCCTAGAATAAAGAGGTTGGAAGTGAAACCATCAGCACGTAGACTACAATTAAAGAAAAAGGAGTGGAGAAAATTGCCTAGATGGGGGTACACAGAAAGAATGAAAAAAGTTGAAGACTGAGCCTTGAAACTACCAATATTTAAGGAGAGGCATTGGGAAAGCCTTACTTGAAGGATTCTGAAAAGGAAGAGTAATTATGGAAACATGTAAGCCAACTATACAAAGAGCTCACCAAGAGAGGAGAATAAAAACTAATTTTTAAATGACACTCATGAGGGATATTAAAGAGGTTAGCTCAGGAGCTAGGCACTGAAAAGTAAGTAATGCTTTGACAGGTGGAAATCAGGTAAGATAGGGAGGGAATCTAGGCAACTGAAACAGCTTGAGCAAAAGTAAAGAGCAGGGCGGAGGGCTGTGGGGACCATGGTCTCAGGGAACATCTAGCTCAATTGGCATGACACAGCTTATAAAGACAATGCTCTACGTTCTACCTTGGTGAGTAGTGTCTGGGGTCTTAAAAGCCTGTGAGCGGCCATCTAAGATACTCCACTGGTCTCATCCCTTCGGGAGCAAGGGAGAATGAAGAGACCAGGATACAAGGAAAAGATTAGTCCAAAGGACTAATTGTCCACAGCTACCAAGGCCTCCACCAGACTGAGTCCAGTACAGCTCGATGGTGCCCGGCTACCACCACCGACTGCTCTGACCAGGATCACAACAGAGGGTTCTGGACAGAGCTGGAGAAGGATGTAGAGCATAATTCTAATTCACAAAAAAAAGACCAGACTTACTGGCCTAAAGGAGACTGGAGAAACCTCGAGAGTATGGCCCCCAGACACCCTTTTAGCTCAGTGGTGAAGTTACCTCTGAGGTTCACTCTTCAGCCTGGGAGTGGACAGCCCCGTAACACCAAATGAGACTAACAAGGTACAGGAGTCCAGTGACAAGGGCCAGAAGGCAGAAGGGGACAAGGAAGCTGGTGATAGGGAACCCAAGGTTGAGTAAGGATATTGCTGATGTGTTGTGAGATTGTTAACCATTGTCATAGGGCAACATTTGTAGTAACTGTTAAATGAGAAACTATTTTGTTCTGTAAGCCTTCATCTTAAGTGAGAATAACAGCACAATTGGAAGAGCGTAGTCAATGTCACTGAACTGTGCATGTAGAAATTTTCAAAATGGTGTGTATTTGGCTATGTGTATTTTCACGAAAAAAAAAAGGTTGAGAAGTTAGAGGGTTGATATGTTGTGGGGTTGTTAACCAATGTTATAAAACAACATGTGTACTACTGTTTCATGAGAAACTATTTGTTCTGTAAGCCTTCACCTGAAGTACAATAAAAAAAAAAAGTGAAGAGCAAGGAGAAAAAGTCTTCACAGCTTCTCAATCAACTAGCAACAACAGAGTCCTGCTAAGAGAATGATTTTGTTAATGAATTAATTGATTGAAAGCTAATAGTGGAATATTCCCAATGTAAATACTATGTTCACAATCTACTATCATATGCAAGAATATCTCTGAAAACAAATTTGGCTCAATTCACTACCATTAAAAAATTCCAAAATCACATGCTACTGAGAAATGATGACCTGCCATCAACATTTACTAAAGCTTGTCAGAGGTCCCCCACTCAACAGCAGTGACTTTGTACTTTGTAAGTCCTACACCATTCTGGGTCTGGAACTTGCTGTTACTGCTCTGAGGTATATATTTGGAAGGATGTGCCAATTATATTCAAGTGATTTTAAAATAGTAATTTAGAGGGTTCTCTTTCCAATTCTGCCTCTGTTCCTTAAAACCTTTCAACAGCAACTTTTCCCTAAATTGTTTCCGTAATAGACAGCACTTACTCCTTAACAGATCTTTCTGAAATCATAATTATGTGATCAATTACTTCTATTAATAACTAGGTTTTCTTCTTCATTGTAGAATGTTTGCCCTCCTTCTGCTGTAATGTGATTATCCCTGATCATGAGGATATGCATGGAAACCAGGCTGACGGAAACAGGATATGGATGCTGTAAAGCAAAGTTACCAACTACTGGGCCAGATGTGACCCATAGATGAATTTTGCTTGGTCTGCAAAATGTCAACCAGCACAGTATTTGAAATTTTTATCCAGTTAGTTATCAACATTTAAATTCATGGTACAAAAATGTGAATTTCTTTACTGCAAACAATTTGGGGTCTGGCAAAACTGGGCTCCCCTGTCTCCCTTGTAACAATCAGGTGTAACTGAGTCAGGCTCCCTCTTTAGTGTTTATTCTCCAGTTTTTCACTTTCCCCACCACTCCTTGTTTTTCCTTAATACCAGGCCTAATAAGGATTGTCTTTTTGCATTACTATTGTACTTAAATTTTTGCAGTTATGATATAGTTTGGCAGCTATGTAATGATGTAATCACCTCCATAATGAGATCTAATATAATGTAATCACCTCCATGGTGAGATCTGCTTTGAGCAGCCAATCAGTTGAAAGGGAGTTTCCTTGTGGATGTGGCCTGCACCCAATATATGTGGACTTTATGGCAAAGCTCACTGGCTTTTGCTTGCCCTGGATCCTGCAGCTGGCTCCTCACCTGACCTCTGATTCTTGGAACTTGAGCTAGCTTGCTGATCTTGGGATTTGTCAACCCCTGCAGCCTGTGAGCCAGAGGCCTGCTGTCTGACCTGCCTATCTTGGGTTTGCCAGCCGCAGTAGCTATGTGAGTCAGGAGAAGCCTCCAGCCTTAACCATGGACTTGGAACTTTTCAGCCTTTACAACCATATGAACCATTTCCTTGATATAAATCTCTCTCCCTCTCTCTCTATATATGTATACAAGAGGGATATATATATACTTTGTATATATGTGTTTCACTGATTTTGCTTGTCTAGAGAACCCAGCCTAAGACTGTGACCTTGTGTATAACAAAATGAAACAATGACAAGTCCTGCACCATCCTCACAATATTTATGTAGGGAAAAACATACCAAGCCTGCTTCACTAATTTATATTTCTTTATCAGTCAGGAGTCAGTGAGGAGATAAAAACTGTATCAGTTATTTTAACAGAGAGAATTTAATACAAATAATTGTTAGCTGGATATTGAAGAACTGAAAAGACATATAAAAGCAGGCTAGCTCAAGTTCCAAGAATCAGAGGTCAGGTGAGGAGCCAGCTGCAGGATCCAGGGCAAGCAAAAGCCAGTGAGCTTTGCCATAAAGTCCACATACATTGGGTGCAGGCCACACCCCCAAGGAAACTCCCTTTCAACTGATTGGCTAATCACTAAGGTAACATGGAGGTAACAGCTACTAGGAAGCAGCTGTCGCCTTTTGGGGCTGGGAGAAAAACAGGGAAGAGGTCATATTTGCTAAAATTCTAGGGTCTGTGGAAGGGCCCCTGCAAAGCAGAAATCAACCTCTGAGGGCCCTGTGAGGCTACAACCCAGCCCTTTGTGGAAAGGGGTGCCAGCTGGTACAGATGTCTTTGAGAAGTCATGATGAGGCTTACTCTGCAGAAGTTGGACAAACTGATAACAGAAATCAACTGCTGGCTCTGGAATTTACTGCTATTACTGGGATGAAGAAATGTTGCTATGGGAACACTGATAGGAACCGAAAGCCAAAAATAAGAACAGAAGGGAAACAGGCACTGAAGCAAAACAGGAGCAGGAAGCAAACAGACAGAAGGAATTTCTCTAATCTTCCTCCAGCCTTCCCGGACCCCTCTAGTGCCCACTACGGGCAGAGCCTAACAGACAGAAGTTGACTGAGCAGAATGCTGTTTTCAGAGTTCAAGCCCCAACATCACCAAAAAAAAGGTGGGTTTGAAGCTGAGAGTCAATAGCTTCATAACTGCCACCACCACCTAACAGGTCCATTGAACAGCAGGGTTTGTGAGCTCTGCCTTAAAGATAAAATTGAAATGATATTTAAGAAAATATATATTTGTATAATATGTTATGGACTGTAATGTTATTTCACTTTTTTTTTCTGGTCAAATCAGTGCATTTGAACTCCACAGTTATGAAAGGCAGTGATGGTAGATATGATCATCTCCATTTACTATATGAGGAAACTAAGGTAGATAGAAGGCTACCGATGTGCCCAAATCACATGGCCCACAGAGTCAGAGCTAGAGCCAACAGATCCTGTCGACCAGCCCGTTGTCTAATCAACGCATCAAGCTACTTCTATAAATCCATAGTTAAATGGACTCTTCAGACTAATGAAGTCCATGGATCCCACTGCCTTGGGGAAAAGAACTGTGGATGTTTGGCATAGCTCATTGTCCCAGGTCAGGGACAAAACCTATTTGTTTGCTGCCTGGTTTTATTAAGTTTTGAAGAAGGGGGAAAAAAAAAAAAAACCAAATAAACGTGTCTCCAGTTGAAGGTATGGGGATATCTGAGGGCAATTGAATTTAATGTTTCTTGGAACACCAGTTTTATGTCTTGTAAAAACCCTGAAGAAACGCAGTTCAGCTTATTACGTTACAAGAACCATGTCATGGTTTGCAGAATTTCCCCAGTGCCAGTGAAGAGCATGGCTTCTGAAATGCATGGTGGTATTTCCCTAGCATCTCTAAAGGGTGAATCTGTGTGAATGAGGAAAAAAAAAATGACATCCTTTCTTTAAGAAACTGTATTGCCATCTGCCGGGGAATTGGAATAATAGCTACACAAATCTATGAGAGCTACAAGGAGAAAGGGATCTCTGGAGTTGTGCAGTGTACAACTTCAACAACTGTAAGGGTAACCTGTGTTTTCTCAGACACTAGTTCCACAGGGTATTAATAAGTTTCATATGGGGAAATGGGTTATTGCTAGTTATGTTTAAACGAAGTTTGCTTTGTTGCAAATGTTGGACTTGCCATATCATTTAATATGCTAATGGATTTTATAGATTTCCAAACAAGAGGGTAACTGCATTCCCCAGTTTTCTCTTCCCAAAGGGAAAAGAAACAATTAAAGCCCTTTCTTCAGGGACCAACTACAGAGACTAATGTTCTGTGAAACGGATATGGAACAACACTTATCTAAGGAAACAACGCCTCTCATCCCTCCCACCTCCCACACATTTATTGCCCTTTACCTCAGCTTGGCTAAGAAAGAGGGCCTCACTCCTTCCAAAGCGAGGATTTGTAAGTAAGTGTTGGGTGGGGGTCAGCCATTTATTTCTTATGCTTCGTGTCTCTGAGAGGATATTTTTACTTCAGCTGTCTCTCCCAAATCACACACATGTACACACACACACACACACACACACACACACACACACACAAATGTACACTCCAAATTTGGCATTTTTGAGTGAATTCTTTTATTTCATTTTGCCAATTCTCTCACTCTCTGCCTCTGGAAAAATAGAATTTTTAACCTGATAAGAGGGATTGGAGAGAATCCGACATCTGCTGGACTATCTCAGATGGGAAGGGGTGGAGACTGCACTGAAATACTGGGAGTAGCGGGCTGTCTTACCTGTCTAACTGGCTCTCGTTCTTTCTTTCTTTCTCTCTCGCTCACTCTGATGTCTACAAGCACCAACGAATGTTGAGCACTTGCCCCATACTACTCAGCCTTCCAAGACCAGACACTCTCACTCTTTTGTCCTCTTCCCACATCCGGTAAGTCTCCCATTCTCCAGTCTCTTCACCTATGACTCGGTAGGTAAATTTCAATCAAGGTCTGAGGTAGGGGACCACAGACAACTCTCCAATCTAGCTTTAACACTAATAAAATGGGTGCATTGTCCACTGAATCTTCATTAGGCCTTTGTTTTTAATTGTCAAAAATTTGTGAGCACTGAGGAAGGAGGTTGATTGTAAGAGTAGCACACATAACAATTCAAGAGGATCTGTTAGGTCTTCCTTCAAACGGGTTAAGCACTCGCCTGCTAACTGAAAGGCTGGAGGTTGGAGTCTACCCAGAGGTGCCTCGGAAGAAAGAGTTGGTGATTTAATTCTGAAAAATCAGCCACTGGAGCACAGTGGTACTCTGACACACATGGGGCTGCCATGATCCAGAATCGACTCCATGGCCACTGTTTTTTATTTTTTTATTTTTAGATTGATATATTCTTGATACCCTAGAAATGACATAGAATTTCTATTAACATTGTTAGTGTCTTTATTACTAGAGGGATTACAAAAATAACTAGATAAGTATTTGCCAGGTATACTGGGGACAAGTTTCAATCTTTGGATGTTGAACTAGATGACATTGAAAGCTGAGTACAATCCTAAAACTGTTTTTGTAGATGAACTCCACTGAATTTTTAACTCTAAAAATTCAAAACAAATATATTAGTGAAAGCCAGAATGGAATAGTATTTGTTATGGATTGAATTGTGTCCCCCCAAAAAGTGTATAGACTTGGCTAGGCCATGATTGTCAGTACTGTGTGGTTGTCCTCCATTTTGTCATCTGGTGTGATTTTCCTATGTGCTGTAAATCCTACCTCTATGACCTTAATGAGGCAGGATTAGAGGCAGTTATGTTAATGAGGCAGGACAAAATCTACAGGATTAGGTTGTATCTTGAGTCAATCTCTTTTGAGATCTAAAAGGGAGAAGCAAGCAGAGAGAAGGACCTCATGCCACCAAGAATGAAGGGCCAGGAGTGCAGCATGTCCTCTGGACCTCGGGTCCCTGCACTGAGAAGCTCCTAGAGCAAGGGAAGATTGATGACAAGCACCCTCCCCCCAGAGCTGATGGAGCAAGAAAAGCTTCCCCTAGAGCTGGCACTCTGAATTTGAACTTCTGGCCTCCTAAACTGTGAGAGAATAAACTTCTGTATGTTAAAGCCATCCACTTGTGGTATTTCTGTTACAGCAACTCTAGATAACTAAGACAGTATTTAAGACCATGAGTCTGGAATCAAATAGGCTTGTGTATGAGTCCCAATTCTGCCATTTATTTTCTGTGCTACCTTGAAAAGGCTACTTAATTTTTCTGAATCTCAGTATCCTAACTATGGAATAGAGATAATAAGGATATTACTACATAGAAATATTTTGAGAATTAAATGTAGTAATTAAAAGTGTGTAGCACAGTGTCTGGCACATTTCAACGACTCAATAGATATTAGCTGTTATTATCTTCATTGTTATCGAAAGTATTTGAAAGCAGAAGGAACAATAAACAATTTTTCCAGCAGAAAACTAACAAAACAGTAGCAGGAGCTTTTGGAAGAACAAAGGGATACAAATTTTTCATTGGCTTGGAAGCGCAGAGGTATTTGAGAGAATGTTGTCACATCAGCTCATTCTATTTGTAATATCTACCTATGTTTGTAATTTGTAGCCCTGCCTCAGGCTCCCCCTTTTGCACAATTACAATGCCCTGGTCTAGTGCCTTTCTCTAAGCACCAAATGGGAGTTATGAAACCTGGGCCTAAATACATATTAAACATTTAATCATTCATCCCTTCAACAAAATATTTATGTCTTAGTTATTGAGTGCTGCTATAACAGAAATACCACAAGCGGGTGAATTTAACAAACAGAAATTTATTTTTCCACAGTTCAGAGGCTAGAAATCCAAATTCAGGACACCAGCTCTGGGGAAGGCTGTCTCTCAGTCCACTCTGTGGGAAGGTCCTTGTTTCTCTTTATCTTCTATTCCTAGGTTCATTGGCAATCATGTGGCTCATATCCTCCCCTCTGTTTGTGCTTGCTTGCTTAATCTGCTCTTTTATATCTCAAAAGAGACTGACTTAAGACAAATCCTACACTAATACCGCCTCTTTATCTTAAAAAAGAAAATACATTTCCAAATGCGATTATAACCACAGGTATAGGAGTTAGGATTTACAACACATATTTTAGGGGGACAGAATTCAATCCCTAACAATTTATTTAATATGTTCTATGCTGCAGTTGAGGATGGTGCAGGACCGGGGGGCATTTCATTCTGTTGTACATATGGTTGCTAGGAGTTGGAATAGACTCAACAGCACCTAACAATAGCATGTTGCAGTCAGTGGACTGGGAACTAGAGACTAATTAGTGAACAAAGTGAGCTTGGTCCCTGCCATGATGTACTATGTGTCACAGTTTGAGTGGCAATAAATAAGGAGATGATATATAAGCAAATATCCCTCTATCTATCCATCCACCCATCCAGGTCTCTAGCAAAAGTGGGAACAATCCTTTATAATGTGACTTGGCTGCTTCGCTCAGCAAGAAGTTTAGTCTCTTCCACTCTTTTTATCTAGGCTTGTCCATGTTACTTGTTTTGGCCAATTGTATATTAGAAAAATGTGTCTCACACAGAGGCAGGCATACTACTTGTCATTGGGCCATCTCTTGCTACTATCAGGAACCCTGAGGTATATGTTTATATAAGTCAATATAGCATTTACTTCTTTGGGCTGAAGTGTATTGACCGGCAAGAGGCATGAGGAAGGCTTCTGAAAATGTTCTATATCTTTACCTGAGTGGTAGTTACGCAGGTGTATGTTTATGTAAAAATTCATTGAGCTGAAAAAATTAAGTTTGTGTACTTACCTGTTATCCCTCTCTGTATATACACATATGTTTGTGTGCAGCTATACACATAACTGAGGGGGAGTGGTCTATGAGAGAGAAGAAAAGTTGGGAGACTACGGTATCACAGAAGCTAGTGATAATAATGGTCAATTATGTTGAATTTGGTAAAAAAATGGAGTAAGATGAAAACTGTAAGTGTGCACCGGTCAAAAAAACATGGAGGTTGTAGATTTACTTGATAAGGGAAGTTTTCATGGAATTTGTAGCAGAGAAATTCCATTTTGGAGTAGATCTAACAGTGAATGGGAAGTGAGTAAGTTGAGATGGCATCATGTTTAAATGACTCTCAAAAATGTTGACTACTAACAGAGAAATTGATTGTGATGAAAGTTAATCCAGAAGAGAAGGGTTTTTTTTTTTTTTTTTTAAGATTACATATGTTAACTTGTTTTCGTATACTGATAAGAAAGAATTTGAGATGGCAGAAGAGAAGGAGGGTAAATGGAGGACACTCATTTTCAGAGAACTGAAAATTTTTAGAGAACTTGTCTTCATATTATGAGAGAGAATCTGCTCCATTAATAAGGATTTAATATGTCAGATGTTATCATTTTTATTAATCCTAATCTACCCCTTTGTGGCTGGGCAATCTTAGCCCAGTCAACTCCTCTGTAACTCCTAAATGTAAAGGAAAAGTCTTGGCATTCAAATCTCTTAAATATATGAATTACAAACTCTAGTTTCTTATTTCATCTTAGTTACTTCTGATCTATAACATACAGTCACAGTTATCTCATAAAGACCATAAAAGATTACAGACAGAAAATAGGCTAAAGAGCCCCCCCTGGAAATTCAAGACTTATCAGTAGAATTGTCTTGGGGTAGACTTGTCATTAAAATTCCCCAAAAGGCTCTCATGGCTCTTCAAGTTTGAATCTTTCTCTTTCATTCCCACACAGAAAAGGTAGATTTTTCTCCTTCCAGTGTAAAATTGTCTCGTCACTTGTGACATTAATGTAGAGAAGAAATCTGTGAAAAACAGTCTTTGGCTCTCTTGATCTTAAAGCACTCCTCAGCTCAGGCACTCAAGTGTAGAAGGAAGTAGAGGGGGAGAGAACGGGCTTTGCTTTCTGGAATTTAAGGCAGGAGGAAGGAGGGAGTGGGGAAGGGAATTGACCAAGATGCCTATATGTTTTTATTTTATACCGCTTTCTCCTGCCTAGATCAAAGATATCAGGGCTGGAAGGGATATTGGGGATCATATAATTCATCTCCCCATCCTTCTACCAATGATGAAACAGTGGTGAGGTGATGTGCCTAAGACTTCAGTTACTGACAGAGCCAGGAGCAAAACTGGTTCTCCAACCACCCCTCCCAATGCATTGCTGTTTGGAAAGGCTGCCACAGCTGGGCTAGGCTGTGATGACCTGTAAGTGGCTTAGATCAATGGTTCCCCAATCTGGGTGGTCATCAAACTCACCTGTAAATCTTTTAAGAGCCTACACATTGCTGAGTCCCACCCCATACCTGTGATATCTGAATCCGTGCCAATGTCCTGAAATCTGTAAATCTGCTCTTTAGAAGGGTCTGTTTGCAGAGCTGGCCCTTGACTGGTATCTGGGAACTTGGATTTGAAAAATTCTCTAGGTGATAAAGTTACTTTGCCCTCCTGGGGCACCAAGCATCTTCTTTCCTTCTGGAAGTCTGAGGTTTGAATCGTTAATGGCTGTTCATTTTGCCTATGTGACTAGTCCCCAGTAAAAACCCTGGATCCTAAGTCTCAAATGGATTTCCATGGGCAGAATAACAGAACGTTTGTTACTGTACTTCACTGCCAGAGGGAGAATGTGCTCTGTGTTCCTCCTTCATGGAGAATGTAGGAAGCCTGTACATGGGTTCCTCCAGACTCTGACTGATGTATCTTTTTCCCTTACTTATCTGGCTGTGTATCCTTACTGTGTCACTCTAGTAAATCTTGGCCATGAGTACAACTCTATGCTGAATTTTATTAGCTCCTTTAGTGAAGCACCAAATGTGTGGGTGGGCATGGGGTTGCTGAAACAAGTGGTGTCAGAATTGTTAACACAGTAATATAAAAATGTCTTCTGACATATCTTATAAACAGCCAGTGGAAACTTCTGGAGAAAACCATGTAGTTTGGAGATCACGGGGAGATATCATTTGCTCCAAACTTGTCTTTGTTACATAAATATATTTAACAGTGGTACTTTAAATAAATAGTAGTTAATGGGGATGTTCTACACTTAGATAGCTAATAGGCATCACAAACTTAATAGTTTCAAAATTAAAATGGTGATTTTTCACTCCAAACTGTCTCCACTGATATTCTTCCCCACCTCAATAAATGGCAATTTTAGTTTTTCATGTTTAATTTACTTAAGTCATAAACATTAAATCACTCTTATTTCTCCCTCTTCTCTTCCATAACATGTAAATCATGATTACTGCAGAAATTAACTTCAAAATATACCACAAAATACTACATTTCATAATAACTCCACCTCTACTACCCTGGATTATGGTAACTGCATCTCTCACCTATATTATTCCAATACTTTCACACTGATTTCCTTGCACATCTGCACCCTACAGTCAATCTATTTGCCTCACAATATCCCATTAATCCACAGGTCATATCATACAACATCTCTCCTCATAAACTGCAATTACTTTCCATTTCAGTCAGAATAATATCCAAAGTTCTTATCATGGTCCGTGAATCTCTTTATAATCTGGCCACAACTGTTGCTCTGACTTATCTGATATCTTTCTCCATTACCCCCTTCCCTCCAGCCACACTGTCCTCCTTGCAGTTCTCAAACCCATCAAATATGCTCTTGCCCCAAGGTCTTTGTAATTACTATTCCCTTTGCCTAGAACACTTTACTTCCAAATATCAGCCTGGCTCATGTTCTCATTTTCTTCAGGTCTCAGCTCTAATCTCACTTTATCAGAGAAACCTTTCCTTATCAACCTAATAGCTGCCTCTGATCCTGCCCTACATCTTTTGCCTCACGTTACTTCATTTTTCTTAAAGAAATTCTCAACCCCGGAAACAGTATATGTGTATTTGTTTACCTGATTACTGACTGTCTTAGTCATCTAGTACTGCTCGAACAGAAATACCACGAGTGGGTGGCTTTAACAAAGAGAAGTTTATTCTCTCATAGTCCAGTAGGCTACAGGACCAAATTCAGGGTGTCAGCTCCAGGGAACACTTTCTCCATCAGCTCTAGAAGAACGTCCATGTCATCAATCTTCCCTTGGTCTGGAAGCTTCTCTGCCCAGGAACCTCAGTTCCAAAGGACGTGCTCTGCTCCTGGCACTGCTTTCTTGGTGGTATGAGGTTCCCATATATCTCTGCTCATTTCTCTCTTTTATATCTCAAAATACATTGGCTTAAGACACTATCCCATCTTGTATACATCATCAGTATAACTGCCACTAATCCATCTTATTAGATCATAGTGATTGAATTTACAACACATAAGGAAATCACATCAGATTACAAAATGGTACACAATTATACAGTACTGGGAATCATGACCGAGCCAAGCTGCCAGATAAATTTGAAGGACATAATTCAATTCATGACACTGACTTTCTTTATCCTACAATGTAATGTAAGCTCCATGAGATCACACACTTAGTTCTGTTCCCTGCTCTATTCATAGGTATCCAGGACGGTACCAGTGTAGAGGAGTTAGTGAAAAATATCTTGAATAAAGGAATGGATAAAGCAATGACTGAGCTGAGATCTGAAGGATGAGTAGAAATTATTCAGAAATTTCTGAAGTTTGATGAAACAAATTTCAGAGAGAATAGAGACCCAAAAGAAGGAGACATGAAGCTTCTTGGTTCAGAGCAAGGGCACAATATAGTTAAGGTAATGGGACATTCTATAATAACTTCAGAGAAATCCAACTCTCTTTAGTCCTTCCTTTTCTCTCACCCTGTCATTCATTGGAATCATAATGATTTCCTCAGGTATCAATTTCAAGGCTGTAATCTGATCATTTATTTCCAGTGGACTGACATGAAAGACATAGGAACAGCTCTTCCAAATTTGTCCTTGCTATGAGGCTTTGGTAAATTGGTGAACCTGTCCTTGCCAGTGCCACATCCATTGAAGGAGCTGGATTACAACGCTGCTCCTCTGGGGTCCTCACAGCTACATTAATTAACAGGAGGAGCGGCCTTTGACCTTCCATAGCAAACCATGCCAAAAGTGTATTTCTTCTCCCCCTTCTTTCTTTTTTAAAAATAGGATTTTGAATTCCAAATAAGCCAAGACTATAGAAAAACTTGCAAGTGATTTAAAAAAAGAAAAAAAAAACTTCATGGGCTCAGAACCGAAAACCTCCTCAGAGTTTGACACATTTGTTTGGTGGGGGAAAAGTGCCATGCATTCTAAAAGCAGAATTCACTCTAAATAGAAGAGTTTCTCTCTCTCACTCCCCTCCACCCTCCTGCACCCCAGGAAGCATTAACTAGACTTAAGGTAGGACTGTGCATTCTCTCTCCTGCTGCTTAAAGGGATTATAAGTGGCACTTCCACTACAGATAGAAATATATGTTTTAAGTGTGCTCTGGAGAAATTTGCCAGCTGGCCGATTATGGTGAGAAGGAAACTGGCATGGGAAATGAAATCCCACTAACGTTCCTTGAGTATCTGCATGTTTTGAAAGGAAGAAGTGTGCATAATTCTGGAAAGGGGGTTTCAGGCTAAACTGGTGGGAGCAGGCATAAAGGTAGATGTGTTTTGATATTATTTGTTCTTTTTTTGTAGATATAACTGCATTTAAACGGAGTTAGAAACCCTCTATTCATATATAGTTATATCCCAGCAGTCTGAGGTGAGAGAAGCTTTCCTCCATGGCATTTTGAAGGAGGCCCTGGGTAGTGCAAACAGTTAAGCATCTGACTATTGTCCGAAGGTTGGCAGTCTGAACCCACTCAGAGGTGCCTTGGAAGACTGGTCTGGTAATCCTTTCCCAAAGCTCACAGCCTTGAAAACCCTATGGAGCAGTTCTCTGCACACGTGGGGTCACCATGAGTCAGAATCACCTCGACAGCAACTAAGAACAACTACCATGCATTTTACCAGTCAACATTATTACCAACAACAAAACCCTCTTACTGAATACCAACTGTGTATAAAGAAACACAGGACCAACCAAGTAATAAGAGCAATATAAAGGAGTCGTTAAAAACGTGCACTCTGAAGTCAGACTGTCTGAGATCAGAGCTCAATTCCACTATCTTGCTAGATGTGTACTTTTGGACAACTGACTTCTCTCTTCCTTCATTTTATCATATATTGAATTATTGCAACTATAACATCAGATAATCCATGCAGAAAACATAGATCAGTTCTTGTCAAATAATGAATGCACAATCGGTGGCCACACTCATTAATTGAGTATGTTGTTGTTGTCGTTAGGTGCCTTCGAGTTAGTTCCAACTCATAGTGACCCTATGTACAACAGAACAAAACACGGCAGGGTCCTGTGCCATTCTCACAATCCTTGCTATGCAACCACTGTGTCAATTCATCTCGTTGAGGGTCTTCCTCTCTTTCGCTGGCCCTCTACTTTACCACAATGTTCTTTTCCAGGATATATGATAACATGTCCAAAGTACATGAGACAAAATCACGCCACCCATGCTTCTAAGGTGCATTCTGGCTGTGCTTCTTCCAAGACAGATTTGTTCCTTATTCTGACAGTCCATAGTATATTCAATATTCTTCACCAACACCATAATTCAAAGGCATCAATTCTCCTTTGTTATTCCTTATTCATTGTCCAGCTTTCACATGCATATGAAGTGATTGAAAATACCATGGCTTGGGTGAGGTGCACCTTAGTCCTCAAAGTGACATCTTTGCTTTTGAACACTTTGTATGGGTCTTTTGCAGCAGATTTGCCCAATACAATACGTCATTTGATTTCTTGACTGTTGCTTCCATGAATGTTGATTGTGGATCCAAGTAAAATGAAATCCTTGACAAATTCAATATATTCTCCATTTATCACGATGTTGCTTATTGGTCCAGTTCTGAGAATTTCTGTTTTATGTTTAAGGTCCATACTGAAGGCTGTACTCTTTGATCTTCATCAGTAAGTGCTTCAAGTCCTCTTTGCTTTCAGCAAGCAATGTTGTGTCATCTGCAAATCAGAGGTTGTTAATGAGTCTTTCTCCAATTCTGATGCCACATTTTTTTTTCATATAGTCTAGCTTCTCTGATTATTTGCTCAGCATACAGATTGAATAAGCATGGTGAAAGCACACAATCTGGACGCAGACCTTTGCTGACTTTAAACCATGGAGTATCCCCTTGTTCTGCTGGAACGACTCCCTCTTGGTCTATATACAGGTTCTGCATGAGCACAATTAAGTGTTCTGGAATTCTCATTCATCGCAAAGTTATCTATGTTATGATCCACACAGTCGAATGTCTTTTGCAAGGTCAATAAAACACAGGTAGACATCTTTCTGGTATTTCCTGCTTTCAGCCAGGATCTATCTGATCTCTCCAGTCATATCCCTCATTCCAAGTCCTCTTCTGAATCCAGCTTGAATTTCTGGCATTTACCCATTGATGTATTGCTGAAACTGAATTTAAATTATCTTCAGCAAAATTTTACTTGCATATGATATTAATGATATTGTTCAATAATTTATGCACTCTGTTGGATCACCTTCATTTGGAATGAGCACAAATATGGATTTCTTCCAGTTGGTTGGCCAGGTAGTGGTCTTCCAAATTTCTTGGCATAGACAAGTGAACACCTCCAGTGCTACATCTATTTGTTGAAACTTCTCATTTGGTAGTCTGCCAATTCCTGGAGCCTTGTTTTTTGCCAGTGCCTTCGGTGCCACTTGGACTTCTTCCTTCAGTACCATTGGTTCTTGATCATATGATACCTCCTGAAATGGTCAAATGTCAATGAAGTCTTTTTGGTACAGTGACTCTGTGTATTCCTTCCATCTTCTTTTGATGCTTCCTGAATCATGTAATATTTTCCCCATAGAATCCTTTAATATTGCAACTGGAGGCTTGAATTTTCCCTTCAGTTCTCTCTAGGCTGAATCAATCACATGAGATAAGAGACATTACTCTCCTTTTTAAATATACTGTCCAAAAAATATTTATTTCTTAATATGTGCTAGGCACTCTTCTAGACAATGTAAGTGACAAAAAATAACTCTTCCGTCCCACAAGGAGCAGGCAGCATGGGTAGGGCAGTGAGGCATGAATACATGTTAGTAATGCCAGAAGACTCTCTGTTTATGATCAGTTGTTAAACAAAGTGTATAACTAATACATGCTTAAAGTTCAATGGGGAGAGATATTGGTGTGAGCTATGGGGAATGTGGGGTGAGTCATTTATTGGAAAAATACTTAAATTAGATCTTACAGGATGAATACCTTTGGCCTGAATAAGAGGAAGGAAAGAACATTCCAAACCCAGGAGCAAATTGAGCCAAGTTATGACATTTGAAAAGGGTAGGCTCATCTAAGTGGCAGTGAGTAGATCCTCTTGGCCACAGAAGATTCCTCTTGTTTACATGAATAGAGAAGAGAATAAGGCTAGAATTATGAGTGAATGGTGGAATTTGGGCCTGAAGGCAAGTTTGAGCACAGCTGAGAAGGAATTTTTCAGCAAAAAAAATGGGCGTAAGATTTCAGGGAGATCCCCAATGCCAAAACCATCACAGTAAAGTCCTGACTAGAGTGGAAGATAGGTGGATGACTTCTGACATTTTTCTCAAGGTTGGATTCTATGGCTTGGCTGTGGAAATCCTGGTGATATGGGGCTAAGAGGCTGAAAGGATGATTTCTGGGCTGTGTCCTCTCACTCATTTACCAAATAACCATGGGGATGTGCCTTGCTTTGTACAGCGGGGCATACACGGAGCATACAACATGCGTAGGGGAATAAGGCTACTGTGTTCCCTCTCCAGCCTCTCTCTCACTTGACTAGCTATGAAGATTCAGTGAACTAATTTCCATGAAAACAAAAACAAAAACCAGACCCACTGCCACTGAGTCGACTCCAACTCATAGTGACCCTATAGGACAGAGAAGAACTGCCCCATAGGGTTTCCAAAGCTGTAAATACTTACGGAAGCAGATTGCCACATCTTTTTCCTGCTGAGCAGCTGGTGGGTTCAAACAGTCAACTTTTTGGTTAGTAGCTGAGTGCTTTAACCACTGCACCACCAGAGCTCCTTATTTCTATGAAAGTGCCTGGTGAATTGTCATGGGATATCTCAATGTAAGAATAAGAAAAGTAGACTAAATCCGATATCTTCAACGCACAATCAGCTTTGGGAACAATGGAGTAGACGAAACTAGACTTCCAACTCCCCTACAGCTCCTTTTCATACCATCCTTCACACCCATCCCCACATGCATTTGTACATGAGCCCCATTTCATTTCCTTCTTTTTAGTGGCAAACAGTATGCACATGACTGACATGCTTTATTTCATCTAGTCCCCTCTGCTCAATGTCTTCATGAAGTAAGCATTATTGTTTCCCCATTTTCTAGATAAAGAAAGTGATGCTAATAAGACAAACAGCCCAAGGTAATATATCTTTAATGAGCGGAGCCAAGATTTGAACCTAGTCCAACTCTGCCAGATGCCAAAGGCTACCCTTTAACCATTTTGCTGCAGTGCATCTATGACTACACCACAGAGGCCTTGCAGTCAAGGCCTGCCCCTTGCACACTTCCCCTTGAGATCTGAGCTTCATCGTGCCCAGAGATGCCCACTACTGTCATTTTCTCCCTGGTTTACCCCTGTCTCCCCTCTCTTCTCAGTCAGCCAAGTGTTCCTTTAAAAAAGTTATACAAGCATATCTTATTTCCATTGCCAGAAAAGAAGCACCTACAATACAGAAATTTCTGGTTTTTTTTTTTTAATTGTACTTTACATAAAGGTTTACAGAACAAATAGTTTCTCATTAAACAGTACACATATTGTTTTATGACAATGGTTAACAACCCCACAACATGTCAACACTGTCCCTTCTCAACCTTGGGTTCCCTATTATCAGTGTTCCTGTCCCCTCCTACCTTCTAGTCCTTGTCCCGGGACTGTTGTGCCCTATTAGTCTCGTTTTGTTCCTTGGGGCTGTCTAATCTTCGGCTGAAGGGTGAACCTCGGGAGTGACTTCATTACTGAGCTAAAAGGGTATCCGAGGGCCATGCTCTCAGGGTTTCTCCAGTCTTTCAATACAGAACTTTCTGGAATGAATGGCTGTATTGTGAAGCACTGGAAAGAACAATGATAGAATTTCCCTAGAGCAGGTTCCAGCTCTGACTCAGATAGGAAATACATGGAGAGTAAGGAGGAAATGGGATTGATATATCCACGTGTTTAATTGGGTAAAGAGACAAAAAAAATAGCAAATTTTTCCTTACCTGTAGCATTAATTACTGATAAGTCCTACCTGTCTGTCTGTACTCACAACTTCTCTTATTGGCTCTGGGGAAGTACCTCTTTTTACATGTACTAATAATATATTGGAAACTCTAGTGGCATAGTGCTTAAGAGCAATGGTTGCTAACCAAAGGTGGACAGTTTGAATCCACCAGGCACTCCTTAGAAATCTTATAGGGCAGTTATACTCTGTCCTATAGGGTCGCTATGAGTCGGAATCAACTAGACAGTAATGGGTTTGATTTTTTGGTTTAATAATATATCAAATTTAACACACTCTTATACCTATTTAGAGTATTACCTTTCCTCGAAAAGTAGACACTATCTATAGTTCCCACCTTGACTAAGGTCATCACTTTCTGTTGGGAGAGGTTGTCATAGTCTTGAATGTCCCTGTATGTTTTTGCTGGGCATACCACACCTCAAGGCCCATCTGTCCTCTGACTCTGAGACTTTTGTTAGTCATGCAGGCAGTCAAGTAGGTCAAGATTACTACAGTGTGACTACAATATGACTACTCACTCTCCAGGAACTGGGGACTGGCCTGTTTGACTATAAAAGATACTGAGGCCTTAACCTCAGGTTCTTCAGCTGCAGCACAACCCACTGAGTGCGTAGTTGCCAGGTAGGCTCATCCCATCACTCTGTGGGCCTTGAGGACAGAAGCATTGGTGTTACCATGCTTATATGTCTGCTGTTCTCATCCACTGTGTCTCATTGTCTACTTTTTGCACCTATGAAGTTATTATAGGCCAACCAGCTTGTTTGCTTAATCATCTCCCTGGAATCTTGCTACTTACTTTGTGATGTTGGGGTTGTTTTCTGACACAATCCATCAAATATCCCAAGCCTTAAACCTTAAAACCACCCCTAATTCTTTCCTCTCCTTGGGTTTGCAACTACTTTGTGGTATGATGAGAAAATCAAAACCTTGCGACTTTAGAGATATATCCTAAATCTTGTTTCTCTGCATATTCCTACATATTCCTATGGTTATTTCTTGTATCTGAGACCTGATTCATTTCATGGAGGTCTTACAGTTTAGTAGTACAAGTCAAGGAAAAGAGCCTAGATTTGAATCCCAGCAACACTGCTTGCTAGTTCTATGACCTTGAATAGTTTCTTAATATCTTAGTGCCTTCTTTTCATATGATGTAAAATGGGATTACCGATAGGAACTAACTTATGGAATTATGTGAGTTAAATCATGTAACGTACCTATAATAGCACTTAGCTAATAGAAAGAATCCAGGAAATGTTAACAATCATTATCAATATTTTCATCATGAACTGCAACCTTATGGTATCCTAATCCCATAGTCTTCAAAATCATGTCACTCACAGACTTGAAGCCTCCCCGACTGACTTCCACTTGACTACGGATACAAAGGCAACATCCCAAATCTTTAGCCTTTCAAGATCTGAACTCAGCCTATTCCATTACTCTAAATACCCCTTCACCATTTAAGTCATAATGCACATCTTCTTCTTCAAATATGTCACATCCTTTAAATCTCTGTTAATTGAATTCCTTCATTTTCTCAGTTTTTTTTCCTTTTTCTTCCAAGTTTCCGCCTTTATCTCTGTTATTGCCCTTACTTGTCTATAATTAATCTGTGTCTCAGCACAATGACTGCAACATTACATGTTGAAAAAAACACGTCCTTAATGAATAAATGAATGAATGAATGAAATCTGCCAGTTTTAACAATTTGTGCATTGAGCAACATTTTTTCCTAGAAAACCACATGCCTGAATATTTCCTTAAATCCATATTTCTCATGAAGATTTAAAGTTTTATATATGCTCACAAATGATTTTTCATGTCATGAGGAAAAGAATCAGTGGATAATATTTATTTCTATTTTATTTTTATATGTTCATACTTCCCCATATTTTTATTTTATAGAGAGAAAAACTTAGAATTAGCTATCCTTTCTGTGACGTAAATAAATTCAGACGTAAGTTTATCAAAAATCCTTAGTTATATATAGGAAAAACATATACCCAGCTTTGTGCAAGGAAGTCCCAGTTTATGACTGTTATTCTGGCTTAATTATTAATAGCTCCCTCTTGCACTCTCAGAAGTATAGCAGTTTAGATGATAAATCATAGTGTCATCCTAGCTGTAAGGAAGTTTTATGTTTAAGGTTGTGTAAGAAATCAAATAATCACAATATAATATAATTTATATGGTGGGATGGTTAATGTAATGTGTCAACTTGGCTAGGCTATGATTTCAGTTGTTTGGCAGAAATTATATAATCATCCTTCATTTTGTGATCTGATGTGAACAGCCAATCAAACAAGAAGGGGAGTTTCTTTGGAGTGTGGCTTGCATCTGATATATATATGGACGTTCTGGCAAAGCTTGCACTCTCTTTCTCTGTCCTGCATTTGTGTTCTCATCCTCTGACCTCTGGTTCTTGGGACACGAGAAGCCTTCAGCCTGCTGCCTGACCTGTAGAATTTGGATTCGCCAGCTCCTGCCAACCTGTGAGCCAGCATCCTGATGCCTGACTTGCCAATTTTGGGTTTGTTGGCCCATGCAACCGTGTGAGTCAGGAGGAGTTTCCAGCCTGCTGCCTGACTCATAGATTTGGGACTTGCCAGCCTCCACAATTGCATGAGCCGTTTCCTTGAAATAAATCTCTCTCTGTATGTTTCTGTATAATCTTCACTAGTTTCGCTCCTCTAGAGAACCCAGCCTAAGACACATGGTATAGAATATGTAGCTCAGTGATCAAAAACATTTATTGTGTGTCATCTGTTACTAGGTTCAGGATATACACTTCAGCATAATGATCAGATTATCTTCTTGCCCCATGCAACTTCTCTTCCCGTTTCTTCCTTCATCTGGGGCCACTTTATCCAACCTATAGATCCAGCATCACAGGAACTCAGGTTAAAGAGTTTCAAACAATTATTTTGGCTCTAACTCTCAGAAATTAAACTTGGGCTTTCTTAAGGTAAAGTGGGTACCTTAGCTGGGTTCTCTACAGAAGCAAAACCAGTGAAGCGTATGTATGTATACATATATATACATATATATGCCAAACCAAAACCAAACCTGTTGCCATCAAGTTGATTCCGACTCATAGCAACTCTACAGGACAGAGTAGAACTGCCCCATAGGGTTTCCAAGGAGTGGCTGATGGATTCAAACTGCTGACTTTTTGGTTAGCAGCTGAGCTCTTAACTACTGCACCACCAGGGCTCCAAATAGATAGATTTATCTCAAGGAAGTGGCTCACGCAGTTGTAGAGGCTGGAAAGTCCCAAGGCTGTGGGTCAAGCATCTCCTGGAGGCTTCTCCTGATTCATATAGCTTCAGGGGCTGACAAACCCAAGATTAGCAGATCAGATGGCAGGCTGCTGGCTCACAGGCTGCAGAGGCCAATGAATCCCAAGATCGGCAGGCAATATAGCAAGCCATTGGCTCTAATCCCAAGAACTGGAAGTCAGATGATGATGAGTTGGATGCAGGATCCATAGCAAACAAAAGCCAGTAAGCTTTGCAAGGACGTCCATGTATATTGGATGCAGATCACACTTCCGAGGAAAATCCCCTTACAACTGATTGGCTGATCACATCATATTACAATGGAGGTGATTACATTATATCACAAAATGGAGGATAACTACATCATTACATAACTGCCAAACTACATCATTACATAATTGCCAAACCACTGAGAATCATGGCCCAGCCAAGTAAACACATAATCTTAACTATCACAGTGGGGTTTACTGCCTATGCAAATCAAAAGCTTAAAGCCACCTCACTTCAGATAGCTGGATTGAGGTGTTCAATCAATGTCACCAAGAAGCTGTTTCTACCTCTCAATTCTCCTTTCTACTATTTTGGCTTTATTTTCAAGACGTCCTCACCCCATGGAAGACCTAGAAGTTCTTGGAACTATAAGCCCATTAGGAAAGGAAGCTTCTTTTTGTTCACTCCAGTCTCAAGATTCATTTTGATTGGACCATTTTGGGTTATGAATCCAGATATAACTGTGAGGCTGGGAGATTAAATATGCTAATTATCCAGACCTGAGTTATATGCCACCTATGAATTTGGAGAAACTGTGGGCCAACTAACCCAAACTAGGGAGACCGGGATTTGTTTTCTAGAACTATTTAGGGGGTTTTACCAGAAAAATGAGTAATGGTAAGACTGGGAGGTCAAAATCAACTCATGTTCATCCTGGTCAACCTTTCTGCCAACTTCTCTATGATCTTATATTTGTCATGGTAGATGAATTGCTGCAACAAGCAACTCATTTTTTAGTGTATTCATAAAATGAGTGTTTATTTCTTAATCTACAACCTGACAAGTTTTCCTAGTGCTTGTGATTAGGCTTGTGGGTGTGTGCATGTGGTTGTTAGGTTGGTTTTTTTTTTTTTTTTTTCTTGAATGACTTTCCTGCAAGGAGTAACTCAGGATCTCAAACTTCTTCTGTTTTGAGAGTCACCATCTCAAAGTTTAATCCAAAAAGCCACAGATAAGAGAGCGTATGAAGGATGGGTTATGCATGGGTGAGTTTTTGGGATTGGCCTGGCTGTGCATATATGACTTCCACCTACATTTCATTTGTCAGAACACAGGTACATGGCTGAACCTAACTGTAAGGGAGACTGGGGAATGTAGCTGATCTCTAAAATCAGGAGGAACTTGGACATCATTCACTGAATCTAGTAACTGACTTCATCTTCCTTCCCAGGGGAAAAAAAATCTATACTCCAATCCAGGAAATGAGTTTCTTTCCTTGTTCTTAATGTCTGAGTCCAAGCCTTTATTATGGTTTCGGTATATCAAGACAGGAAATTCTGATAGCTTCAGAAAAATTCCTTAGTCACTACCTGTCCAGGGACCAGCTCTCAGACCCCCATGCTGCTGTCAGCCTGGACTCCTACCCATCCTAGTCCATGCTGGTGGTCATGTCTTTTGGCCAGGTGAAAGTCTGTTCTAACAGACTCCATCACCAAACTGACCAAAGTAAGTCTTATTGTGCTGGTCATTGTTTACCAACTTATTTTTACTGCAGGAGCCATTAAGCATTTACTCTCCCATGTTTAGCCATTCTTATGGCAATATTTCCAGCCCTGCTTTAGTTAACAGCCTGTCAACCCCTTGATAACAATCCCAATTTATCACTCAGCTGTAAATATTGTCTCCAGGCAAAGCTTGGCCTACATGGTCTGAGCCCTGAAGCAATTTTATTTTTACTCCTTCAAAACAAAACTTTAGTTACTTAGAGGGTGGGTGAGCAATAAAAGGAGAAACAGAGACAGAGAAAGAGAGAGAAAGAGAAAGAAAACAAAAAGCAGAAAAAGGAAAGGGGAGCTATTTGCAAAGCCTTAGAGATTTTCCAAAGAAGGAATAGGAGAAAAAAAAGTGGACCACCTATGAGTCAATGATTATCCCAACTCCATTATTTGGATAATTTGTTTAAGTTAGAGTCTGTTTTTGTTTATTTTATTTTTTGGGCCACTTACAAAAGTTTCTCAATGAAAACTAAGATGAATAAGATAGAGTGCTGATACCCTGCTTCATCTTCAGAATAGCCTCTAAAACAAAAGTGGATGGTACACTATTTTTCTTACTATACAGATAGAGTACAAAGAAACTAAGTAGACTGGCAGACTCAGGGGACACTCTCCCCATGGATCAGAGCTTGTGGTCCATGGTTTTGAGTGCTCTTCTGGGGTAGCAGCCTCTAGGCTGCTGGAAGCAAAGTTGTACATCTAGCTACTTCACAAAAATGATGAAACTTATAACTAGCCCAAGTTGACTGCTCTCCAGTGCCACCTTGCTCTATCTCACCATTTTACTGAGTTCTTTCTAGTTACTTTGAGTTCTATAATTTGAGTTTCACTGTCAGGTGCTAGGAACTTCAAGAACTTTTATGCGCTAGGACAAAAAACTGGATTTTTGGTCACACACTAATCTGATAACCACTGGTATGGCACATTGAGCTTTACAATGTACTAGATAATTTACATGCATGATTTTACTGAATACTCGTGATAACTCTATCTTGGAGTCCTTTTTATTTTCACCCTTTTACAGATGACCACACTGAGACCCAAATATGTATTTGGTTATCATACCTTTTTACAGTGTCTTCTGGACCTTTATAGCATAGAATTCAACCATGAATCCAAGGTAAATATGTATCCGTTGGCATCATCTTCATATGGGAAATAAAACCAGATTGAAGGATTAACCTCATTATCTCCTTAAAATGTATGAACATTCTCAACTCTATCACATTTAGGTTGTGACAAAGCCCAGGCAATCACAATGTGTTTATGTATGTGTATTAAAAGGGTTGCCCTCCATGGAAAAATGCAAAATTAACCCTGCAAAGGATGCAGAAAAGGGATTGGATGATTTTTCCTTGACATTATAGTGAGGTGGCTACAACATGATTACACGTTTACGAGTTTTAGTTTTTTCTGGTAGTAACTATTTAAAGTCACCTCCTTCTACTGTTCTAACTCAACAGCCCCTGGAAAATTCATCTCTAAGAGGACTGGATCCACAAATATTTCCCAGACTCATTGACTCATCATACCTTAAAATTAGTTGTCTTAATATAAAAGCAGTTTCTGTTTGAATATTTCAGAAGTGGGGTTCTCCCCACGCCCACATACACACACACACACACACACACACACACACACACACACACACACACACTAAACCAACACTTCAATTTAAGGACATATTTCTTCTTTTGCAAGAAAGCAGAAAATGGATTACTGTAATGCAAACTTTTCCAGGACCTTGTTACAAAAGAGTTATACATACCCATTGTAGAAAAAAAAAATTTTTTTTAAGAACACATTTTCAGTTATCACTGGCTTCATTATCCTTTGTGCTTATCTGGAAATGGACCCAACAAAGGTCTAAGGCTCTGTCTTTGTCTGCCTCAAACACCACGTCTTCTTCCTATGTCTTATGCATTTTTCTTGTCTTGGTCTCTCTCCTGCCCAGGGTTCCTTCATATCACTTCAGGCTGCCAGCATCTACCTTCTAACTTACTTCCAATCTTCCCAGTAGCTAATTTCACTTGAGGCCTGCCAGTCTAGCCCAGCATAAAAGTGACACACTCTGTCTCACGTCACCCCCATACAACACCACCATCTCTGCCAGGACCTATGCTAGACTATAGGGAAAAACAAAAAAACAAGTGAATAAAGCAGACGCTAGTCTTGCTGCCCTCACAGGGATTACAGTCTAGTAAAGAAGATAGACATTAAAAATCTAATTATAGGTGTGATGTTCAGACCATAGGGAGCACGATTTCATCTCTGTAACACATTTACTTTTTGTTTTTTTCCCATTCTGAGGTACTGCAAGAGATTCAGAGGGTCACCATCACAGTGACAGTCAAGTTAGTTTAAGGCTGAGCAGCTGCTCCCCATTGACCCAGCACAGCTGAGAAAGAGGAGGTATTTTTGTGGCACATAGACCCTGTTCACCATAGTCTCTTAAGAACTTCTCAGGAGGGGTAGGACCTGTTGGTCTTTATTACTAAGGAGTCTTTTCAGAAGTCTTTCATCTCCTCACTGTTCTGATATCATTTATGAAAGGAACACAGAGAAGAGAAGTTCAGGCCTGCCTCACAAACCTTTTGTAAGGTTCGCTGATTGTTAGGGCAACTTTATCTGACAAACTCTGCCTGGGTGGGGCATTTGGGCCCCTCCCCCAACACCATCTGTAAAGTTAGCCTGTCTCCCTCTTTAGGACCAGCCTAGAGAGAAAGGATTTCAATAGCTCTAGCCCACAATCAGAGCCCTGGTGGTGCAGTGGTTAAGAACTCGGCTGCTAACCAAAAGTTCGGCAGTTTGAATCCACCAGCCACTCCTTGGAAATCCAATGAGGCAGTTCTAGTCTGTCCTATAGGGCTGCTATCAGTTGGAACTGACTTGACAGCAATGGGTTTAGCCCACAATCAGGGACTCAATATATCTGAGCCAGCTCGAACGTTAGGCCCTATTCTCTCGACAGGACATAATCTATGTCCTCAGTGCTTGACATCTTTTCTGCTAATTTGTCCACTACCCTATTCACTATAAAATTGAAGACTTGATTTTTGCTTGCTGTTCTCTTCAAGGATCTTTCCCAGGGCCTGGAATCCTATTCTGAGGCTAGCCCCAGGCCACGGCCCAGTAACATATTTCCATGATGCTAAATGATGGATTTCACTTCTTGAGTAGTGTTAGTTCCAGATTCCTCTCTGCTGCCAGAATCTTCCAAGTAGACAGCTTGCCTAGACCTTAGCCTTCTAGTTCTCTAGCTTTTCCAGACCTCAAGGCTGGACTCTCAAGCCTTTCACTAGGTGTGTGCTAAGGACCCGAAGTGTGAGTTTGGTTCAAATCATCCTAGCCCATCCTGCAGGAGTCCCAAGTTCTAGCCACAGTCTCTTCACATGTTCAGTCATCATCATCAGCATAGCAGGAAGGCAGACTGTGAACTCTCTTTTCCCTTAAATATAAACACAACACCAAACAATTCTCATCCTCTCCAAACAATGAGAATCTCTATGAGTACACACACACACTTTGAACAGGACTGTGCTGAGTGCTTGGTATACACAGAGTGTAAGGTAGTATCTGGCACAGAGGGGATGACTCAAACAACAAGAATGAAGGTGTGAATATATGAATGACTGGAAGGATGTACAGGAGTCTTTTCATGCCAATATTTATTCATTTTTTTCAGCAAATAATTACTGGATGATGCTGCCTCTACAGCTTTAGAAAAAAGTGTGGAAGGGTAAAGCATGTATAAATACACAGAAGATATGGTTTCTTTCTTCAACTGATTTACTGTTCAATACAAGGGAAAAGACTGACAAATAGTGCGTGCTATCATTGGAATATTGAGTAGTGTAAAACATGCATCCCAGCAATAGGTTTACTTATTAATTTATGAAATCTAGCATTTAATCAATTTTCATTGAATTCCTCATCTATGAAAAGAACTTGCCAGTCGCTGTTAGAGAAGGAGGCTAAGTACAGAGATATTAAGGACACAGTCCCTGGCCTCAAATGAATTAGCATCAAATAAGAAAGAAAATGTGTACCCTAAATAAGCAATAAGACATGGAAAGTATATGAGTTATATGCTAGAATTTAACCATTGTTTCATTGATTTAACCAGTATCAGTTAGGTCCTCCCTTACATTGGATGGAGCCCTGGTAGAGCAGTGGTTAAGAGTTCAGCTGCTAACCAAGAGGTTGGCAGTTCGAATCTACTGGTTGCTCCTTGGAAACCAAGTGGGGCGGTTCTACTCTGTCCTATAGGGTTGCTATGAGTTGGAATTAACTCGAAAGCAACAGGATTTTTGGTTTCTTTTTATTGTATACGTGTGAGAGAAGCACTAAGACATGCTCATTTGAAAAGAAACAATTCTTGCCTACATGTTGGAAGCAAGATAATCAAACCTTTTCAGCAGGGCTTCGAATGGGTTCGGGACAGTTCAAACCCCTGCTGATAATTTGCATTTCCACCTCAGAGACTGAGTCAGAATCTATATTTTAACAAGATTCCCAGGTGATTCTTATGTATAACTTCTTGGGAACTTATTAGAAATGCAAATTATCAGCAGGGAACTTGTCAGAAATGCAAATTCTTAGCAGGAGTTCATACTGGAAGGAACCACTTTGAAGCCCTGATTTTTAGAAGGCAACATCTGAACTGGAATAAGATATAAATAATCAATGTGGAAATGGAGGGCAATCCAAGTAGAATAAACGGCATAAGTGAAAGTACAAGGACAGAAGAGATAAATGCCCTAAGACACATATTGTCTATTTGGAATGTGGGGGAATTATGAGATAGAAGGTAAGAAAGGGAGATTGGGGTGAAGGGTGAGAGTGCCTTAAGGTCCCAGCCTTCTCACCATTATTGAATGATTCACTTTAAGTTAATCTATTGCCTTATTCATGCATGACATTTAGGATGCCTTAGATCACTGTAAGTGAGGTTATGGCTCTTCATCAAGTCTTCACTCACAGTGATGCTAAGAGTGAAACAGAGTTATTCATAGAGCTCTGAGGTCACACAGTCTATTTCAGCAGGGAGATTTTCTCTGGGAGGTAAGTTGCTTAGAAGGCCATATTTCCTGTGCCATATGACCAGGTCATACTTGATAGAGGACCAGACTTAAAGGAAAATACTTTTTGCAATCAGAGCCTCACAGCAGGAGCCATTTAGTGTTTGCCTGTGGCCGGACAGAGGGCTTGAGTGGGTACAGAATGACTCCTGATGAAAATGAAGCTGCCAGTCCGGCTCAGATTCAAGAGAACAAACTGTTTTCTCTACAGTTTTGGTCGGCCCACGGGTGGGTACCTGGCCCCAGCAGAGAAGCACAAAACATTGATTTATGAATTATTCAGATGATCACATTTTAATTCTAAAAGCTGAATATTACATTGACTAATGGGCTTTCAGTTGGAAAACAGAATTGCAGTAATCTAAATTTTGTATTCTATTAACAAATTATAACCAATAATCTCAGTAAAACCTAAGAAAAATATTTTAAATGTTCAAAATCTTTATTAATATGTACTTTTTTCTTTTTCAGTTATTTTATTACATAAAATTATGTATTCATTAAGGGAAAATCAAATATTCAAGATAAGCATGAAGACAAAAATAAAAATTATTCATAAATCTACTACCTAAAAATAACCTCTGAGAAATTTGATATGTATCCCTCTACATATTTTTTCTATCTCTAAATTTTTTCTTTCAAAAAATGAACTTACATAATATTTTGCAACTTTTACTACAATTTATTATAAACATATTTCTACATGTGAAATACATATCATTTTAGTAGCTGTATTGTATTCCATTGTATAGATATATCAAAATTTATTAAAACAATTATTTATTGTTGGACACGGATGTTGCAAGGTTTCCCATATTATAAACAATGTGATGAGCATCCTTATATTTATATATTTGCACATCTCTCCAATTATATCCGTAGAATAAATTACCAGGGTGGCATTATTGGATGAAAAGGTACAAAATATATTTATAAATTAAAATTTCAGTTTGGTAAGTAAAGAGTTAACAGAAGATAATTATTTTTTATTTTCATTCTTTATCATATGTTAAGTCTGTAGCTACTACTTATGCCATGAGTTCCACAATACGGGTAAGTAAAATATGAAACAACTAAAGCCAATATACACAACACTAAATTCTTATTTAAATTTCCTTATTAGATTACGAATCGCCTTGGTTAATTTAAAAGCCACGGTCATCAAGCGTCCAGTTGATTCCAACTCATAGCGACCCTACGTACAACAGAACGAACGAAACACTGTCCAGTCCTGGGCTATCCTCACAATCGTTGCTCTGTTTAACTCCATTGTTGCAGCCACTGTGTCAATTCATCTCATGGAGGGTCTTTAGAATTATTTACCCAAATAAACTATGAATCAGTAATGAAAGCAAACCAAAGACTTTCTTCAGACAGACTGTGTGACTTTTTTACTCTATGAAACCCACAGAAAAATTTAATGGAGAAAATAACTTCAACAAAAGTGGAATTGGACCCAGAAAGTAAGAGTTGAAAAAGTAATGACAAACAAATATGTAATAATTTAGTTAAATGTAAATAAGCGTTGACACATACAAAAGACTAAGGACCATCAGAAACAAGAGAAGACAAAAATGATGGGCAGCAGTAACAGGAGAAATCGAACAGGAATGATTAGATTTATGTATTTGAAAGTTCTTTGATAATTACTATTAGCCATGTGTGGAAGTATCCTTATTGCTAGTTCAATAATGGATAGCTATGCTGATTAGCTTTAGATTTGTGTCAATAAACCATGTAAATAGTAAAGGATACTGATAACAAGAAAATGAAATATATGCTTCTAGAAAAAACTGCAGGAGAAAACATTTTAACAGCAGAATACAGAAGTAAGAAGGGAAAAAAAGAGAAAAATGATAAAGCAAAATAATAAAGTAGAAATATAAATGTAAAAGTAAATTAATAAATGTAAAATGTTAACTTACAGTTCAAAAAATGTGTCTCAGCTTTTATATAGGCCTTTTATATACTGGTAACAAAAGACACATCTAATAAAAATGGAGTAAGGAAAAGTAAACCAAGTAAATATTAGGCAAAAATCAAGTATACTAATATTAATATCAGAGAAAATCAATTTGAATATTACATTTTCCAGCACATAAGACATTATGTATAAAAAATTGCCTATTTGATGCTCAAACATGCTCTTTAGTCCCAGAGATTCTGATATTAAAATAATTGTAGACCTATGAACATATTTTTGAATATTCACATTACAATGACACCCATATTTACTCCCTAAAGTACATTGTGGACTCAAGGGATATTATATATTGGAAAATCAAATTGGAGAACTAAAAAGAAGGTGTTAGTTGCATCAAAAATGTTAGGGACGGATGCTTTTTTTTTTATTGTTCTAATTAAATGAAGTTTACATTTCAAGTTAGCCTCCCATACAAAAAATTTTTTTTTTACATACATTGTTATAAGACCCCAAACACTCACCCCATTCTGCGACAGCACACTCCTCCCTTCTGCCACTGATTTCCCATGAACATTCAACCAGCTCCTAACTCTCTCTGCCTTCCCATCTCACCTCTGGACAGAAGCTACCCCTTTGGTCTCTTGTATCTACTTGACTAAGAGGCACATTCTTCATGAGTATCACTTTATGTCCCACAGTCCAGTCCAATCTCTGTCTGAAGAAATGGCCCCAGAAATTGTTATAGTTCAGGGGTGATAGAGAGTCCAGGGGCCATGCTTTCTGGGGCACCTCCAGTCTCAGTCAGACCATTAAGTCTGGTCTTCTTACTAGAATTTGAGTTCCGCATTCCATTGTTCTACTTGCTTCATCAGGGACCCTCTGTTGTGTTCCCTGTTGGGATGTTCATTGGTGGTAGCCGGGCACCATCTAGTGCTGGTCTCAGGCTGATGAAGTCTCTGGTTTACGTGGCCCATTCTGTCTCTTGGGCTAATACTTTCCTTGCGTCTTTGGTGTTCTTCATTCTCCCTTTACTTCAAGTGGTTGGGACCAGCTGATGCATCTTAGACGGCCGCTTGCAAGCTTTTAAGACCCCAGACACCACTCACCAAAGTAGGATGCAGAACATTTTCTTAATAAGCTTTGTTATGTCAATTGACATAGATGTCCCCTGAAAGCATGGTCCCCAGACCCCGCATCCCTGCTACTCTGTCTCTCAAAGTATTTGATTGTATTGAGCAAACGTCTTAGCTTTGGTCTAGTCCAGTTGTGCTGGCTTCCCCTGTAGTGTGTGCTGTCCTTCCCTTCACCTAAGATGATTCTTATCTACTATCTAGTTAGTGAATAACCCTCACCCTCCCTCCCCACCCCCATAACCATCAAACAATGTTTTCTTTTGTGTTTAAACCTTTTCTTGAGTTCTTATAGTAGTGGTCTGATACAGTATTTGGGACAGATTCTTTTGATGACATCTGAGTATCATACCAGCCTAAGAGTTCTTCCATAAGAAAACAACCCAGGCCAGCCATGTCAGAGAGAGATGATGCTCACTCTGAGTCTCACATCTCACCATATCTCCACAGCACCTACAGCAGTGTCATACACATAGACCTTGGATCATTCATTCATTCACTGATTTAATACTTCATTTATGCATCCTTGTCTCTGGCTGTGAGGCGTTTTTCAAGTTTTGTTTTCCATAGAGGCAGTAATAGAAATTTGAGAAACAGCCTCTCAGCAGAAGCTTCTAGTAACATGAAGTGTAAATTATTAACTCTGGATAGGATTAGATCATTTGTCTAGCTCAATCTTGTTTTACAAATGTTGAAATTTGGAGGATATTACTTAATCTCTCTTTTACTGAGTCACAAAGTTGATTTGTAGCCATGCATGGAAGGATCCTCATTACTAGTTCAATGATGGACATAATGGCTAAGAGCAATCAATGAACTCAAGTTTAAAATTTATCTCTATGACGTGAAGCTTGCTTTGTGACTTCAGTCAGTAATTTTATTTCAGTTTTTCAGATTTATAAACAGAAGCTTTGAGAAGTTAAGATGTTGCACAATTCATAAGAAAATGATGAAATGAGTTAGGCTTGCAAAGTCCTAAGTGCAGTGTATGACACCATAGCCTATGGCACTTGATAAATGAGGACTATTATCAATATTATAATTATTTTACTAACATTACTACCATGACATCAGCTGTCCCTCTGAAGTTTGTTTAACATCTTTTAATAATCTGACTTCAGTATTCCCTTTTTATTCCTTCTCACGTGTACCCTGGTGATTGTTTTCTCGTCCTTATTTCCATGTCTGACTCACATACACTTCCTTTAAAAAACCACCTCATTCACGCCCCCTGGCATCAATTCCTGAGCCACTGCACTTATCCAGGGCTATGAATTTTGCTCATTAAATGCTAAATTACTGCCACCAGGAAGTGACAAGTCTCGTTCACAATCTTTTTACCACCATGAAAGTCACTCAATAAAAACAAAAGGAGCCATAGAGAAGCAGGAATCAGGGGATCATAAAGAATATATATATCGGTTTCAGGCAGTTTGTGTTTATCCAAGTGGCAGGATCAAGTACGTTAATGCTAAGGAAGTAGACAGCTTCAGTTAATGAGACAGATTATTTTGGAAAACAGACCTGTTATGTTACTCGCCATGTAAAGCAGTGGATTTTTTACTTTTGAATGCTGGCTGCATTAGCAGAAACATCATTTATTGATATTGAGATGTTCCCCAGAGCTGCACTTTGGTTAATAAAGATAAAACCCTTATGTTGGTTGTCAAATGTTATCTTCCCATCCTGGGAACCCCTCCAACGACAACCTGGGCACTTATTTCTTGAGATGATTGCTAAGTGTGGGATCTTCTTGTGCATTTCTGAACCGGGGTTATTCTCCTGACTGATCTCTGGGGGGTACCCCTGTGTCAACCTGATCTGCACCTGTGTGGTTTGCTGGAGCATGCACTCTAGAGGGAAAACTTAAAATCTCAGACACAAGAGTAAAATTTTGTTGAAGAATTATTCATCTTCCAATCTTGCTCTTTCCTCTTGACAGTCAGCGTTCCTCAGTGGGTCTCCTCAACTTCCTTATCTCTCCATCACTCCTCAGCCCTCTCCATTTTAGCTATGGTCCCATCATGCTACCTGACAAGGTCTTACTAACATCAAGACTGGACTCCATGTCACTAACCAAATGGATAATTTTAGTCCTCTTCTTACTTCACCTATTAGAAGTATTTCACACTATCGATATATCCTTGCTTCTTTAAAAACTACAGCCAAGTAGTATTTATTATTCCATACTATCTTAAACCCACCCATTGCCATCAAGTTGATTCTGACTCATAGAGACCCTGTAGGACAGAATAGAACTGCCCCATAGGGTTTGCAAGGAGCGACTGGTGGATTTGAAATGCCCACCCTTTGGTTAGCAGCCGAGTTCTTAACCACTATGTCACCAGGGCTCCATACTATCCTAGTCTCCCTTTTATCTCTCTTGCCAAGTTTATTCTTGACCCAAAGGCATTAAATGGTCAGTAACGGGCTATGTTCTTTCCTCCTTCTATCCACCATCCCTAAAGGATGTCACCCACACCAATATTGTTGAATGCCATTTATTTCTAGGTGACTCACAAATTGTCTTGCTTCTCTGTCTCAGACATCTTCTTGGAGCTCTGGATTCACTTGACTAGCTAAACCTTTGATGTTTCCGAACAAGTGTCTCAAAGGCTTCACACATTCTCAGTGTCCATCCCGAATGCACAAGTTTCCTTCCCCAAAACAGATATCATCCCAAACCACCGAAATCACTATACATTCTGTTTTCCATAAACCAGAAATTTGGTGTTATCTTAAGCATACCCCCTTTACACTTCATATCCAATCTATCAGCTTGTGTTTGTCTATTTTATATCTTAAATATTGTTCATATCTACCTCTTTCTATTTTTTAAACCTTTCTATTTTCAGCTTCTAACACAGGGCCTAACATATAATGGAAAATCCGTAATTAACTTTTGAATTAAAGAATCTCTATCATCTGCATCTAGTAAAAGCCTTGACTCCTGCAAGAGCTTCTGACTTGCTCTCTTCAATCCAAATTTACCCCATTATAACAATTTTCCTTTTCATCGATCAATTAGATGCTTTATAAAATCAAATATTATCATGTAATGTCCCCTTTCCTAGCTTAAATAATTTAAAATTATGATCTTTAAGACCCACATCAATTAGCCATTATCTATCTCTCCAGTCCCATCTCACTCCACACTCTGCCCTTTCTCTCTTTACTACAGACACACCACGTGCGCTGGTCTGCAGTATGTCCCTCACAGTCACCATA
The DNA here is from genome assembly GCF_000243295.1 of Trichechus manatus latirostris. NCBI lineage: Eukaryota > Metazoa > Chordata > Mammalia > Sirenia > Trichechidae > Trichechus > Trichechus manatus. The sequence continues at coordinate 33,859,184 of NW_004443943.1, forward strand.
CTCCCTTCTGACACCGTATTTTCTTTTCTTCTACTCCACCACAATCGTCTCATCTCCTAATTATTACCCTCCATATCCCAGCTCATTTCTTATTCCTTTATAAATGTTCAGAATAACCTTCCTGATAAGGTCAGTCATTTCTATTACATGCTCTAACAACACATATCTTACACTTATAATACGTAGTTTTTATTGATTGGATTAATATTTGTAGCCCCCTACCCCTACAGAGTACAAGTTCATGACAGCAGGGATATCTGGTTATCCTCACCAATGTATCCCCAGAAACTAGTATGCATGCACATATTTTATATATAAATATAAACACATATGTGCTCATATATGTGTGAGAAACGTATACGTGTGTGTGTGAGTTACATACATACACATATACATGTATTTTTTAAAACTTGGCAATTCAGTCTCTGGGGGTTAATTTTATCATCTATTAAATGGGGCCATACTCATAATCTTTGAAGTCTTTTCCATTTTGAACTCCAAGAGAATAAAATATTAATACATTTGACTATGCAAAACTAATCGCTTGATAAAAAATAACCCTATACACAAATTTAAAAGAAAGCTGAAAAACTGAAATTTGCAATATATATCACAGACAGAGAATCAATATCCCTAATTGAAAAGAACTCTTAAAATATGAGCAAAAAAAATTAAAAACCTGACAGAAAAATAGGCAAAAGACATTAACAGATTATTTAAGAAAAGTATATAAACATAGAAAAAGACAGTTAACCTCTTTTATAATGACAGAACATAAAAGTACATGGATATATCATATCTCACAAACTGGCAAAAATTAGAAAGTGTGATAACATACTCTGTTGGTGAAAATATGGAGAAATGGTCACTCTCATATATTACTGTATAGTGTACACATTGGAAAGATCCTTACGGAGGACAATTTGTCAATATTTAACAAAACTTCATCTAGGTTGTGGAAACCCTGGTGGCATAGTGGTTAAATGCTATGGATGCAAACCAAAAGGTCAGCAGTTCGAATCCACCAGGCGCTCCTTGGAAACTCTATGGGGCAGTTCTACTCTGTCCTATAGGGTCACTGAGTCGGAATCGCCTCAATGGCAACTGGTTTATCTATGTTTGGAGCCCTGGTGGCACAGTGATTAAGAGCTCGGCTGCTAACCAAAAGGTTGGCAGTTCGAATCCACCAGCCTCTCCTTGGAAACTCTATGGGGCAGTTCTACCCTGTCTTATAGGGTCACTATGAGTCAGAATCAAGTCAACAGCAATAGGTTTTGGTTTGGATTATCTATATTCACATTTGGACTCAGAAATTTCACTTCTAGAAATGTACCTTGAAGATACACCTTCGATAAGAGGAAAATGCATATATCTTGGGCTATTCAGTGTAGCATTGATAGTATTGTTGTTTTTGTTAGGTGCCGTTGAATCAGTTCTGACTCATAGCAACCCTATGTACAACAGAACGAAATGCTGCCAGGTCCTGTGCCATCCTTACAATCGTTATTATACTTAAGCCCATTGTTGCAGCCAATGTGTCAGTTCATCTCATTGAGGGTCTTCGTCTTTCTCGCTGACCCTCCACTTTACCAAGCATGATGTCCTTCTCCAGCGACCAATCCCTCCTGGTAACATGTCCAAAGTATGTCAGACATA
>NW_004443943.1:33862327-33875882 GCF_000243295.1 Trichechus manatus latirostris
CAGAGTCTCTTCTGACATCCATTTTTGTCTTTTCTTTCTTTCCTGTCTTTTTAATGACCTCTTGCTTTCTTCATGTATGATGTCCTTGATGTCATTCTACAACTTGTCTGGTCTTTGGTCATTAGTGTTCAACACATCGAATCTATTCTTGAGACGGTCTCTAAATTCAGGTGGGATATACTCAAGGTCATACTTTGGGTCTCATGGACTTGTTCTAATTATCTTCAGTTTCATCTCAAACTTGCATATGTGCAATTGATGGTCTGTTTCGCAGTTGGTCCCTGGTCTTGTTCTGACTGTTGATATTAAGCTTTTCCATCCTCTGCTTCCACAGATGTAGTTGATCTGATTCCTGTGTATTCCATCCGGTGAGGTCCACGTGTATAGTTGCTATTCATGTTGTTGAAAAAAAGGTATTTCAAATGACTAGATTGTTGGGCTTGCAAAATTCTATCATGAGATCTCTGGCATCATTTCTATCACCAAGGCTGTATTTCCCAACTACAGATCCTTCTTCTTTGCTTCCATCTTTTGCATTCCAATCACGAGTAATTATCAGTGCATCCTGATTGCGTGTTCCATCAATTTCAGACTGCAGAAGTTGGTAAAAATCTTCAATGTCTTCATCTTTGGCCTTAGTGGCTGGTGCGTAAATTTGAATAATAGTCATATTAACTGGTCCTCCTTGTAGACGTATGGATATTATCCTATCACTGACAGGACTGCACTTCAGGACAGATCTTGAAATATCCTTTTTGACGATGAATGCAACGCCATTCCTCTTCAAGTTGTCATTCCCGGCATAGTAGACCATATGATTTGTCTGATTCAAAATGGCCAATACCAGTCCATTTCAGCTCACTAACGCCTAGGATATTGATGTTTATGCATTCCATTTCATTTTTGATGATTTCCAATTTTCCTAGATTCATACTTTGTACATTCCACATTCTGATTATTAATGCATGTTTACAGCTGTTTCTTCTCATTTTGAGTCATGCCACATCAGCAAATGAAGATCCCAAAAGCTTAACTCCATCCACGACATTAAGGTTGACTCTACTTTGAGGAGGCAGCTCTTCCCCAGTCGTATTTTAAGTTTCTTCCATCCTGAGGGGCTCATCTTCTGGCACTATATCAGATAATGTTCTGCTGTTATTCATAAAGATTTCATTGGTTAATTCTTTTCATAATAGACTTCCAGGTCCTTGTTCCTAGTCTGTCTCAGTCTGGAAGCTCAGCTGAAACCTGTCTGCCATGGGTGACCCTCCTGGTATTTGAATATCAGTGGCATAGCTTCCGGCATCACAGCAACACGCAAACCCCCACAGTACGACAAACTGAGAGACGCGTGGGGGAATAGCATTGCTAATAAATACAAAATATTGCCCATGCACCAGAGTGGGGATCAATAAAGTATAGTAAATCACAGAATGGAGTAGAATGCATTCAGAATAAAAGAAAAGGGATGAGAAAGATCTCTATGATATGAAGTGATTCAGAGGATTTCCATGAAAAAAATTAAAAATGAAAAAGAATACCCAAAACACGCTATTCCTTGGGTAGGAAAGATGGGGAAATGAGAAAATATGCATTTATCTTTTCATTATGTGATCGGAAACATAGGAAGGATACAATAGAGACTAACTACATGGTGTGGATGAAAGCAGATGGAAAATGTAGTAGGAATGGGTAGGGTAGGGTAGGGTAGGGAATGATGTTTCTCTGAGGTGCCATTTTGAACAGCCTCACTTTAGGAAGCACGTTAATGTTTCAACTTCTCCAAAAAGGAAAATAAACATATAAAAATGTATAAGGAGAAGTCTAAAATAGAATACCAACAAAAACACATCCTCTAAACCAAACTTTGAAGAAATAACCACAGTGGCAGGACAGGAAAAAAGAAGTAAATCAGGTAAATTTTGAAAAGTATTTAGATTATATGCCTCAGGCTAAACACAAAATAACTAAAAATATGTTTGACTCTGGTTAGTAGGTCTCTTTTACACAAAGGGATGTGTTAATAATTGAGAAACTACTTTCTGTGTATTTTAGGACTAAGTAAATAAGTAAATACATTGTGGTTATTGGGAGCCAGATTTCCCATCGTCAGAGAAGGGAGTCACGGAAAGAGGGAAGAATAGTATGAACCCTCCAGTATTTGATTGGAAGTATAGGCATCAATGGGAAAATATGATTTTTTAATATAGATTAAAAATAGATATAGATATTTGTGGTTGTATATGTATACCATGGACTGCCAGAAGAATGAACAAATCTGTCTTGGAAGAAATACAGCCAGAATGCTCCTTAGAAGCGAGGATGGCGAGACTTCATCTCATGTACTTTGGACATGTTATCAGGAGGGACCAGTCCCTGGAAAAGGACATTATGCTTGATAAAGCAGAGGGTCAGTGAAATAAAGGAAGACCCTCAACAAGATGGACGGACAGTGGCTACAACAATGGGCACAAACATAGCAGCTATTGTGAGGAGGGCGTAGGAATGGGCTGCATTTTGTTCTGTTGTACTTAAGGTCGCTAGGAGTTGCAACCAACTCCACAGCACCTAACAATAACAACGTATGTACATATATGTATACATATGCATATTAATATACATATAGAAACATATAAATATGTGTATGAGTTTGTATGTATGTACACATATATGTCTGGCCAGTGAGAGGGCCTAGAATCAATGATGCCCTAGTAGCAATGAGCATACCTAGTAATCAGATTTTGATTTCTAATTACATGTTCTATTTAAAGAAACTGGGAATCTTTGGAGAAATAGCTGATTTTGAGGATAGGGTAGGAACAGCATAAAATAAGCCTGTCATGTTATTTTTGTGTCAGAAAGTAGTAAAGAAGTATTCAAACAATGCCTGCTTTATGGGGCACCACTGGCTTAATCTGGGACCATTTGAGCATGATAATAAAGAATTTTAACCCATACAATAAAGTAAAAATTGATGAGTCCGTACAGAAATAAATAAATAATAATTTATCTTCCTTAGATATCCCTTAGATATTTATATATCTTCATTACAATAGAAATCCAAGGAATAAATGTAGAAGAAAACAATGGAGTTAGAAAATCACCAATGGTCGATCATTATTATTATAATTGTTTCAGGCAAGAATCAACAATAGATGTTGAAACCGGTGGGTGAAATTTTGAGAAGTTACAGAATATTTAAATAGTCTAAAACATCTCCTTACAAAATGCTTAGTAATTACAAAGGGGAAGAATTCAAAACTATAAAGTAGACAAACCTGGCAGACACCACCTTAACCAAATGATCCAAGTTAATATCACCAGTAAGGCAATAAATCAGCATTATGTCCTTTCTAATGTGATGCACTGAGGTCAGAAAATCACATGTCAAATTCCTGCCAATAATGCATAATCTGGTCTCATGATGAAATATTAGACAAAGCCAAATTCAGTAACATTCTGGAAAATACCTGCTCTGTACTCTTCAAAAATGTCAATGTCATAAAACACAAAAAATTAAAAATGCTTCCAGATTAGAATAAGGAACGACAATGATTATAAATTGGGAGTCGACTCATAATAAAACTCATAAAGCTTTCACAGTAATCCACCTTCCTAATAAAAGTCACTCTAAAGGATAAATGGCTTATGCCAGATCCTTTTTTTGGGATGATATTTCAATTATGGGTGGCAGAGAGGTCAATGGGATTGAGAGACTTAAGGTGGGAAAAGAAAAGCAGCAGAAAGAAACCGATGTCTGCTTGATGAGACATCACTGGTGGCCAGTGAGAATACATCTGACAAGGGCACCTGCAGACCTCAGAGGCATCATCTGCTGATATGATAACGTATCAGAAAGATCCATTTGCATCTTAAGGTTGGGTTCAGATATAGCCATCCTGAACCAGGGTACATCTTTGCATAACATTCTAGCCTCAGGCAAAAGGTAGAGAAATATCGCTCAAGTAGCCAGACCTTGAAGGGGTAACTAGTAGATGCCTCTCCCTGTTCCGTTAGTGGGGAAAAAAAAACAAAAAAACATACTTGTTGCCTTCAAATTGACTCTGACTCATAGCGACCCTACAGGACAGAGTAGAACTGCCCCACGTGGTTTCCAAGGTGGATTTGAACTGCTGACCTTTTTGGTTAGCAGCCAGGCTCTTAACCACTGTGCCACCAGGGCTCCTTGAATGAGGGCCATATTTTGGCATGGCTGCTTCAATGAGAAGGGCTGTTCATGCATTAAGTTCAATGGAGTGCTAGCTGCATGGAAGAAACTGGTCCTTAGTTATTGAAATTTATTTAATAACAGCACAAATCTTGCAGGGGAACCAACACATTTACCTGATAATCCTTTAAGTAGCGGTCTTAAGCCTCTAGAAGCTTGGAAAATGGAAATTGGCAGCACTTAACTACTTCAATCGAATTTCCCAATCTAATTTCCAAAACTCCCTCCATTGGCAGTTGTGAGTACCCCAGGGCACATATTTCACATAATTGAGCTTTGTAGCAGGAGCCTGTTCAGAGGTCAGCTGCAGAGCCCTGTTGAAAATGCAGAGAGAACAGAATTTGCATGGCTGATTCACACTTGGGGATGCTCAGAGCTTGTCCTGGTTGCTCTATGGTTTCAAAAGGCTGGAAGAGAGACTTTCACTCTGTATAGGAAAACAGTCAGGAAGATAGTATACCACACCCACGAGGAAGGAAATAAACCTCTGGTTAGGAACCCACACAAAATTAAAGGCCACTATCTCCTTCTTTTGAATTGTTCACAGAACATACTGTCTAAACAGGGAGGCACATAAATTCTCATTAATATCAAAGATTGCCCTATTGCAATTTCATATATCTTGTCACATTTTTTCTTCAGAACAAGCCGGTAATTTGTACAGACTTTGTTCTCATTTTTCAGATTAGGAAAATGAGGATTAGAGAATGGCTTATTCTGTATCATCCCTCTAATAAACTGATTTTAAGGTCAGCTTTTCTAACTCTAAAATCAGTGAGTTTTCTACTACACTTCTTAACAACTTTATATTCCTATTTTCCCTAACTCCTTGATATATTTCACTCCCCCTCTCTCTCTCTCACACACACACACACACACACACACACACACACACATTCTCTCCCCTCACAGAGAGGAGAGTGTAGGAAGGGTATTCAGTGAAGGCAGGTGGTCTTACCCTAGAGAGAAAGACAGGGATAAATCTGGGGACAAGTACCTGATATCAGAAGAGAGTCATCTGTAGATAGTGGCTCTACTGATCAAAGAATACTACGTTAACTCTGATTGTTGGACAGAGATGCTTACTTAATAGGGTTTCCTGGAATGCTGAGCAACCTTATGTTCCATATTCTCTAAAGTACCAGCATCTGCGACAGCCCTAAATAAAGATGGTATTGAAGTAAATAGGAGGAATTTCAAATCAGGCACCAAAGCCAAGATTTGCTATTTAAATTCCAGTATTAACTGAAGCCAAACTTTCCTTGGGAACACAAAAGATCTGTTAACTTCTCCTGCTTGATTAGGGATAAAACAATGGGCTGTCAGACGTACAGGTTTAACCCTCTCTAGGCAGGGCAGCCTGGATTGTGACAGCGCCTCCCTCATCCTCCCGCTGCCTTCCTTACTCTGGCTCCCAGCAGGGGCACACACTGTTTTTTCTGAGGGGTGATGGCTTGATCTTAAGACTGCACACTTTATGATGAACAAGAGTCACCTTCTTTTAGGAATAAGCAACCAAATAAACTAAAAAGCAGCAGCAGCACTAAAAGCCTCAGGCAACACATTCTTGCAGGTGGTAGCAGGGCCTTCCTAGACCCCAGGGTCACCCTTGATTGTATTTGCTGTGTTCACTAATTTCACCTCCTTCGAGAGCCATTATGGGTGGATGAGCAGCTACAAAAAGTTGCTTCCCAGGGAGGTAATTGTCAGAAACGTTTCTGAGGCTGCATATTAGCCTCATATCAGAACAATCTATGGTGGGAAAATAAGGCTTACAGGATTATGGGATTTTCCTTTTCGACCTAGCTGGGCCACAGGTGGTACTACATTCCACCCAGTTCTCATAGGGTCTTGCTTTATACCAGAGTAACAGGTTTTATAAACTGATAGCCATTGTGGTAATCCACTAAGGCAGTTCAATACATGCAATGAATATTCTGAAAAGTTAAACTCCTTTTGTCATCTTTGTAAAACAGCTTTATTGAGATATAATTAGAATACCACATACAGGCGTACCTCGGAGACATTGTGAGTTTGGTTCCAGACCACGGCAATAAAGTGAACATCACAATAAAGTGAGTCACATGAAGTTTTTGGTTTCCCAGTACATATAAAAGTTATGTTTACACTATACTGTAGTTTATTGGGAGCCCTGTTGGCACAGTGATTAAGAGCTCAGGCTGTGAACCAAAAGATCAGCAGTTTGATCGATCAGCCACTCCCTGGAAACCCTATGGAGCAGTTCTACTCTGTCCTGTAGGGACACTATACATGGGAATCTACTCGATGGCAATAGGTTTGTTTTATCTTTTTTTTTTTTGGTAGTCTAGTAAGTGTGCAATAGTATTATGTCTAAAAAAACAATGTACATACCTTAATTTAAAAATACTTCATTGCTAACAAATGCTAACCATCATCTGAGCCTTCAGCGAGTTGTAATCTTTTTGCTGGTGGAGGGTCTTGCCTTGATGTTGATGGCTGCTGACTGATCAAGGTGGTGGTTGCTGAAAGTTGGAGTGGCTATGGCAATTTCTTAAAATAACACAACAATGAAGTTTGCCGCATTGACTGACTCTTCCTTTCACGAAACGTTTCTCTGTAGCATGAGTGTTGTTTGATAGCATTTTACCCACAGTAGGACTTCTTTCAAAACTGGAGTCAGTCCTATCAAACCCTGCCACTGCTGTATCAACTAAGTGTACGTAATATTCTAAATCTTTTGTTGTCATTTCCACAATGTTCACAGCATCTTTGCTAGGAGTGGATTCCACCTCAAGAAACCACTTTCTTTGCTCATCCATAAGAAGAAACTCCTCATCTGTTTAAGTTTTATCATGAGATTGCAGCAATTCAGTCACACCTTTCAGTCTCCACTTCTAATGCTAGTTCTCTATTTCCATCACATCTGCAGTTACTTTCTCCACTGAAACTGGAACCGCTCAAAGTCACCCAAGAGGGTTGGCACCAACTTCTTCCAAACTCCTGTTAATGTTGATATTTTGACTTCCTCCCATGAATCACAAATGCTTTTAATGGCATCTAGAAAGGTGAATCCTTTCCAGAAGTTTTTCAATTTATTTTGCCCAGATCCATCAGAGGAATCACTATCTATGGCAGCTATAGCCTTATGAAATGCATTTCTTAAATAATAAGACTTGAAAGTCAAAATTACTCCTTGATCCATAAGCTGTAGAATGGATGTTGTGTTAGCAGGCATGAAAACAACATTAATCTCCTTGTAGATCTCCATCAGAGCTCTTGGGTGACCAGGTGCATTGTCAATGAGCAGTAATATTTTGAAAGTAATCTTTTTTTTCTGAGCAGTAGGTCTCAAAAGTGGCCTTAATATATTCAGTCAACCATGCTGTAAACAGATGTGCAGTCATCCAGGCTTTATTGTTCCATTTATAGAGCACAGGCAGAATAAATTTAGCATAATTCTTAAGACCCTGGGATTTTTGAAATGGTAAGTGAGCACTGGTTTCAACCTAAAGTCACCAGCTACATTAGCCCTTAAAAAGAGAATCAGCCTGTCCTTTGAAGCTTTGAAGCCAGGCATTGACTTCTTTTCTCTAGCTATGAAAGTCCTAGATGGCTTCTTCTACCAATATAAGGCTGTTTCATTTACACTGAAAATCTGTTGTTTCATGTAGCCACATTCATCAATTATCTTGGCTAGATCTTCTGCATAACTTGTTGTAGCATCTACGTCAGCATTTGCTGCTTCACCTTGCACTTTTATGTTATGGAGATGGCTTATTTCCTTAAATATCGTGAACCAATCTCTGCTAGCTTCAAAAGTTTCTTCTGCAGCCCCCTCACCTCTCCCAGCCTTCATAGAACTGAAGATAGTTAGGGCCTTGCCTTGGATTAGGTTTAGGCTTAAGGGAATGTTGTGACTGGTCTGACCTTCTATCCAGACTACTAAAACTTTCTCCGTATCAGCAATAAGGCTGTTTTGTTTTCTTATCATTTGGGTGTTCACTGGAGTAGAACTTTTAATTTCCTTCAACAACTTTTCCTTGCATTCACAACTTGTCTAACTGTCTGGTGCAAGAGGCCTAGCTTTTCACCCTATCTCAGCTTTTGACATGCCTACCTCACTAAGCTTAATCATTTCTAGCTTTGATTTGAAGTGAGAGATGTGTGACTCTTCCTTTCACTTGAACACTTCGGGGTCATTGTAGGTTTATTAATTGGCCTAATTTCAATATTGTCATGTCTCAGGGAATAGGGAGGCCTGAGGAAAGGGAGAGAGACAGGGGAACGGATGGTCGGTGGAGCAGTCAAAACACACAAACATTTATCAATTAAGTTCACCGTCTTATATTGGTGTGGTTGTAGCACCCCAAAACAATTACAAAAGTAACATAAAAAATCGCTGATCACAGATCACCATGACAGCTATAATAAGAATGAAAAAGTTTTCCGTATTGTGAGAATTACCAAAATGTGACACAGAGACACGAAGTGAGCACGTGCTGTTGGTAAAATGGTGCCGACAGACTTGCTTGATGTTGGGTTGCCACAAACCTCCAATTTGTAAAAAATGCAGTATCTGTAAAGTGCAATAAAGTGAAGGGCAATAAAATGAAGTATGCCTGTAATTTATCCTTTTAAAATGTACAATTCAATGGTTTTTAGTATATTCACAGAGTTGTGCATGCATCATCACAATCAATTCTAGAACATTTTCATTGCCCCAAAAAGAAACCCTACACTCCTTAGCTATCACTACAAATCTCCCCATCCCTTCTCTCCACATCTAGGCAATCACTAATCTACTTTCTGTCTGTATAAGTTGGTCTATTTTGGATATATTCCATATAAATGGAATAACACAAGTTGTGCTCCTTTGTTACTGGTTTCTTTCACATAGCATAATGTTTTCAAGGTTCGTACATGCTGTAGCCCGTATCAGCACTTCATATATTTTTGTTGTTACTGAATAATATTCTATTGTATTGCTATACCACATTCTATTTATCCATTTATCAGTTGATTGGCATTTGGGTTGTTTATAGTTTGACTATTATGAGCAATGCTGTTATGAACATTAATGTACAGTTTTTTTATGGACATTTGTTTTCATTTTTCTTGGACATATACTAGGACTAGAATCATTGTTTAACCATTTGAGGAGCTGCCAAACTGTTTTCCAAAGTGACTGTGCCATTTTATATTCCCACCATCAATCTATGTATGAGGTTTCCAATTTCTCTGCAACCTTTCCAACACTTAGTATCTGTCTTTTTGATCATTCTATCTTCTGAATAGCAATGACTTTCAAAAATATTTTGGTTTAGTTGTACAAGTTCAGATTTTTATACTGGAGTGGGGGTACCTATGATTTGTTTAGTTTTTTTCTCAGATCAATTATACTAATTCTTATTCATGGGTGGTAGTGGTTAAATGGTAAGTGGTAGTTTCAATCTGTTGTCACATGTTTGCTTCCTGAAATGTAGTTATTTAGGATGGCAACTACCAGAGGCTTCCACTCCCCCATAGGATACAGAAAGTTACAAGTGAAAGCTGAGCCAACTTTAACAAGTACAAGTTCCATGAGTGCAGGGACCATGAAAAGTTTTGATCATTTTGTGAGTTCTGTCAGCCAGATCTGGAACGTGAAGGTAGAGTTGGGCCTGAAATCTTTGACTACAAAACTATCTCCCATCGAAGTCAGCTAGATGTGTCCAAATAGTTTTGAAACAAAGGATATGCAAGCTGTGCAGGGATTGCAATCCACAGTTCTACTGTGCTCCTTGTCAGAGAAGTCTCTGGGTGGTGCACCTAACATCTTTATCAGGATTCCTTTTTTTTTTCTTTTGTATGGAATGTTGAAGGGCTGGGGATTGATGAGGCAGAGTGGTATCCATCCTTTTATGTCTATTTTTATGGAAATTCACCTGAATATATTTGCTCTTCTTTAAGGAGTAAGTTGCCCATTAATATAAAGAAAAATCATGAGTTCATTAAAAAAAAAAAAAAAAAGCAAGAAAAGCATAGAGGAAAATCAAGAGCAAAGGGGCTCTTGCTCTGGGCCATGACAATAATGAGTATGTGGAATGGAATTTAGCCTTCATTCTGCCTCCTTCAATGGTCTGCATGGTTATCACTTTCTCTAAGTGACAACTGATTCAGATTATAGAAAACAGCTCTTTTTAGGATGGTAATTTTACTCTGTCTCACATTAGAAGATATATAAATATGCCATACATAAATATTTATGATTGATAATACACAAAAGTCAAATTTTCATATAATTGAACATTTACTGAATATTACTGACAACTTTCCAGAGCTGATTTTCTTATGATTTTTCTTTGAATTCTTATAGAAAACCATTAAAATAATTTTCAATTGAAAAAGGATTTTATTGGTCAGTTATTGATGCATTAGCAAACCACTGCAAACAGCAGTGGATCGAAATGACAAACATTAACTATTACTCACAAGTCTACAGGTCAATGGGCAGTTCCACAGGTCTCACTGTGCTGTAGCTCATGTGTCAGCTGGTGACTGGTTGGTCTGAGATATCCTTGGATATTGACTGGAACAACTGGAACAGGAACTGTGCCTCATTCAACTTTGAATCCCTAGTGCCAGTGTATGGTCCAACGTTGATGTTCAGTGAATATGAGCTCCTCCTGTAAAGTTATAGAATGTTAGGATTCAGCTTTAGCAGGTGTGAGTATGTGTAGCCATAGATTTGGAAGTTGCTAGGGAATTGAAATTTCTTGGCTCAGTGGTGGTTATTTACTCAATTAGCTTCCAGAACATATCCTGCCAGCTGAAAACTGACCAGCAAAAGAGCTGTTAACTTAAGTATCCCACAAGGACCTTGGATCCAAACAGGTGTGGTCCAGCCAAGCCTTGGCTCAAACCAAGGAGAGGTGACTTAGGTTTTTAATCATTCAGTAGATTCCAAATCCAGTGTCACTCAAGGAATCCTGCATAGGTTAATTTATTATGGAAAATCTTGACATTGAGAAACCAAAATTTTTGGAGAGTGTAAGAAGTTACCATCATCAACATCTGATGGAAATATGATGGCTATACTTTTGTTGAACCTGCTAATTCTTCTAAATTTCCAACATCAATCAACATGGAAATGAGTCCCATTTCCTAACTTAAACATGTGAGATTTTAAATCAATTCTTTATGAGATTGATCACATTGCTCTTTCTAGAAAGGTCATGATTTCTTATGTTAAAAATATGCTCTTTAACTTTGAGGCAGTATCTGCAATTTGTAGAGAAGACTGTTTTCCCCTATTTTTTATCTCTTATTCAAATCCCTTGAACTTGCTTATCAATCAGGGAATGCACTTGAAGGGTTGAATTTTAACAATAAATTCAACCTCCAAACTTCGCAGCAGGATTTTTCAGTACTACGTGACTCATTTTCATAAATCTCTGTTTTTGAATCCAAATTATTTCGGTACCAATTCTTCTTGATTGCTTTGGGTTATCTGGCAATTGATGGTGCAATTATTTATATACACAGGGGCTTGAGAGAAGTCCAGAATCTCTGCCTGCCAATGTGCAGTTTGGCTTTCAAAATCTAGCTCTTTGCTCTCCTTCTTATTTACCTTTCTTAAAATCTTTTCAGTACAACTCACTTTCCCTATTTGTCTTTATTCCAGAGAACATGGTTTATATATAATATTTAACTACTGCAAAAACACTTCTGATTCCTTTCACTTCCCGTAGAGGGAGTAATATTTCACCATCTTCAAGATATTTTTGTGGCCCTATGCACAAAAAGCAATGAGACACGGAGTGAGAAATTTTGAATGGTTTTACTCTTCTATTACTGAACAGAAAAATGGCTTTTGTGTTTGGGTTCCCACACACTTTCATTATGGAAGATGACCCATTTTGAAGAGGAAAACCTCCTATAAGGTAATTTCAATAAGCCCTTATTACCTCATATATTTAGGTTTTATGTTTGTTTGATATATTTTTCCATAATGATTTTTTATGATGCTCTGACTTACACTTAGTAAGATAATTTTATTACAAAATGAAGAGGAATTAAATTGATTTGGGATAAATATGAAGGAGCCCTGGTGGCATAGTAGTTAAAGCACTCAGCTGCTAAACAGAAAGTCAGTGGTTCAAACCCACCAGCCACTCCTCGAGAGAAAGAGATGTGGCAGTCTGCTTCCATAAAGATTTATAGACAGGAGGGGCCGAGATGGCAGAGTAATCAGATGCTTCTGGTGTTCCCTCTTACAACAAAGACCAAAAAAAAAAAAAAAAAAACAAGTGAATCCATTGTATACGACAATCTAGGAGCCCCGAACATCAAATGCAAAGTTGAGGAAACAGACTAAGTGGCAGGGGGAGGGGGGGACAGTTTGGAAGCAGTGAGGAGTTGCCAGCCCTGACTTGGTGAGAGTCTGAGCCCTTCAGCCTGGATCAGCTCAGGGATGAGCGCTGAGGCAGGCAAGCAGCAGTGCTCGGGAGGTGTTTTCCACACTGAGAGAGACCCAGTGGCAGAGAGTCTACCCAGCCATTGCATAAATCTGGCAAGCACCACCTTACCCAAGTGACCAAGGTTAACATGATCAGTAATAAGACACATCAAAATTATGGACCTCCTGGTGTGATGCACTGAATAAAGCACATCACCTCCATGGTATTCTTCCCAATAATGCTCAATCTAACCATCTCTATGTACTATTCTTCCCAATAATGCTCAATCTAACCATGAAAAAGTATGACACAAACACAAATCGAGAGGTATTCTACAAAATACTCACCAGTATTCTGCAAAATATCCATGTAATCAAAGACACAAACAGACTGGAGAACTGAATCATACTGGAGAAAATGAAGCAGACATGACTACTAAATGCAGGAAACTCTCCCACAGGAGGAAAAACAAGAAACTCTCCCACACTCAGGACTCACTACAGATACAGATACATACAGAGTTTGGCTGTCATGGCACTCAGAATTTAATTAAAAAAAAAAAAATCAGATAAACACAAAAAGAAATAATCTATTATCAAAACATAAAATAATCAACAGAACCAGACCTAGATGTTGGAACTATCGGACATTTTAAAATTACAATAAATAATATGTTAAAGTATCTAGTGGAAAAGGTGACTAATACACATGAATATTTGAGGGACCTCTATAAGGGTTGGTATATTAAATTTATATTGCTGTTATAAGGAATTACCACATGCTTAGTGAATTAAAACAACAACTATTTATTATCTCACAGTCTAATAACTCAATCAAGGTGAGTTCACCTGGTTCCTCTGTTTCAAGTCTCAAAAGACCAAGATCAAGGCTTTGGTAGGCTTAGATT
>NW_004443943.1:33881700-33903633 GCF_000243295.1 Trichechus manatus latirostris
GGTTTCAAATCTACTTCTCAGCCCTTCTATGACATCATCCATTTCTGAAATCTTGTTTATCTTTTGGATTTCTAATTGTTGTTTTTCCATAATTTCTAGTTGTGAATTTATTTGCGTTTTGTTCCTGCATCATCTTCCTGAAATCTTCCAATTTTTTGTCTGTATTTTCCATAAATTTGTCTATTTTTTCCTCATGTTTGTCAGGTTTTTGCCTCAGTTCTTGGAAAATTCCGAGTATTAGTGATTTGAGTTCCCTATCAGGTACTTCTAGTGCATTTTCTTCCACAGGAGAGTTATCTGGTGTTTTAATTTGGATGCCTATTGGAGCCATCCTGTCTTGTTTTTGTAAATGTTTTGATATTGTTTGCTGTTTTCGGGGCATTCAGTAGATATTTGTCTCGTTTATTGATTGTAGATTTTTTTGTTTCATCCCGGCTGTTTTGTCTCCCACTGGTTGCTCCGTGAGGCTGCTCTCTCGTACTCCCGTTTGCTGGTCTCCGATAGGAGTCCAAGATGGTGGATCCGCACTGCGTTAGCTGGTAGGGGACCTCTGCATGAATCTCTCCTCGCTCTCCGTTCTCTTTCAGTATTCTCACTCCGTTTGGTGTTCGGCTGAGTTCTTTATCTCTTCATTTGATGTTCTAGGTTTTCAGGATTGTTGATTCTCTGTTTGGCTTAGTTTTTTGGATCTTTGCTGTGGAGGGATGGCGTGGTGTTTCTGCCTAGAGTGCCGTCTTGCCGGACTCCTAGGCTTAGATTCTTATATGGAGGCTCTGGGGGAGAATCCACTTAAAGGCTCATTAAGGTTGTTGACAGAATTTATTTACTTGCAGTTGTGGGATTTAGGTCTCTGTTTTCTTGTTGACTGTCAGCGAGGGAACTCATTTCCTTAAGGAAGCATGAATTTCTCATCACACCGCCCCCTCTATTTAAAAAAAGCAGCAATGTGTCAAGGCCTGCTCATACTTCAAATCTCTGACTTCTCCTTCTGCCAAAACTCTTCTGTAGCCAGCCAGAGAAAGTCTCTGCTTTTAAGAGATCAAGTGATTAGATTAGGTAGTCCAGGAGAATCTTCCTATTTTAAGATCCATAATCTTAACCATATCTTCAAAGTCCTTTTTGCCATGTAATGTGACATTTTTATCAGTTCTGAGGATTAGAGTGTGTACGTATTTGGAGACTATTACTTTGTTTACTAAAAATGGAATCAATAAAAAGAGTCAATTGAAATGCTGTGAATGAAACACGTGTATGTGCATATATATGTACACACACACACACACACGATATCAGATATAAAGAGTGCTTTCAAATGACTTTTCAACAGATTGGTCACAGCAGAAGAAGAATCAGCAAATTTGATGACGGGTCAATATAAGATTTTTAAAAAGAAAAAAAAGTGAAGAAACTACCAAACAGAACATGTAAGACTTGTGAGACAGTGTCTTACATCAAATATATATTTAACTAGAGTCCTAAGAAAGAAGATGAGAGCACTGCTCAAGAAATATTTGAAGAGATAATGGCTAAGAAATTTTCAAAGTTAGAAAAAAAAAGACAATAAAATACAGGTCCACGAAACACAGAAAATCCCATTCAGATTTTAAAAATAAAAACAAACAAAACTAGAAACTAAAAAAAAAAAAACTCCCCAGACCAAACCAAATAAAAGATGCACACGCACACAGGCAAATGATATTCAAACTCCTGAACTATAAAGATAAAGGAAATACAGTGAAACCTATGAGAGCTGGAACTCAGTGGGACTGCCTTGTTTTTTCAACTCTCACAAGTTTTCTGCCTTTGACAGGGTGGAATCTTAACACTTTTCTATTGCTTGTTTTAGTGGAAAATATTTGAGTTTTCTTTCTCTGACAGGTTCCCACCTTACACAGGTTCCAGCTTTCACAGGTTTTACTGTACTTTGAAGGTATTCAGAGAGAGAAAGAAAAAAGAAAGAAACATTAAATATAGGGAAATAAAAGTAAGAATTACCACAGATCTCTTTTCAGTAACTGGGCAAACCAGAAAACAAAGAAGCAACATCTTTAAAGTTTTAAAGCACTGAAAGAAAAAAATACATATATATAGAACAGAAAACTAACTGGTCAGAGTTCTATAACCATAAAACATATCCTTCAAAAACAAATCAAAATACTTTTTAAACAAACAAATCTGAGAATTGTCAGCAGAACTGAATGATAAAAAAATTGAAAGAATTTTTTCACCCATATAATCATTTCAATACTTGCAAAATAAATTTGAGAAATTCAACCTTTATTCCTTATAAAATTGTCAGCAACAATGAATAAGAGGGAATTTCCTTAATAAAGACCATTCTATGAAAAACATACTGCTAACTTCACGGTGAATGGTAGAACACTGAATGATGTCCCCTTAAGATTGGGAACAAAGGATGGATGTCCCTTCTGTCCTCTCTAGTCAAAATTATTCTAAAGGTTCCAATCATTGAAATGAATCATGAAAAAGAAATAAAATGAATATTGTTTTCATGGATAATCTTACAAAATCTACAAAACAATTGCTAGAACTAATAAATGCATTTAGCAAGACCACAGGATTTATTATTATATTCAAAACTCAATACTATTTTAGTCTATCAGTAAACAATTGAGAAAAGGAAATATTTACAGGTTTGAGTCAAAACTCAGTGAATGTACACTTAAGATTATGTATTTATTGTACGTAAATATTACCTAAAAGGGGGGAAAAAACTTTAAACAGATATTGAACTCTAGTTAGTGAATGTTTTGAGTGAAATGTAAAATGATATATGGAATTTATTTTAAATGCATCAAAATTATGGATAAAGTTATGGATTTATTGATAGACACTTCAGTATACGTAGTAAAACGTTACCGGCAGAGTCTTAGTGGGTATACTGATGTTCACTGCAGCCCTTAAGTGACGATGTGCCTACCAGAACAGGAGCTATGAAGGACCAAGTGAGTGCTGCACTTGGCCATTATGATTGTAATAATAACTATAAGGACTGTGGGACCACTATGGCTATTTGTGACCTCATCGGAGAGTTTATAAAAGAAAATGACAACCTCTGGACTTTACATTCCTAACCTGATTTTTTTTTTCAAAGAATCAGAGTCTATGATGTTCCTAAAAGATTATCTTATTCCTTATACTCACAAGGATGACTTTACTGATAATTAAACTGAAATAAAATGTCCAGGCTGCAGAATACAACATAAGTCGAATTCACAGATTTGCTCTGTTACGTGATCAGCAAGACATTGATAGAGATGGAGTGGGGTCAGATGGAGTGGGGAATTGTTGGATGGTCTCTGAGTAAGAGCAAGTAAACTAAGGCACTTGACTAAAGTAAAATGGATGCTTTAGAGTTTGGGGCCTGCTGTATCTTGCCTATCTTTTAATATATGCAGATCCCTTGACTTAATTCTTCAAAGCCTGTGACTAAATGTATACTAAAGAAAGTTTTCTCCTCTTCTTGGTGGTTAAACCAAGAGAATAACAATAAACTGTTTCACAAGAGCTATTAAGACCTTTCCTGAAACAGTGTCTCAGAAAGAAAACCTTGATGCTGACTCTTATCTAGGTCTCCTAGGCAACTACTGATAAGAAAAATTTCACTTAAGCAAGCTATTTCTAAGACAGAAATGTCCTGTAACCTTCCCTCCACCTAGCCCCACTTCTAGCAACCTGCTTTATGTTAATCTAAATTAGTACTGTCCAATCAAAACAGTACAGCTCAAGTCCTTTATTCTCACCCTTTAAAAGGCCTCCGCAGCTTTGCCATTTTGGAAGCATTTGTTCACTTTGTAAAATCCAATGTTTTCCCCAGTCTGAACTGTTATCAAACCTACAACAAATCTCTTTGGTTTACTTTAACAAAGGAAGCATTTATTACTCATTGGCATCTTGAATGCCGCCAAAAATCTTTAAACTTTGAGTGGCTCTGAGACTGCTGACTTCAAAAATACCCTGTCTTCCTATATCAAAGAAGACTAGCCTGAAGGTCCTGTAATAAATTTGTTCTGTTGAAATAGCTAGTGGGGTTTAAATTTCCTGATTGTACTCTGGCTCATACACCATTCTAATACATCTTTTTTTTACCCTTCATATAATAGTTTCATGATCTGGAAAAAGTGAAAATAATAATTATCCATTTTCCTTCAGAACTTTTGGGTATTATTTATTCCTTACCTCCAGAACACACTGCAGGATTTTTGGATCATGCATTACTAAAGAGCCTGCTATGTTAAAAAACAAAAACAAAACAAAAAAAACCCTTCCATAATCTTAAATATAGACTACCTTTTGATATAATATTGGCAACATATGATTCACTATATCTTTTTTTTTAATTATTACAGCAATAGCAGCCACTGATAAAGTCAACTGGGCAAATTCAATTACTCATCCTCGATGGTTTGAGTATAACCTATCTCCAAACCTATACCTCCTACTGTGTTTCTTACCATCACCATTAAAATCACGTATAATAGGGGCCAGCAAACATTTTGTAAAACCTCAGAGAATAAATATTTTAACTTGAAGGCTTGCAGGCCATATGGAATTTGTCATGACCTCCATGTATCTGTAAGTCTGTCGTCCTGTGGGGGCTTGCGTGTTGCTGTGATGCTGAAAGCTATGCCACCAGTATTAAAATACCAGCAGGGTTACCCATGGTGGACAGGTTTCAGCTGAGCTTCCAGACTAAGATGGACTAGGAAGAAGTGCCCAGCAGTCTATTTCTGAAAAGATTTAGCCACTGAAAACCTTATGAAAAGAAGCTGAACATTGTTTGATACAGTGCCAGAAGATGAGCCCTTCAGGTTGGAAGGCACTCAAAAGACAACTGGAGAAGAGCTGCCCCTCAAAGCAGAGTCAACCTTAACGACGTGGATGGAGTCAAGCTTTCGGGACCTTCATTTGCTGAAGTGGCACAACTCAAAATGAGAAGAAACAGCTGCAAACATGCATTAATAATTGGAATGTGGAATGTACGAAGTATGAATCTAGGAAAACTGGAAGTCATCAAAAATGAAATGGAACACATAAACATCGATATCCTAGGAATTAGTGAGCTGAAATGGACTGGTATTGGCCATTTTGAATCAGACAAATCATACAATCTACTATGCCGGGAATGACAACTTGAAGAGGATTGGCATTGCATTCATCGTCAAAAAGAACATTTCAAGTTCTATCCTGAAGTATAACGGGGTCAGTGATAGGAAATTATCCATACGCCTACAAGGAAGACCAGTTAATATAACTATTATTAAAATTTACACACCAACTACTAAGGCCAAAGATGAAGAAATTGAAGATTTTTACCTACTTCTGCAGTCTAAATTTGATTGAACATGCAATCAGGATGCATTGATAATTACTGGAAACTGGAATGTCAGAGTTGGAAACAAAGAAGAAGAAACAGTAGTTGGAAAATATGACCTTGGTGACAGAAACAATGCCAGAGACTGCATGATAGAATTCTGCAAGACCAACAACTTCTTCACTGCAAATACCTTTTTTCACTGATGTAAATGGTAACTATACATGTGTACCTTGCCAGATGGAATACACAAGAATCAAATTGACTACATCTGTGGAAAGAGATGATGGAAAAGCTCAGTATCATCAGTCAGAGCAAGGCCAGGGGCCAACTGCAGAACAGAGCATCAATTGCTCATATGCAAGTTCAAGTTGAAACTGAAGAAAATTAGAACAAGTCCATGAAAGCCAAAGTACGACCTTGAGTATATCCCACCTGAATTTAGGGACCATCTCAAGAATAGATTTGGCACATTGAACACTAATGACCAAAGACAAGTTGTGGAATGACATCAAGGACATCATACATGAAGAAAGCAAGAGGTCGTTAAAAAGACAGGAAAGAAAGAAAAGACCAAAATGGATGTCAGAAGAGATTCTAAAACTTGCTCTTGAACGTAGAAATAGCTAAACTGAAAGGAAGAAATGTTGAAGTAAAAGAGCTGAACAGATTTCAAAGGGTGGCTTGAGAAGACACAGTAAAGTATTATAATGACATGTACAAAGACTCGGAAATGGAAACCCAAAAGGGAAGAACACGCTCGGCATTTCTCAAGCTGAAAGAACTGAAGAAAAAATTCAAGCCTCGAGTTGCAATAATGAAGGATTCTACGGGGAAAATATTAAATGACTCAGGAAACATCAAAAGAAGATGGAAGGAATATACAGAGTCACTATACCAAAAAGAATTGGTTGACATTCAACCATTTCAGGAAGTACCATATGAGCAGGAATCAATGGCACTCAAGGAAGAAGTCCAAGCTGCACTAAAGGCATTGGCAAAAAAAAAAAAGCCTCCAGGAATTGATGGAATAGCAGTTGAGATGTTTCAACAAAAGGATGCAGCACTGGAAGTACTCATTTGTCTATGCCAAGAAATTTGGAAGACAGCTACCTGGCCAGCCAACTGGAAGAGATCTATATTTATGCCTATTCCCAAGAAAGTGATCCCACCGACTGTGGAAATTATTGAACAATATCATTAATCTCACACACAAGAAAAATTTTGCTGAAGATCATTCAAAAGTGGATGCAGCAGTATATCGACCAGGAACTGCCAGAAATTCAAGCCAGATTCAGAAGAGGACGCGGAACAACGGATATAATTGCTGATGTCAGATGGATCCTGGCTGAAAGCAGAGAATACAGAAAGATGTTTACCTGTGTTTTATCGACTATGCAAAGGCATTCGACTGTGTGGATCATAACAAATTATGGATAACATTGTGAAGAATGGGAATTCCAGAACACTTAATTGTGCTCATGAGGAACTTGTACAGAGATCAAGAGGCAGTCATTCCAACAGAACAAGGGAATACTGCATGGTTTAAAGTCAGGAAAGGTGTGTTTCAGGGTTGTATCCTTTTAGCATACTTATTCAATCTGTATGCTGAGCAAATAATCCGAGAAGTTGGACTATATGAAGAAGAATGGGGCATCAGGATTGGAGGAAGAATCATTAATAACTTGCGTTATGCAGATGACACAACCTTGCTTGCTGAAAGTGAAGGGGACTTGAAGCACTTACTGATGAAGATCAAAGACCATAGCCTTCAGTATGGATTACATCTCAACATAAACAAAACAAAAATCCTTACAACTGGACCAATAAACAACATCATGATAAACGGGGAAAATATTGAAGTTGTCAAGGATTTCATTTTACTTGGATCCACAATCAACACCCATGGAAGCAGCAATCAAGAAATCAAAAGACGCATTGCATTGGACAAATCTGCTGCAAAAGACCTCTTTAAAGTGTTGAAAAGCAAAGATGTCACCTTGAAGACAAAGGTGTGCATGATCCAAGCCATAGTGTTTTCAATTGCCTCCTATGCATGTCAAAGTTGGACAATGAATAAGGAAGACCAAAGAAGAACTGACGCCTTTGAATTGTGGTGTTGGAGAATATTGAACATACCATGGACTGCCAAAAGAACGAACAAATCTGTCATCCAAGAAGTACAACCAGAATGCTCCTTAGAAGCAAGGATAGTGAGACTACATCTCACATACATTGGACATGTTGTCAGGAGGGATCAGTCCCTGGAAAACATCATGCTTGGTAAAGTAGAGGGTCAGCAAAAAAGAGGAAGACCCTCAATGAGATGGATTGACACAGTGGCTGCAACAATGGGCTTAAGCATAATAATGATTGTGAGGATGGCACAGGACCGGGCAGTGTTTCACTCTGTTGTACATAGGGTCACTATGATTTGGAGCTGACTTGATGGCCCCTAACAGCAACTCATCCCTGCTATTATAGCACAAAAGCAGCCACAGACATTATGTAAACAAATGAACATGGGTGTGTTTCAATAAAACTTTACTTACAAACACAGGTAAACTGGTCCCCAAAGAGTAGTTGACCTACCTCTGATGTAGGTGTTATACTGGATAATCATCTCTAATTTGTATGTTCAATAAAATTCCAAATTCAAATAAATTTAACAAACATTAACTGAGTACATGCTATTTATCTGACATGGTGAAAGTCACAAATCTTGCTTCTGAAGCTACTTTTAAATATTATCTATCTGTATACACACTTACTGTCCCATTATAAACAACCTACTTCTTGGTCTTCTAATTTCTCTCTTCGCCATCCAGATTATAATCTAGTTTATAATAAATATAATCCAGATAATATTTGTTGACAAAATTTGAAGGCATTCTCTCTTTTTAGCCCACAGGTATTTTGTGCTGCAGAGTAAGTCAACATAGCCCAATTCTTCCTGGTTTGAGAGAACTACCATAGTGTGTCTCAGAGACCATTTGAGTTCCTTTGTTGTTAATAGTCTTAGAGCTGAAGAATACAAAACTTCTGAATAAGAAGAACTGCACGATACAATAGTCTCATCATTATTTCCAGAAAGGTCATTATCTCCAATGTAAACAGCATAGTTTTAAAACAGAGAAATATATTTATGTTGCTATTAAGTGAAAAAAATATTTTGAACTAAGTAATAACTGGCTCTTGCTTCTGCTATTTATGATTCTGGTAAAGTAACGTAAGCCTCATTGGCCCCTGCTGATAGCATCTCCAAGCTTCTCTGATAAAACAAACTGGAAGCAGAAAGGTTGGATGTTGATTTGCTGCTAGGGAAGAAAAAGATCAAAAACTGGGCTGACCTTTACTTCTCCAGACATCATTTTAATTTAGCAAAATTTGGTCTGCTTTGAATTGAAACAAATTGACTTTCTTATTTCTATTGTCCCACCCTGGAGTTAAAAATAAGCTGAAGAGCCTGCCTTGCTGTAGCTGTGGAGGCATGGGAGATTGAAATTTACAACACTGCATGCACTGGCCCTCATCAAAACAGGTCACCTTGATTGTATTTATGTTATTGGGTTTGCTTTACATATTCACCACATTCCTGCTCAACCAGCTTTTTTCACAAAATTCTGTGGGGATCTAAGTTCAGACGTGCATTAAACATGGGCAGGAAGCCAAGGCATTCATCACATAAATATTCCAACTGAAAAATATTTTTCCAGGTTTATCTTTTGCCTCCCCCTTCCCCATTATTCCTGTGAATTATAATTTAATTCATATATTTATAGAAGATGTTTTGGTGCTCGGGGGTGGGCTGGGAGACTAGCAAGCACAAATGCTCTGAGGAAGAAGATGTTATAGTAGTCACTGAGCCTCACACTGGCACAGGTGTTAGTATCTTCCCGGAGGCACTTCCTTCCTGCCTTCCAGAACTTCTAATTCCAAGGGAAGCTCTATTCTTAGGATCAAGGAAACATGGTTTGGGCAGGATGCATAGCAGCTTTTCTACTTCCTCACTATATAACCTTGCAAAGCCTCAATCTCCTCATTTATAAAATAGTAGCAGTCCCATGGGATGGGCCAGGCCTTAGAAAAGATAATGAGTGAAATGCAAACAGCACAGTCTATTGCAGAGTATGTGTGCTCAATACAAGGTTAAGTATAATATATATATATGTACACACATATACATATACCAACCCATTGCCGTCGAGTCAATTCTGACAGAGTAGAACCGCCCCATAGGGTTTCCAAGGCGTGGCTAGTGGATTCAAACTATCTACCTTTTGATTAGCAGCCAAGCTCTTAACCACTGCACCACCAGGGCTCAAGGCTCAAGATGCGTTAGCCCCAGAGGAGAGCTAAAATATATATGCAACCCTATAGGACAGAGTAGAACTGCTCCACAGGGTTTCCAACAAGCAGCTGGTGGATTCAAACTGCTGACCTTTTGGTTAGCAGCTGTAGCATGCTCTGAACCACTGTGCCACCAGGACCCCATATATATACATACACCTATCTGCTTACCTACCTACCTACCTATATATATAAATTTTTTTAGAGAGCCCTAAAGCTGAAAGAGGCCTTCAGGAGAACTTAGTCATCTGGTTCCACTGGCAGGTGCCTGCAACAAGATATCCAGGGCTTGCTTGCACCAAGTAAATTCTCAGGCACAAATGGTTAAACTCTACTAGCCAAAAGGTTGGTGGTTTGAACCCGCACAAAGGTACCTCAGAAGACAGGCCTGGCAATCTGCTTCTGAAAGGTCACAATCTTGAAAAGCCCAAGGAGTAGTTCTACTTTGCACACATGGGATAGCCATGAGTCAGCGTACACTTCAAGGCAACTAACAACAGGTGAATCAAACTCTCATATTTACATGTGTAAAAAGCTTTCCAGATGTTTCTGATGAGCAGTTAGGTCTGTGAACCAGCACCTTTCCCACCCCACTTTCTAATGCTCAAATCCCTCTTTCAACAGCCCCACCATTTGCTCCTCTAGCTTCTCTTCAAATGTCTTCAGTGACAGTGAATTCACTATCTCTTGAAACAGACCTGTCTATATGTGACAGGTTTGAGGAGCACTTCCCTTCAACCAAAATAAAAGTTGTCCTCAGTATCTGCCATTTATTGACGCTAATTCTACCCCTTGAGGTCATGCAGAACAAATTTAACCTATTTTCCAATTTGAAATCCCTACAGTTATTTGAAAAGACTTATCATATCTTCCTGAGTCTCCTCTCCTCTAGGCCTAATGCATCTTGACAGAAACCCTGGGCCCATAATCCCAGTCTCTTGTTTACTAAATTTTGCCAAATGTGTTCCCACTGCTAGAGTTCTGTTGCCTTGTACTTCCAGTTCCCCAGTAATTGTCCCTACGTTGAAATTTCCAATGGTTTATTCCAATTTCTTCTTCCTTTAACAAGTAGGACATCTGTTTTTGTCTATAAGCTTTGCAATAGGAATCTCAGGTCTTTTTCATGTATGCAATTTCCATATCTTCAATCATAATCTAAAATGCTCCATATCAAGACTATGACTTTTCATATGAAAATTTAAAGATTTAGCATTGGGGTAGAGTTGAAGGCATTGAGAAAACATATGGTGCAGCTTCCTCAGAGGCATTTTAGATCTAAGGCACCAGAGACCCTCTGGGTTAAGTGATTTCCTCCTGTTTTCCAGTACAAAGGCGACTTTTACTAATAAAATTATATGTGTATGATGCATATGACTCAGGCAACAAGCCTGCAGACATACTTTGCTATTTACCATAGATGTTTACTTATTTTTTTAGCTGATCTTTGAAAGTCAAAGTCACATACTACTGTGGGGAAAACAAAAACAAAAAACTGAGAGATCTTGCAATTCTACATCAGTATTTCCACATGATAACAATGGGCTAAAGGAGCCCTGGTGGCGCACATATTAAGCACTGGGATGCTAACCGAAAAGTTGTCGGTTTGAACCCACCCAGTGGCTCCTTGGGAGAAAAGTCCTGGTGATCTACTCCCATAAAGATTACAGTCCAGAAAACCCTATGAGATAGTTCTACTCTGTCTTATAGGGTCGCTGTGAGTCGGAATCGACTCGATGGCATCCAGCTACAACACTGGGCTGTTTGGACAGGGAGTATATGTTTCACATTACCTGTGTAGACAGTGTAGGCATTGATATATATACATATATATATACACACACACGTAAATGTACATATACACACACACACATATATATACACGTAACCTTTCTCCGTCGAGTCAACTCCGACTCATAGCAACCCTGTAGGACAGAGTAGAAATGCCCCATAGCGTTTCTGAGGAGCAGCTGGTGGACGTGAACTGCCAACCTTCTGGTTAGCACATGAGCTCTTAACCATTGCGCCACCAGGGCTCCATACATACATATATATGTATATATATTTGCAGGTTTGTATATATGTATATACATACTTGGGTGTGCGTGTGTGTGTATAAACTTGAAGTGTAGGTTAATCCTATGAAATACCCAAGGTTAGTATATACATACACATATATTTTAGATGAGTATAGGTTAGTTCTTTGAGGTCTCTAACACGTTCAGAAGTGGCACAGTATTTTAGTAGTTTGGAGTAGTCTCTGAAGTCAGCCTGCTTGCTTCAAATCTCCATTTTACCAGTTACAAGCTCTGCAACATTAGGTAAATCATTTACTCTTTCTGAAACATGATTTCTTCATCTGCAAAATGGATAATATAACATTACTGGGAAGCTTAAATGAGCAAATGAGCGAAAACTTTAAGCAGTGTGTTTAATAAAGCCAGCTCTCGTTATTTTGTACAGTCTGGGCACAGGAACCCACGTGTCCTGGAGCTAACGTGGAGCTCTTCCTACTGTGCCATTCTGCTACACTTCTGTGTCTCATGGGCCTCCCCAGCCCTCAGTTTCTAGAGCTTCACAAGTGAAGGCCTCATGCCTCATGGGGCTGCTGATGAGCACGAGGCAAGCATTGAAACGTTTCAATACTCTGCCCCACCCCAATCCACCCCAAAGCTTCTTATATATATGGTACATAAGAAGAAGGCTCTGTGTACGAGAGGACCCCCTAAGTCATGTGCTCAGGTTGGATTGTGAGTAGGATTGGATGCTTTTATGACTAATTAGCACCAACTGATAAGAATTTAAAAATGAGAGAATCAAATTACATGATTTGTTAGGTAAATGAGTAGCCTGGCGTTCCAGCTGACCCCTTTGCAAATCCTGCTAAAAGCCTTGTACAATCTGACTGGCCACCTAAGTGCATGACTCTCCTCTGCTGAATCATCAATCTGGAAAGATCAGTTGTGAGAGAAACCTGGGCTACTCAGTCATCTCCAGGCCCGGAAATAGTCAGGTGTCTTCAAACTTCACATTCTCTACAGCAATCTCTCCTCTTTCCAGTTTTAACATTTTTTAATGCTCAGAATTTTGTGGGCCGTGTGGTTGTGTGGTGAGCAAAGATGTTCTCATTTTTTTAAAACAGCATCTACTAATGCCTCAGGAGCATTCTGGAAAGAATTAACTGAAGCTTATTTGTAAACATTTCTTGTGAGTTTTGTCTTGCCTCATCTGCCTCAGGTTAATTTGGATTAGCTTTATGAAAATAAAAGCAAATTTCCTGAACCTCTCTAAGACCTTCTATCATAACCTTAGGGGTGGGTCCCAGGAATGTGCCAGTGTGCCATTGCGCCTGCCAGTCTACCAGTGTGCCAATGTGCCTGCCTGCCAACGTGCCTGCCTACCTGCCAATGTGCCTGCCTGCCTGCCAATGTGCCTGCCTACATGCCAATGTGCCTGCCTGCCTACCTGCCAATGTGCCTGCCTGCCTGCCTACAAGTGTGCCTTCCTGCCTGCCTGCCTGCCAATGTGCCTGCCAGTCTGCCTGTGTGCCAATGTGCCAGCCTGCCTGCCAATGTGCCAGTGTGCCTGCCTGCCAGTGTGCCAATCTGCCTGCCTGCCTGCCAGTGTGCCAATCTGCCTGCCTGCCTGCCTGCCAATGTGCCTGCCTACCTGCCAATGTGCCTGCCTGCCTGCCTGCCTGCCTGCAAGTGTGGCTGCCTGCCTGCCTGCCAATGTGCCTGCCAATGTGCCTGCCAATGTGCCTACCCACCTGCCTGCCTGCCAATCTGCTTGCCTTTTGTTTCTTTTTTTCTGCAAACACCCTAGATAATATTGAAGTAAACTGCAGTTTAAAGAATTAAGAAATGAGTGATTGGAGAAATAAAATAGCTTATGTACTCGTTGTTGAGATGGAGAAAGAAATGGAGTTTATCCAGCAACAAGTGTTACTATAAATTAGATATATGACAAATACAAAGTTGCAGGCCCACAGCTTAGGAGCATACAGGTTGTTTTGGCTCTAAAAGTTTTTTAAAAAAACTGAGAAATGTGTATGAAAATAAGAACTTCCACGACTGAGTATTAGAATGAATTATGCTAATGATATGTGCTATAGGGCTTCAGGGATGGGCTGATTAATGTAGACGGGAAGGAGATGATATGATATGGCGGTAGGCCTTCAAATACAACCAGGTTTTGAAACAATAGATGAAAGAGAAAAGGGATATTTTTGGGGAAATAAGGGGGACAATATGAATAGATGTGAGGAGTGAAAATAAACACAGAGTTTAGGTTACTGGAGAATTAAGTGAGTGGAATGAAGAGAAAGCATATACACATTTATCTGGGTGCTTCCCAAAGTAGTAGCAACAAGGCCTGAGTTCCTGAATGTCAAGGCGCATTGCTGTGTTTTAGTGAGGAGGACAGCTCTTGATCTAGCACAGAGAATGTACAGGTCTTTCTAGTAAAATTTGACCAGGCATTTAACCAACAGAGTGCCATCTCTCCAACAAAGACTTTGGACCAGCTTGACTTCCGGTAAAAGATGGTAAACATATCCAAGGCAGAACGAATCATTTGTGACAGCAACACAACCCTATTCAAAGAGCAGGGAAAAGGGTAAAAAAGGGGAGAAAAAAGTTGAAAGCCAGAGATTTACCTGTCTCTGCTCATCTCTTTAGCTGTGTCCCGAGGGGCTACTCCTCCGCTCTGGAAACTGGAGCGGTACCTCTCTGGTAATCCATTTGTGCAGCAGGATCAACCTACAAAGCGTAGCTATATAAAATATTGTTGCTGAGATGGGAACTGGCAGCCTCATTCATTTTAAATAAGACTAAAATATAGAATTACATTCTTTCTCAAGGTTTCAGATTGCATTTAATATTTCTTATGCTAAATCCCAGATCGCTTGAAAAACCCACAGAAGATTAAACTCATGTTCTTCTTCTTCTTTTTTTTTTTTTTTATAGTCTTAGAACATAGAGAAATACAGGTTTTGCCTTTTCTTTTTTTCATCCTTTAACAAGGTCACTATCATTCATTCACACTGTTTTGGGATCATGCTAGATGCCACAGAGAGGATATAAGGTACCATATGGACACGATTTGGCTACTAAGAAATTTGCTTGAGATTCTAGTCAAATAGTTGAGTGTCAGAGAAGGTATTTATTATGTGAGAGAGGCAGCCAGTGGGCATACAAGACCTGCATATTGTAGCAAGGCCCAAGTCTGCACCATCTTGGAAAGGTATTATCAGCCTGATGCCACTTATTGGTCTAAGAATCATAGCATGATTCTTATTTCATACCATAGTTTAACCTAGAATATTCATGAACATCATGAGCATAATGGATGTTTGTTCTTCTTTTAGCCAGGCAACTTGGAACCTCTCTTCTTTGGGCAAGAATATGCTCATTTCCCTCTAAGGAACTACCAAAAACCTAACACCAAACCATTGCTGTCAAGTTAATTCCAACTCTTAGTGATCTTGTAGGACAGAGTAGAACTGCCCCATAGGGTTTCCAAAGCTATAAATCTTTATGGAAGCAGACCGCCACATCTTTCTCCCATGGAGCAACTAGTGGGTTTGAACGGCTGATCTTTTGGTGCAGCCAAGTTCATTAACCACTGTGCCAGCAGGGATACTTCTAAGGAATTTCAGCTCCTCTAATCTTAAACTGTGCACTTTGGTTGGAGCTGACTCCACCTCCAGCTCTGAGGGAGGCATGTAACTTAGGCCTGAGCCCTTATCTTGGCCACAAAATTGAAAGCACACAATTTAGGAAATTAAATTAGATAGAACTAATTTCAGGATGGGGCTGAGAAGGCCAAGAGAGGGACATGCTTTTTTGATGGAACTAACACAGAGAGAAAATGGAGCCCAGTATGTTGTTGTTGATAGGTGCTGTCTAATCAGTTTGGACTCATAGTGACCCTACGTACAATAGAACGAAACACTGCCCCCATCCTGCACCATCTGCACAATCCTTGCTATCTTTGAGCCCATTGTTGCAGCCATTTTGCCAATCCATCTCGTTGAGAGTCTTCCTCTTTTTTGCTGACCCTCTACTTTACCAAGCATGATGTCCTTCTCCAGGAACTGGTCCCTCCTGATAACATGTCCCAAGTATATGAGATGAAGTCTCGCCGTACTTGCTTCTAAGGAGCATACTGGCTATACGTCTTCCAAGACAGATTTGTTTGTTCTTCTGGCAGTCCATGATATATTAAGTATTCTTCATCAACACTAATTCAAAGGTATCAATTCTTCAGTCTTCCTTATTCATTGTCCAGCTTTCGCATGCATATGAGGCAACTGAAAACACTATGGCTTTGGTCAGGTGCACCTTAGTCCTCAAAGTGACATCTTTGCTTTTTAACACTTTAAAGACTTTTTTTTGCAGCAGATTTGCCCAGTGCAATACGTCCTTTGATTTCTTGACTACTACTTCCATGGGTGTTGATTGTGGATCCAAGTAAAATGAAATCCTTGACAACTTCAATCTTGTCTCCATTTATTATGATGTTGCTTATTGCTCCAGTTGTGAGAATTTTTGTTTTCTTTATGTTGAAGTGTTTTGTTTATGCTGACAGACTTATAATAAGTATGCCCTTGGGTAATATGTAGGGTTCTCTGTCACTGTGGGAACTTAGACAAGCTAGTTAAATTCTCTGAGTCAATAAGGACAAGAAAAGATACTCAACAGTATTAGTCATCAGGGAAATATAAATTAAAATTTCAATGGTCCATCTTTCTACCACCACTAAAAGCCAAAATCAGTGTTTTTACATTTTTACCAGAGATTATAATATTTATCTAAGAAAGGTTTAATATAATACAAGGCATTCAGGTATTACTGGAACTGAAATCAACCCTTCTCTTTGCATTTCTGCCTTTTTAGGGTATTTTTCTATTTCTCATTCACTGAAGTTCCTCCTTCTTAGATTCAAAAATTTTTATGCTTTTAAGAATATTATTTATAACATTTCTACTGATTTGGAGTAGGAAAGGCTTATACTTACTTCTTCAGATTGAATAAAACTTTTCAAAGATAGTCTTCAGATGGTTCTCTCTGGTAAGCATTTGACCCTAATTGCGCTTAACTATTTTCTGGTAATGAGTTTAATTAACATTATCAGCATGTGGTTTTCTTACTACCAGAAATTTTTTTCTTTTTATTTTGATCTAGTGTTCTCTCAAGGGGCCCTGGTGGCAGAGTGGTTAAAGCACTCAGCTGCTAACTGAAAGGTTGGCGGTTTGAACTATGAGTTGGAATCGACCCGATACCAACAGGTTTGGTTTTGGTTTTGATAGTGTCCTCTTCAACCAGCTCCTACAGGATGGGTTTCTTAAGGGTTTTGAGTGGAGAAAGAAGTGGCGTACATTATCGTGACTTCATGACTTATTTCTTAGGATTCAGTGGCAGATAATAGATAATAAAAAGAAAAACAAGGCAGAGGCAGGTTTAAGCTTACAGAAAACAGGTGGCACCTTCGTTAAGTCTCAAGCTGGCTTCCTTTTGTGCAGACTGGAGTTTGGTTTGTGCTTTTCTATCAGCCTAAGCTACTCCAGCCTCCCTCAATAAACCTGGACTACGCTTCAGCTTTCTCCAGCCCAGTCAAATGTAAATGAGCTCAGGCTGCTAAAAAAATAAAGTAGTGGCCACTAAGAAGAAGAGCAGAAGGAACTCTTCAAAAGGATTGATTGATGAGACAACTTCTAGAAGGAGGAACTACAGTCTCTTCCCTTTCCTTGTTATTTAAAAGAAGGTATCAAGTCACTCTGAGTGAAAGTTCAATTCTGCAGACTAGGAGGGAAGTTCTTATCTTAGCTGTTATCTTAACTGAGATTGATTTGAAAACTAGCTAAGAGTTCTCCTTGATAGAAGATATCAATGTGACAAAAGTCCAAAGGTGAAAAGGGAACTTTGTGAGGCCCACAATCTCTTTCCAAGTTCTTCAAGGCATCATTGTCAGAGGAAAATAGTAATAACTTTACTGCCTTATGCTTTACTTAGGATACATACACCCTTTGGTGCTAAACGATGGACTAAACATGTCATTTGTTTTTTTCAAGTGGTAGTTAAAATTGATACTCTTCAGAATCCTGTATGATAACTATGATTTGAGTTCTCATTCTGTAATTCCAGGATAGCCAGAGACTAATGACATTGCAGATGCTTTGTGTTTTCTAAATGAAAAGAATTAAAAGATGGTTTGGAGAAAATAGAAAATACATTTACAGCCATAAAACTTACCTGGACAATCTTTCTCATAGTGACTCAAAGCAATCCTATGGGATGGAGTAGAACTGCCCCATAGGGTTTCCAAGGAACGCCTGGTGGATTCGAACTGACAACGTTTTGGTTAGCAGCCGAACTCAACCACTACACCACCAGGGTTTTTATGTATGAGTTGGCATCGACTCGATGGCAATGGGTTTTTCGTATTTTTAGACAATCTTTAGTATCATGTGGCATCCTGGTTATACATTTCATTTTACTTTTTGTTGTTTGTTTTTGGAAGAAACTATTTTAGCTTCAAGTGTTCTAAACTGTGAATGTATGTATGTCTTTTAGATCCCTGAGTTGTGTGTGTAACCCTGCACATTAGACTTTCCATTTATTATTTGATTTATCCATCCTTATTAAGTCAGACACTCAAATTTCGCTAGAAAAGACAGGTGGTTATGATGGTGGGAAATGTAAGCGTGCCAGGCAGTTTCCCAAATTAAAAATTTATTTTCTGATAGTCTCTCACTGGGGCCAGACTGTGTCATTAAAGTTTACTTCCTTCGATTAAGTCATGGCTCCTTTGAAGGGGCATTTTGTAAACTGCCTGTGATGGTGGGGCAATTTGAAACAGGGAGGTGATCAATTTCATCTTTTGACATGTTGGTTTTGAGTTGTCTATGAGCATCCAGATGGAGATGTCAGGTGGGGATACTGGTCTAGATTTGGCAGATGGATCAGGGCTAGAGACCCATGTTTAGAAGTGTCTCCACATATAATGTAGTAGAAACAATGGGTATTGATATAATTGCTTAAGGAGACTTTAAAAAGAAGAGGAGATGCTTGCAATAAGCCTGTTAGATACATAATATTATTGCAATATCAACAGAGGAAAATTAGTCCCACGGAAGTCATTTACTTTTTATCAGTAAATTGTGAAGCCAAAAATAGAATCAAGTTCTTCTCTTAATGCAGTAATCTTAGTAAACCATCCTTTCTTTCTTGCCTCCAAATATTTGCTGAGTGATTACCATGTGCCCAACCTGTGTAATGCACTATGTGGGTAAGGGAAACAAAAATAGGGCAGGAACCCTCGATATGCCAGGAGTCAAACTGGGACTATTCTTTGTAATGAGTCTAGCATCGGTCTCTCAATCTCCATTTCCAGCACTCACTTCTTTTGGGGCTTTTATTGTGCTATTTGTGAATTACTGGAACTTCCCAATAATTTTCTTTCCCAGCCTTGGTTGCCTCTTTTCAAATCATGATCTGCACAGCCCTGCCAGAATAACCTTCTGAAGATGCCCAATGTTTTCCTTTAGCTAATGACATAACATTGGCTAAAAAATAAATGTGTGGACATGTTTTAAAACCATGATGCCACCAAAGAAATCTTCTGAGCATTCCAGATTCTGTATTAATAGATATACCATTTCCCAGGATCACCTCATTTCTCTATTTATCTAAGTCCTATTCATTTTAACAACATGGTTAACTGTCACTTCCTCTGGGGACTATTCATTATCATGGCAACCAGGGGTGATGTCAGAACTACTTTCTTCAATATTTTGTACAGCATGTAATGGTAGATATTATTTTGTATGTGCATGTCTTACCAACTCAGCTAGAAAGAAACAGTGAGGCCTTCAGAGATAAGAACATCTAATCAACTTATTCATTGATTCATAATAATAGAAGATCATTTATTTCATCAATAATTAATTGCTCTTGTCATTGCTAGTTGCTGAGAAGTCAATTCCGCCTCATGGTAACCCCATATGTGCAGAACAGAACTGCTCCATAGGGTTTTCAAGGCTGTGATCCTTCAGAAGCAGATCGCCAGTCCTGTCTTCCAAGGCACCTCTGGATGGGTTCTAAGCACCAACTTTTTGGCTATTGGTCGAGTGTTTAACTGTCTGAGCCACCCAGGAACTCTACACATTAATAATTTATTGTTGTTGTTGTTGTTGTTAAGTGCTGTCAAGTCAGTTCCAACTCATAGCGATCCTATGTACAACAGAACAAAATGCTGCCTTGTCCTGCACCATCCTCACAATTGTTGCTATGTTTGAGCCCATTGTTACAGCCACTGTGTCAACCCATCTCACTGAGGGTCTTCCTCTTTTTCACTTGGCCTCTACTTTATCAAGCATGCTCATTTTGAGTCTTGCCACATCAACAAATGAAGCTCCTGAAGGCGTTACTCCAACCATGTCATTAAGGTGAACTCTACTTTGAGGAGGCAGCTCTTCTCCAGTCATATTTTGAGTTCCTTCCAACCTGAGGGGCTCATCTTCCAGCACTATCTCAGACAGTGTTCCAATGTTATCCTTAAGGTTTTCACTGGCCAATTTTTTTGGAAGTAGGTTGCCAGGTCCTTCTTCCTAGTCTGCCTTAGTCTGGAAGTTCCACTGAAACCTGTCCACCATGGGTGACCCTGCTGATATTTGAAATACTTCCAGCATAACAGCAACACGCAAGCTGCCCTAGTACGCAAACTGACAGACAAGTGTTGGATACACCAGTAACAGAATAGAAATTATTCCATAATTGATTAAAAAAAGTAGAAATGGGAGTTCCGGCAAAATGGCGCTCTAGGCAGAAGCACCACGCCGTCTCCCCACAGCAGAGATCTGAAAAACTAAGCCAAACAGAGAATACAACAATCCTGAAACCCTAAAACATCAAATGAAGAGATAAAGAACTCAGCCAAGCACCAAATGGAGTGAGAAAACTGACAGAGAATGGAGAGTGAGGAGAGATTCATGCAGAGGCCCCCTACCAGCTAATGCAGTGTGGATCCGCCATCTTGGACTCCTATCGGAGACCAGCAAACGGGGGTACGAGAAAGCAGCCTCACGGAGCGTCCAGCGGGAGACAAAACAACCGGTAATTTGCGGTGTGCGCTTTCCCACCCCCCACCCCTCTTCACCCAGGCTCAGCCTCGTCTGATTCCCGCGGCCACGGTCTCTTGACCAGGAAGCGCCGGCTGCTTGAATTCCACACACCCAAGCGGGTGGCTCTCTGGGTGCCATTTGCTGGCTGTTGGTGTTGCTTATTTCCACTTCTTTTGATTTCTTCCTTGCCTCTGGCCATCTCCCCCACCTTTCGCTTGAGTGTCTCTCTCCGGGCGCCATCTTTGCTTCTTCCTGAGGGGCTACAGATCGCCGGCAATTTGTGATATATGCATTCTCACTCTCTACCCTTCTTCACCCATACTCGGCCTCCTCCGCTTCCTGTGGACACAGTCTCTTGTCTAGAAACACCAGCCCGCATTAGCTGGCTCTCTGAGTACCATTTGTTGGCTGCTAATGTTGCTTTTTTTTTTCTGCTTCTTTTGACTTCTCACTTGCCTCTTGCCACCTCCCCTCCTTTCACTCGAGTGCCTGGCTCCGTATGCCATCTTTGCTTCTTCCTGAGGGGTTGCGGAGCTCCATTCGAGTGTGGAGCTGCTTCCTGGTCTGGGCTGCCACGCTGGTGGGATCCCGGGGCTTTTGTTTGTTTGTTCGTTTTGAATTGTTTGCTTGTTTTCTTTTCCTTTTCTTGAGTTGGGAGCCCTTTCTGGCCAGGCGGAGCTGCGTGGCAAGGAACTCCCCTTCAGCTTCCACAGACGTGCAGAGGGATCCCTGAGAGCATTTCTTTTTTGTTTTTGTTTTTTTTTTCTTTTTCTGTTTCCTTGGGGGGCCTTTCTTGTTCTTATTTTTTTTTTTTTAATTTGTTTTGTTTTCTTTTCCCTCTTTTTCCCTTTTTGTCTTTCTTCATTGCTCCATTTCTTGTCCCTCTATATCTTCCTTCTCTTTCTGATCCCTGAATACCAGGTGTTGTATACCTCTACGCCTTCTAGCCAGGCTGTATTGCAACACCTGAGAGCGACTTCCCCAGACCTCATAGCTACACCGGTGGGATCCCCGGGAACTTTGCGGTTCTTTAACCTTTCTGATTTTTATTTATTCATTCTTTTCTTTTCTTTTCTTCCTCTTCCCCTTTCTGTTTCTCCCCATTTCATAGTCTCTCATCTCTCCA
>NW_004443943.1:33910402-33912590 GCF_000243295.1 Trichechus manatus latirostris
GTAAGGATATTGTTGATGTGTTGTGAGATTGTTAACCATTGTCATAGGGCAACATTTGTAGTAACTGTTAAATGAGAAACTATTTTGTTCTGTAAGCCTTTATCTTAAATGAGAATAACAGCACAATTGGAAGAGCGTAGTCAATGTCACTGACCTGTGCATGTAGAAATTTTTGAAACGGTGTATCTTTGGCTATGTGTATTCTCACCCAAAAAAAAAAAAAAAAAAAATGTTGAGAAGTTAGAGGGTTAATATGTTGTCAGGTTGTTAACCAATGTCATAAAACAACAAGGTACTACTGTTTCATGAGAAACTATTTGTTCTGTAAGCCTTCACGTGAAGTACAATAAAATTAAAAAAAAAAAAAGTAGAAATATCTTAATTACCTGCATGAGCGGGGATATAGGTAAAGGCTCAAAGTTAGGGGTCAGGAAGCTTGAGTTCTATCCAGGAGCTTTTGACATAGCACATCCCATCCACTCTGAGTTTCAACTCTACACTATTCCTGAAACATGAATAAAGTCCCTTGGATGGGGACATTGAGGGGACCATACTAATTAACCCCATACCACGGTGTGATTTTTACTATGATACCCCATTTGAATTCAGTAAACCTTGGAACCTGTTCCAGAGTTTAGACTCTTTCAGACTTTGTTCCTACTATCCCTATGGCTGTAGCTTAGAGAAGCCTCTAATCCTGGCAAAAAGTCATTAAAATAAAAGGTCTTTCAGAGCCCCTGGAGGAAAACTTTATCAGGAAACCAATTAGTTTAGGTCCACCCTTTGACTCTCTCTATTCAGAACTTTAAACTACTACCTTTTTCCCTATTTTATTTTCTTAACCTGTAATTAGTTACTGCCCATTATGAATTCCCAGACCACAGGAAGCATTTATTTGCAGCATCAGGTCACTTGGAAGAAAAATTAAATATGTGTGGAAAGGATGGTGAGTGATTAAAAGACCTCAGGACAGAACATTCCAACTCTCAGAGACAGATCCCTGATTTGAGGGACCAATCCAAGGTTTCCTGACATTGACCCATACAGGAGCCTTCTATTATGACTGTGAAATCCAGCTGAGAATAGCAGGTGCTTCTGAAACAAGTATTACTGATGAGACTGGATTCTGGGTGGACAGTGGTCAGGTCTTGGCCTTGATTCTAAAATGAGGACAACCCTCTCCCTACCAACAAAGAACTGAAGAAAGATACAGTCACACTGAGGATTATGACAGATAGGATTGTTCTTTGTTAAATTGTGAATTTAATTCAAATTTGATGCCTGAATCTCATCCCTTATACTCATTCCCCACCTTACATGCAGGCTAGATTATTGACATATATTATTTCATTCAATGCCAACCATAAAGTGAGTATCATTATCGCCCATGTTAAGAGGAAAGAATTGAGGTTCAATTCTTTTTTTTTAAATTTTTTAAGATCACAGATTATTAGTGACAGAGGTCTGCTCTGAGTCTAAAATGTGCTGTTTCCAAAATATATGTTCATTCCACTATAGCCTATGTTTACATATATATACAATCAGTTGCTGTTGAGTTGATACTGTCTCATGGCCACCCCATGTATATCAGAGAAGATCTGTGCTCAGCAATTGCTGAGTCCCTTGGGCCAGAAGTAGGATCCATCACACACCCTGAGCCTCTCTCCTGGCCTTGGAGAGTGAACAAATTAACAGACAGGGGAAAAAAATAAACTGCCGGCTCCCCTAAACCAGGAACCCAGGGTAGGCCCAGCTCCTTTGCCTAGGTGTAGGCATAAGGGATCCACGGACTTTGAGTGCCTTTTCCCCTGCAGAGACTTGTGTGGGCCTATTTCAACAGCGTAGGCCCTCATTACCGCAGTACAACAGGGTATATACCTGAAGTCTAACTTCAACTGTTTCAGCTGTGAAGTAGCAGGTTTGCGACATTTGACACTGTTTTGCCCATTAAGCAGGGTCTTCACCTACCCACATCAGGGGCCTGAGGACTAGTGGCTCCACCCATGCCACCTAGCAACCTGCGATAGAGGCCCATGACTAAGAGGTGCCCCCCAGTCCTTGCAGACAACAGCATTGGGTGCTCATAGTTCGGCTGCAAAACCCATCCACCTACACACTCTAGGAAACAGGGACACGCCTTCCTCATGGACACTCAGGGGCAGCCGTCAGCCCCCTGCCTTGCTCAGAG
>NW_004443943.1:33913159-33915096 GCF_000243295.1 Trichechus manatus latirostris
AACAATAGAATTTCAGAATTAGACAACTCAATAGAAAGTCATAGGAGCAGAACTGAGGCAATGTAAGTTAGAATTAGTGAGACTGAAGATAAAGCACTTGAAACCAACTTATTTGAGGAAAAATCAGATAAAAAGATTTAAAAAAATGAAGAAACCCTAAGAATTATGTGGGACTCTATCAAGAGGAATAACCTATGAGTGACTGGAGTACCAGAACAGGGTGGGATAACAGAAAATACAGAGAGAATTGTTGAAGATTTGTTGGGAGAAAACTTCCCTGATATTGTGAAAGATGACAAGATATCTATCCAGGATGCTCATCGAACCTCACAAAAGGTAGATCCTAAAAGAAAGTCACCAAGACATATTATAATCAAACTTGCCAAAACCAAAGATAAAGAGAGAATTTTAAGAGAAGCTAGGGATAAACGAAAAGTTATCTACCAAGGAGAGTCAATAAGAATAAGCTCAGACTACTCAGCAGAAATCATGCAGGCAAGAGGGCAATGGGATGACATATATAAAGCCTTGAAGGAAAAAAACTGCCAGCCAAGAATTATATATCCAGCAAAACTGTTTCTCAAATATGATGATGAAATTAGGGTGTTTCCAGATAAACAGAAGTTAAGGGAATTTGCAAAAACCAAACCAAAATTACAAGAAATACTAAAGGGAGTCCTCCAGTTAGAAAATCAGTAACATCAGATAACAACCCAAAACTAGAACACAGGACAGAGCAACCGGGTATCAACCGAGATAGGGAAGTCACAAAAGGAAATCAAAGCTAAAACACTAAAAATAGGGAACCAGATGTCAATATATAAAAGATGACAACATTAAAACAGAGGGACTTAAAACATGTAGACAGATTTTTCATATGGAGAGGAAGTCAAGGTGATATAAAGAAATAAAAGACTGGTAAAAATGTAGAAAAATAGGAGTAAATTTTAAGGTAATCACAAAGGAAACTAACAATCCTACAAGTCAAAATAAAAAGCTAGAAAAATATAAAGACACAACAAACACATAATCAACAACAATGAAAAAGATGAAAAGAAAATAAAGAAAAACGACTCAGCACAGAAAATTAAGTGGAACAAAGAAACTGTGAACAACACACAAAAAAGGACATGAAAATGACAACACTAAACTCATACCTATCAATAATTATGCTGAATGTAAATGGACTAAATGCACCAATAAAGAGACAGAGAGCAGCAGATTGGATGAAAAAAACATGATCCGTCTATAAGCTGCCTACAAGAGACACACTTTAGACTTAAAGACACAAACAAACTGAAACTCAAAGGATGGAAAAAATATATCAAACAAACAACACTCAAAAAAGAGCAAGAGTGGCAATATGAATCTCTGACAAAACAGACTTTCAAGTAAAATCTACCACAAAGGATAAGGAAGGACACTATATAATGATTAAAGAGTCAATTCACCAGGAGGACATAACTATAATAAATATTTGCACACCCAACGATAGGGCTCCAAAATACATGGAAACAAACTCTAACAGCATTGAAAAGAGAGATAGGCAGCTCCACAATAGTAGTAGGAGACTTCAACACACCACTTTCAGTGAAGGACAGAACATCCAGAAAGAAGCTCAACAAAGACACATTAGAGCTAAATGCTCCAGTCAACCAACTCGATTTCATAGACATATACCGAACACTCCACTCAACAGCAGACATGTATACTTTCTTTTCCAACACACATGGAACATTCTCCAGAATAGACAACATATTAGGCCATAAAGCAAGCCTTAACAAAATCCAAAGCATTGAAATATTACAAACCATCTCTTCTGACCATAAAGCCATAGAAGGAGAAATCAACAACAGAAAAAGCAAGGAAAAAGAATCAAACACACGGAGACTGAACAACACCTTGCTCAAAAACTACTGGGTTATAGAAGAAATTAA
>NW_004443943.1:33917364-33930864 GCF_000243295.1 Trichechus manatus latirostris
ACAGGCACTTCGCCAAAGAAGATATTCAGGTGACTAACAGACACGTGAAGAAATGCTCACAATCATTAGCCATTAGAGAAATGTTGATGAAAATAACAATGAGATATCATCTCACCCCAACAAGGTTAGCATTAATCCAAAAAACACAAAATAATAAATGCTGGAGAGGCTGTGGAGAGACTGGAACACTTATACACTATTGGTGGGAATATAAAACGGTACAACCACTCTGGAAATTGATTTGGGGCTTTCTTAAATATCTAGAAATAGAAGTACCATATGATCCAGCTATCTCGCTCCTTGGAATATATCCTGAAAAGAGCCATCACATGAATAGATATATGCACATGCATGTTCATTGCAGCACTGCTCACAATAGCAAAAAGATGGAAACAACATTGGTGCCCATCAAGGGATGAATGGATAAACAAATCATGGTATAGCCACACAATGGAATAGTATGCAACAATAAAGAACAATGATGAAGCCGTGAAACATCTTATAACATGGAGAAATCTGGAGGGCATCATGCTGAGTGAATTTAGTCAGTCACAGAAGGACAAATATTGTATTAGACGACTATTATAAAAACTCAAGAAAAGGTTTAAACACAGAAGACAACATTCTTTGATGTTTACGAGGGTGGGGAGGGAGGGTGAGGGTTATTCACTAACTAGATATTAGACAAGTATTCTCTTAGGTGAAGGGAAGGACAGCACACACTACAGGGTAAGTCGGCACAACTGGACTAAACCAAAGCTAAGAAGTTTCCTGAATACAGTCAAACACTCTGAGGGACAGAGTAGCAGGGGTAGGGATCTGGGGACCATGCTTTCAGAGGACATCTAGGCCAACTGGCATAACAAAGCTTATTAAGAAAATGCTCTGCATCCTACTTCACTGAGTGGCATCTGGAGTCTTAAAATCTTGCAAGTGGCCATCTAAGATGCATCAATTGGTCCTAACCGCCTGGAGTAAAGGAGAATGAAGAACACCAAAGACACATGGAAAGTAGTAGCCCAAGAGACAGAAAGGGCCACATAAATCAGAGACCTCATCATCCTGAGAACGGAAGAACTAGATGGTGCCCAGCTACCACCAATGACTGCCCTGACAGGGAACACAACAGAGAGTCCATGATGGATGGAGCAGGAGAAAGGTGGGGTGCAGAACTCAAATTCTAGTAAGAAGACCAGACTTAATGGTCCGAATGAGACTGGAGGAACCCTGGAAAGCATGGCCCCCAGATTCTCTATCAGCCCAGAACTAAAACAATTTCTGAGGCTACCTCTTCAGACAGGGATTGGACTGGACTGGGGGACATAGAGTGATACTCGTGAGGAGTGTGCCTCTTAGCTTAAGTAGATACAAGAAACTAAACCTAAATGGGCAGCTTCTGTCTGGAGGCAAGATGGGAAGGCAGAGAGGATTGGGAGCTGGTTGGATGGACATGGGGAATCAGGGGTGGAAGGGAGGAGTGTGCTGTCACAGTATGGGGAGAGCAATTAGGGTCACATAACAATGTAAGTATAAATTTTCGTATGGGAGACTAACTTGAAATGTAAACTTCATCTAAAGTACAACAACAACAACAAAAAAGCAAATTGGTGAACAGTTAAATAGAATGAGATTGTTTGAAGGTACTAAACCAAAAACCAATCCCGTTGCTGTCAAGTCGATTCTGACTTACATTGACCCTACAGGGCAGAGTAGAAATTCTCCATAGGGTTTCCAAGGAGCGGCTGGTAATTAGAACTGCTGACTTTTTGGTTAGCTGAGGAGCTCTTAATCACTGGGCCACCAGGGCTTCTTTGAAGGTACAGTGGCCTTGAAATAGTTAGATAACTCTATTCAACACATATCCCTGAGCCCTGATATCATTAGTCTTCAACAAAAGAGTGTTGTCTTTCCCCAGAAGAGCTAGTCGTTTGGCAATTAACAAGGGGTCTTTGCTGAAATGATGCATTTAGGATCCACATTAAATCTTAGATTCTGTTTGGAGGTGTTGGACAGTACCAGCAAGAGAACTGGGTTTTGCTGAACAACTGCTTTGATGCAGACATTTAGCCAGAACTTTGTGCTCATTATCTCATTTAATTAACATTTCTATATTATCACTATCTCTGCCTCAGAGATGAAGAAATATTCTCTGCAATAGTAAGA
Source organism: Trichechus manatus latirostris (assembly GCF_000243295.1). Classification (NCBI taxonomy): domain Eukaryota; kingdom Metazoa; phylum Chordata; class Mammalia; order Sirenia; family Trichechidae; genus Trichechus; species Trichechus manatus. The sequence continues at coordinate 33,919,528 of NW_004443943.1, forward strand.
AATATTCTCTGCAATAGTAAGTCAGCCTACCCAGGGCCTCACAGATGGGAAATGGTCCAAACAGGGTCTGATCCTGGGTCTGTATTTGTCATAAGTCCTTGCTTCTTCCACTACATCATGGGGGCTGCTTTCCTTGTCTTTTGTTTGGTTCTCAGGTACAGTTCCAGCAGTTCATTTGGCATCCTGCCATCTACCCTTCTCTGTCACTTTTCATATAGAAAACCTTTCTGACTCAAGAAAACTGGTGCAGAAAACAAATCCCTTTTCTAACAACTAGGCTTCTTCTTTGGATGCTCTGTGATTCTCAGCTGAAGCAGCCACACAACTATAGGCTGAAATTTGGAAGTGTACACATGTAGACAGCTCTTATGTAGAATTTTAGCTTTATTGCCAAGATGTGCCTGTAATAATCTGAAAGCCCATTCACATGGTCTGTTGGCTACTTTCGTGAACTCTTGACCATCTGTGTGTGATTTGCTTGTCAATGGACTGGGGATGAACAGACCAGGATTTATCCACACTAGTCATTAAGTATAAAAGAGACTTTTCAAAGGAAAGGTTTGATAAAAATAAATCAACCTGAAACAGGTTCTCCAGATACAAATTACTTGGGGTAGAGGGAAGTGGCTGATGGAAGGTTTTGCTAATCTTGTAATTTTCATGTATTTCTTGCCCTTTAAAATAAACCATAAATAACTGACAGGAAGGAAATGAGATATACAATAAATTAGAAACACAAATGAGTTCATAAAATATTTATGTGCCATGAAGTAGATTTGATACTATTTGACAATAAATATACACTTATATAGCACTCCACTGCAACCAGGATTCTTTTTTAGCTTGCCCCTTTTTAAAATTTTTTGTTGAAATAGACCATTATCAAGGCTTAATAGAGACTTGCGAATATGTTTGCCTTCCATGTTTCCACTTCTCTTCTCCAAATGCTTGTATCCTAACTGTAGGGTCAGGTATACTGAGATCTTTACAGACTTGGAAACCCTATGGGACAGTTCTACTCTGTCCTACAGGGTCACTGTGAGGATGAATCAATTTGACAGCAGCACGTTTGCTTTTTTTTTTTTTTAAATCCTGTGGATACAATAATCATGACTATTTGCAAGCAACCCTGAAGATTCATATTTCGGAATAATCATAGCTATCCTATTTGAATTGTTCGAACTTACCCAGCAGTCCGTGGAAGAAAGCCTTCACAATCTACTTCCATAAGATTAGAGCCATTGAAAATCCTATAGAGTGCAGCTCTACTCTGAAATATGTGGGGTCACTCTGAGTCGGAATCTACTCAATGGCAATGAGTTTTCTGTTTTGTTTTATAGCTGTCACATAGGGTTGTTGTGGAAATAAAAGGGACAGTGAGGAATATAAATCAAGCTAGCCATGCAACTGGTGTGAAGTAGCATGTTATTCAGCTAATGAGTGTCCCCATCTGACTGTCCTGCATCCGTGTCTCATTAATGTCAGTTTCCTACCCTCTGGAGTCTGTTATAGCACAGGGGTTAAGAGCACTGGACTCAAAATGCCTGGCCTACATTCCCTGCTTCATCACTTTCTGTTTCACCATGAGCATGTTACTTAATTTCTCTAAATACCGGATGCCTAATCTGTAAAAGATGGATAATAATAGTATCTAATAAATTCATGGGATGTTTAGTGAGAGAAAGACAGAGAGAAAGGGAGAGACCAGGGAATGCAATGTGTTTAGAACTGTACCTTGCACATAAAAGGTGTTTAATAACTATTGACAAAAGTTCTCTGGATAAATCCAAGTATGCTGAGTGTCAACCATATTCCATATGATGTAATTCCAGTATGGGAACCATAGCATTCCCCAAACCTCTGGGCTCCATGTATCTGATCTCTAGTATGGGTTTAAAAAATCTTGTTTTGCCCCTTGATCTCTCCTGAAAGAGGCAGAGTGGGTAATGAATGGTACACATGTTGGCATTCTTCTCTTCTAGTCAATTATACCAGTCTCTGAACTCTTTCCAAACTGAGTCTAGACAAAGCCTCAGAATCCTTTTACTAAACTGAGTAGCCATTATTAACCCATTCTAGTACCTGAGACACAACAAATTTGCCAGCCCAGTGCTGATATACTACTGATCTTCAGCTCAGATAGGAAATTAAACTGGAGGAAATGTGGTCAGAAAAAGGGCAAAGATTGATGTTTCAGTAGCATCTGCTAAGCCCATTCCCTGTGAAGAACATTCATTCTACATTAGTCCAGTGTGGTGATTTACAAGACCTTAAAATTAGATCATTTTGGAAATTCATCAATGCAAACACTAAAATAATAAAAGTTTCAGATTTGTACGGATGCTGCCATAAAAATGACAACAGAATTTATCTATGCAACTTGGGTGGTGGGGGAGGAAGAATGTCAGCTGGCAGTTATTCTTAATGAGTGGAGACATACTAGTGCATTTATTCTTTCACTTACAGAAGGTTGATTAACAGTCAATGCTGATAATTACTGGATTAATTTAGGGTTTACGGTTAAGTGACTGGAATTTGGTACATAAACTCTGGTTACAGTTCTTGATTTGAACAGAATGTGGTGGAAACGTTCTCTCACTCTGACTCTCCCACAAAATTCTTAGCTCCAAATGAAACAAATAAAGGTTTTCTGAAGGGAAGCAGAAATATGGAAAGAGTGGTGGAAGGGCCTCTATTACATTGTCCTCCTGAATGAACCGTGGAAAAGTGTCTATGCTGTTTCTTCACCTCTAACTGTATTCAGTTGATCATTTCTTCCCTCCGGCATGTCCACCTCACTTCGCTTCACTAGAATAAACCAATGAGAAAAGTTGCCAGATACTAAGTAGTGTCCTTTGAAAAGTGGGAAACTGTAGACCTGTTGCAACTTCTGTCCCTGTAGGCAACTATTTCTTATTTACATTTTATAGTATCTACCAGCTCATAATGGCTTCCCTGCCCAATAGGAATGACACTGACCCCTGGCCTTAGTTGACTGGATCATCCATTGGCACTTAACACTACTGAGTCAGTATTGTCTTCTGTCTCCTGGGTGTTTTATTATTTCATTCCTCATAATCTTAAGAGTAATGCATTTATTTACATTTTAAATATGAAGAAACTGAGTCTCGGAGAGGATAAGAAACTTCCAAGGCCACTGAATTTATAGATGGTGAAGAAGGACATCACACCCAGGTCTGTCTGACTGCTCTGCCACTTCACATCACTTATATAGTTCTTTACTCCCTTCTTTATTTTCCAGCCATAATCAGCGTGTGATAAACCAGGACAGTTGAACCAGCCATTTGCAGCTCTCACAACCAGATGATTTGATGCACTAATTCCGAGAAACAGGAAAGAGAATGGGGAGAAAAAGAGAGAAAGAAAAGGTAAAACTTTCAACAGATTACAAAAGGGACCAAAGACTCATGCAGTCAATAAGTAACCACCCCCAACCCCCTAAAAAAAAGAAAAACAAAACTGGACCAAGCTAATGTTTTGGATTCTTTATTATAAGATGGTAAATTTTTTGTTGTTAAAGATTCTGAACATAAACTAGTGTGTAAACTACTCTCCTCCACTTAAAACAATGATTATCTTAAGCCTTAATGAATTTACTAAACTTTATGAAAATTTATAAAAAAGCAACCCCCAACTCTCATTCAGCCCCCAACACTGAGAATAAACTAGAACAGTTAACTTTGTAGTAACCGCCGCTCACCTAGCTGCCATACGCTCTCACTCCCATGCTGAACATTGCCTTGGCTTCCTGCTGTTGTTTCTTCAATACTGCTGATGTCCATTTCAACTGATTACATCTCTCCTGCAGGCTGCTGGATGACTCATACATTGACTGCAAATCTTCTTCCTGTTCTTCCTGTTCCTTCCTTCTTGTCCTGCCTCTTCCTTGTTTGTTTGGCATCCACTCCTTCATTTATTTGTTCTTTCTTTCATTGGCTCATTCTCTCCTCCTCTTTCTCATTTTCTTCTTTACTTATTTCTCCTCTTCTCTATCTCTTTCTCCTTTATGCCATGGATTATAGGCAGAAGGAGGAGGAAATAATCTATTCCTTCTTAGAGCTTCTTCTCAAACACATGCCTTAACCTCTGGATTCTGTAACAAGAAGTAATCTTGTGAGGATATTACAGGACTTTCTACCACAAGAGAGAATCTGTCCTGCCCAGGACTGAAGCTATGGAGCTTCAGGTACTGTCTGTCAGCATCCATTCTGAAGCCTTTAGACAAGCCTGGTCAAAAGGTTTTACTACTGGCTAACCTAACTTCTTCCAGGTGCATGGCCAGTTCATTCCTTCTTGCTTAGGCATCACCATTTATTATGGTTAGTGTCTTAGTTGTGTAGTGCTGCTATAACAGAAATACCACAAATGGATGGCTTTCACAAACAGAAATTTATTTTCTCACAGTTTAGGAGGCTAGAAGTGTGAATTCAGAGCACCAGCTCTAGGGGAAGGCTTTCTGTCTCTGTCAGCTCTGGAGGAAAGTCCTTGTCTCTTCAGCTTCTGCTTCCTGGCTCCTTGGGGATCTCCATGTGTCTTAGCATCTATCTTACCCCATCTCTCTTCTGCTCACTTGTTTCTTTTATATCTCAAAAGAGATTGACTCAAGATATACCCTACACTAACCCTGCCTCATTAACATAACAAAGACAACCCACTCCCAAATGGGATTATAACCACAGGCATAGTAGTTAGGATTTACAAGGACACAATTCAATTCATAACAGTTAGTGACCAAAACTTTTATTCTATGTAGGAGCCCTTGATATTGAGTCTGAATCCTTTCAGAGATCCACTTGCCCTTCTTTAATAGCTATGATAGCTCCCTCCAGACGACTCCACATTTCTGAGGACACTTGAGAACAGAACTGGCCATCAACAGGGACCTCAACACACTTTACCCAATCTCTTCCACACCTGAGTGATTTCTGAAACAGCTCCTTGAAGAAAAAGCCTATGTAATTATTCTGGGCTCAGCCTCAACCTAGTTTCAATAAAGATCTGTTACTAGGAAGGAAGCTTATTTATGTTTTTATGAGTCCTTGGATCTTTATCTAATTGCCTACACGGAGCACAAGATCTGTCGGGAATGATAAAGGATCATCCTCATTATAAACTCAAATTTACTTCCCTTCCACCCATTACATCAACTTTTATTAGTGTAAGTTATGACCATGAGATACTGCAGTTAACGAAGAAAGGTTACTTCCATTTAAGATGAGAAAGCAGTCAAGTCACTGCTTTTTGTTTTGGTGTGGGATGAGGAATAGAAAACGTCATTCAGTGGAGACATATAAAGCATTCAATCCCTTTAAGGAGATAATTTTCTAGGTCACCTATCACTTACCCAGTTCAGAGTTAGAATGTTCTCTCTCTGAGATGGAAAATGATGAGGAAGTGAAGGGAAAAGAGCAACTATCAGACAGTCTGACTGACTGACTGGTGAAGGGACAGAAAAGATGAAGGAAGTGAAGAAAGCGGAGGCAGCAGCTCTCTTGAAAGCAGCAGAATGTGAAATTACTCCTATAAAAGAAATCATAAACCAGCAGTGCAAGTGAAATAAATGATGTTTGGTTATTGAAAAATGCATCTCTTCTCAGCTTCTATTTAATATTTCTAAATAAGACAAAGTAAAACAACACTTACTTTGGATGTTTTGTAGTAAATATTAGCCTTCTCCTGATTACCTTTTGTTTAGAGATCCCAAAGTACTTTGTTCAGTGTAATTGAAACTATCAAATTCTCTTTCACGGAGGGGGAGAAAAAAAAGTTCAACGTGTATCTTTGGCAGAGGCTGTATCCATTGGTTCTGCCACATTGTCAGGATTGTATCTCTGACAATTGGCTCTGGGGCCCCTATTTAGATTCTCTCTCAGCCAGGCTCATTCCACCAGTGGTAGAAAGCTGACCTCCTGAAACTGTAGTTCTAAATGGTCCTTAAAATTCATAAACTCAGAGACAGAGAATTCAGAGCAATCTTTAGAAAGGGCTGTGACTGGCTGACCTGGGGCACACACTAATTCCTAGGGAAGGAAATGTGGGACACCCATTGATCAACAGGCATAGCAGAAACACAGGGAGGGAACATTAAAGTTCCTACAAGGCAGGGACAAAAATAGAGCAACAGAATCCATGACACACTGGTTTCTGGAGAATTCTTCCAAAACCAACCCCAGTTAAGTCCAGTCTCTCACATGTTTGTCATATACAAACGTTAGTATATGACACACAATGCAAACCATAATACTCACAGTGTTGTTATTGCATTTCTCTACCCAAATACTTTTGCTTGTTTTATTGCCTTTTCTGGAAAGGCTCTTTGTTTACCCCATTTCCCTAAGACTTCCTTTAAGGAAACACTTTGTTCAGAACCTCCCCAACAGTCAGAAGCCCCCAACTTGGTGCTTTAAATAGATATTTTGGGTTTTCACTGATATTTTTTTGGAGCCCTAGAGTTCAGCTGCTAGTCAAAAGGACGGCCGTTTGAATCCACCAGCCACTCCTTGGAAACTCTATGAAGCAGTTCTACTCTGTCCCATAGGGTCACTATGAGTTGGAAGTGACTTGATGGCAAGTTTTTTTTTTTTTTTTTAACTGATACTTTGTGTCTGCCATACTTGCTTTTCCAATGATACTACAAGCTAGCTATTCTCCACTACACCTAACAGTGCACACTATATACTGTGATTGTATGTTTAACAACTGTGTGTTTTTTGAATCAAGTGTTTACTGATCTGTCAAATGGGGATAATAATACTAACCTCATAGGGCTGTTGTGAGACTATCTCTAAAGGACCTGCCATTTAGTAAATGTACTGTTGTATCTCTCTCACACCACTCCCCACACCAATATTTGTATGACAAATTACTCAAAAACAGGACTTTTAAAGTCATAAGTGACATATATTGGACACACAGTATATGCACAGAGCTGTCTGATTCTGACACAGGTTTTGCTACTTTTGCCACTCTGCTCATGGTGACAACATATAAAATGGCTGCCACCAAAAATATAACATTTCTGAATTTCATACTTCAAAATGAGTAGAAGTCTCCAAATATTATTTAATTTTTTAATAAATAACTCAAGATCCTAGGAAATGTGTGGCATCCCGTTAAATAAACATAGGCTAGCAATATATGGTTCTGTCTCTGACATGAGAACAAGTCTGGGCTAGCCTACTGCAGGATGAGGGACTACATGGAGCAGAGCAAAGTTGTCTCATCAAAACTATCCTAGCCCAGTCATCCTCTAACTGGCATATCAGCTGACCACAGACCACAGATAAGCCAGTTTAGATGAGCTCAGTGGACCTGTAGACTCATGAGCAAAAATACATGGTTGCTGTTTGAAGCTACTAAATTTTGGGGTGGTTTGTTATGTATCACTAACTAACTGATTAAGAAATTGGGAAGCAGAAGTGAGGGGTTGCCATGACAAAAACTGTCTTGGAGGCCAAACAGCAGATATAGCTGGAAAAGTGGCAGGAAATTGTTATATGTGCAGCTGGAAAATGGCAACCTATGTTACTGGTAAACCAGGTATCTGCAATAACTTCGCAGATGGAAAATGTTCCTAATGATTTTATGGATGTGAGTAATGAGACTTTCAAGGAAAAAAAATCTTAATATGTGATCGTGATAATAACAAAATTAAGGAAGGAAGAGAGGAAAAATGGAGGAAGGGAAGGCAGAAAAGAAAGAACTAAAGGAAAAATAAGTCATTGTAATAGAAACAGGGGCACTAAAAATAAATTTTAAAATATAATCCATTTATTGATTCATTCATTCATTAAATAAATAAAACTTTATTAAAAAACCATTTATGTGAAGTACAGTGATAAAAGCTCGGTCAGGTAGCAAATACAATGATAATAATAACAACAATAATAAGAAGAAGAAATTAAAAGTTGGTTCCTTTTTTGAGAATCACAGAAAGGGAAGGAGAGTGATTAATACTTACTCAGAAATTTGGAAAGGCTTCCCAGAGGCAACATTTTTATTAGATTCAAAAAAGAAATGTACAGGATATCATCAGTTGGAGAAGGTCATTGCAGGCTGAACTAATACATTTTCAAAATTAGAATGGTATCAACGAATACAGAATGTTTGTGAAATGGCTAGAGTGTGACGTAGTGATGGTAGGAATGCAGATTGGGGCAAAACTGAAATATGTGACATGGCATGCCAAGAATTCTGGATATAATCTACAGGCTATAAACATCCAAGAGAAATGCTTAATCATGGCAGGTATAAGTATGTAATCATATTTAAATTTGATGTCAGTGTGTAACATAATCCAGTTTGGGAGAAATAGGTATTCTAAGATATAGAGAAATTCTTTGGGACTCTGCAAAAAGGTAGTATAATCTTCCTGATAATGGAAAAAAATAAAAACAAAAAAACTAAACTAGTTGTTGTCAAGTTGATTCCAACTCACGGTGCCTCCCATGTCTTACAGAGTAGAACTGCTCCACAGGGATTTCAAGGCAATGACTTTTCAGGAGCAGATTGCTAGGCCTGTCTTCCTAGATGACTCTGAGTGGGTTTGAACTGCCAATCTTTTGGTTAGTAGTTGAGCGCTTAAACATTTGTGCCACCCAAGGAATCCTAATCCTCTTTACAGGGCCATTTAATGAAGGTCTTGAAAGGAGCTAGAAAGGAAACCAAGATAAACTGCTTTAATTCTTTTAGGAATCCATCTTTTTGCTGTAGCTACCTACATAAAAGGATGGGGGATTCTGGCCAAGCCTTTAGAGCAGTGCTGTCCACCTGCCCATGCATGAATTATGTTCTAATTGCTAGGTGTTCTTTATCTCAAAAACAATAGTCCTGAACTCATCATGAGAAGATTATGCATCTTGAGTCCCCTTTCCAGCAGGGTAAGTCCGAAGCAAATATGCTGTCTCCGTTCAGCCACACTGTAACAAAGTAATGCCACTTTATGCAATGACTGCTAACAGAGTTACAATGCCAGGAAACAGAGTTAAGTGGGCAATACAGGAATTGAACTCTTTACTGTAGGCTGTGTACTGGGCATCAAGAACGGCAACTGAATAGCATCTTTCAGGCTATATTTTCAGTCTCTTTGATATGCAGAGGAGCCCTGGTGGCACAGTGGCTAAACATCTGGCTGCTAACTGAAGGGTTGGAGGTTCAAACCCACAAGCCACTCTGTGAGAGAAAGATGTGGCAGTCTGCTTCTGTAAAGATCTATAGCCTTAGAAACCCTATGGGGCAGTTCTACTCTGTCCTACAGGGTCGCTATGAGTCAGAATCGACTCGACAGCAACAGGTTTGGTTTTGCAGATGTAGAGAAGTACCTGATGCAGTCAGGGATATCTCAGTTTTTCCCACTTCACAGCTGGCAAGCAGCAGAGTGGACAGAGATTGCATCTTCCCTTAAGATCCCAGGCAGAATTGTCACATGTGCCCCTGAAAAACTAATCACCTTTCAAGTCTTAATTTTGTGCAGTAACTATACAAATTAAGAAGCTCTGTACACATTTTTAGCAATATGTCTTCCCTCTCCTCTCAGTATTCCGTCCATCACCCCACCTGATATATCCTGTTAGTTCCATGATGAATTGCGTAGTTGAAATGCCTCAGCCTGCTTTTCTGTTGATTATGGAGACTCCCTGGTAGTTGACAAAATGCATCAGTGAGATTCTGATGACCTCGGAAGGCCTCCTTTGCTGCTTGAATGCTCTCACACACAAAAAAAACCAATGGTGTTAAAGTATATTGATGAAGTGAGTGGCTTTCTCTGAATGATGGCCTTGTAAAGAAACAGAGAAAGTTCACAGAGAACACTGGAGACGTGTCAGCAGACCTTGGAGACCTGTTTAGTACATCAGAGCAGAGAGGCAAATATAAGAACTAATGGAGGGTTTGCCAAGGGATGTGTGTTTAGCAAGAAGAGCAGGGGAAGAGAAGTGTGGGTTCTAACAGAAGTCTGTGCGTTTATGTTTTGTTTTTTTTTTTTTTTAGGAATAGAGCTTAGGGCATGGGACGAACACAAGCTTGCAAATTTTATATACGAAGAAGGGCTGAGATACAAAATTGTTGGGATTGAAGTGTATAGTTGACACTTGTTTTTACCTGGCCAATATCCATTTCCCCTTTAATGGTAATTACTCTCTAATTTTCCTTGGAGAACCACCCTTTCCCTAATCTCAAACCACATTGTTGAAGTGGAGATGTGGCATCCTCTCCTCAGCTCCAGGGACTGAAATGTAACTCAGGAACAGTCAGTTGGAGTATCAGATTCTCCTGGGGGCACAATGTGACTCTTTCTGGCGTAGACACAACACAGGCTTACCAAAGACAATGAGCGAATGAGACCCAACTCCATGTCCTTTGCTGGGAAAGAAAACATCTCTTTCCAATAAACTTGAAGCTATTTTGCTATAAGTCTGCAGCTTCTCAAGTCCACCATGCATGGAAGTGGCTTCAAAATAAAGCCATTACAGAAAAAGAAGCAGAAGAGACAGATGCAAAGGAGCCAAATACTAATAAAACTATCCGAGCCCCTGGATTCAGACTTGGCTTGGCTAATCAGCTAATTTGGTCAATAAATCACATGTTTATGTTTAAACCATTTTGGGTTAGATTTTCATCACTTGCAAGCAAGAGCTCTGACATACACAAAGTATAAAGGCATTGGTCTTGGTCTAGACAACCCCTACTCCCCAATAAAGCATTGCCTGGAACAAGGTTTATAAGCAAATAGTTTATTCTAGGACATAATCCCAAGGAATAGGAGCGGGAGATGGGGAAAAGTGAAACAGAAAAGGGAGGTGGCTAATTTAGTAGTGTGTTGCCAAATTTACCACCTCTATAAACAATTGGGGCTGAATCCTGTAAGGGATTTTGTGAAAAGCCATTTAGAATGAGCCTAAGTATTTTTGTGCCAAGAATGGGAAAGGAGAATATTTATCCACTGGCTTCTGCCCCATGTGTCAAGGATCACTCCATAGGGTTTTAATTCTCTCCCACTTTTAGGTTTGCACAAGTATTTGCATGGCTGGGTGGGTTCATGCAAGGACTCCAGTAAACAGGGAACAGAAAGTATCTGTTAGAATCCCTTCCTTACACGGCTCAGATCCACTTGTGTCCCACTTTAAGTCTAATCCATAAAAAGGCCTTTAAGTTGGTGACAAATCATAAATCTCTTCAAAAACATCACGTACAGTATAATACACAGTGTTAATAGAATAAGATAATATAACCACTGACTCTTGAAGACACAGCTGAGGCACCAGCTTGAGCTGACCTTCTGTGGGGGGTCATGCAATATTTTTTTTTTTTTTTTTTTTT
>NW_004443943.1:33937562-33970119 GCF_000243295.1 Trichechus manatus latirostris
GGTTTCAGGATTGTTGATTCTCTGTTTGGCTTAGTTTTTCGGATCTTTGTTGTGGAGGGACGGCGTGGTGCTTCTGCCTAGACCGCCATCTTGCCGGAGTCGGTCGGGGTCATGCAATATTTTGAAACTTAAACCAACAGTCATTATATGTGCTGTGCTCCCAGCAGGTAGAATATATGGGTCTGGGATTTAAGGAATAATGATAGGAGTAGCTTACTTTCTCATCATTCCTAGTGAAACACTTAGGCCTTTGTACTTTGTGGCCCTGCGGATCTAGATGTCCTTCTTCCCAATCAAGGAGCACCAGTACTTGTGGCTGGGTGACCAACTTATTCTGGGTTGCTTAAGGCTATCCCAGTTTTAAAACTGAAACCCCCATTTCCCAAGAACACGCTCAGTCTCAGGCAAACTGGGAAGGTTGGGTCACCCTAAGCAGGAGTTATAATACAAGTTCCACTAAACTTCGAAGTTTCAGCTGCATATGGTCACGCTGATCTCCTCATGCTAGTAGATCGGCAAGTAAAGAAAGAAGCGATCCTCTGAAAGAGCAGAGGCACAGAGGTAGACCTTATTCTAGGTCAGAGGACAATTGTTTGGGGTAATTTTTTTAAATGTTAGAAATATGTTATTGTCAGAGTTGATATTTGAAGTTTCAACTATTATCAATGGCTCTGAGAATCCAGTAGTGATTGATAACTTCATGAGAAAGAAATTTGAATCCTAAGTGCTACTGGATGGCTCGTAAGAGAGAGTACTGAGCTAATGAAGAGCCTAGCTTGCTGCTCAGTAGCCACACTGAAACAAATGAAATGATTGCACGGTGAATGTGGGTGGCCTTGGTTCTTCATGCATTTATAGAAAGAAATTGATTCTGGAATGAGATGCTGAGGTCCATGTAGGCCTTGGATCTTCTCTGAAGCAGGGGTAGGAGCTCTAAGGCAAATCAAAACAAGTACTAAATATACCTGGAACCTCATCATAAGGTTTTTGAGGCCATGCCTTGATTGAGTATAAAAGAATTCCATAATAGTGCCTGAGTGGTACAAACGGTTAAAGCACTCAGCTGCTAACTGAAAAGTTGGAAGTTTGAATCCACCCAGAGGTGCATCAGAAGAAAGGCCTGGAGATCTACTTCTGAAAAAATCAGCCATTGAAAACCCTATGGAACACAGTTCTACTCTGACCTACATGGAGTCTCTATGAGTTGGAGTCAACTCAAGGACAACTATTAACGGAGGGAAAAGAATTAATACGTGGCTTATAATTAACATCCCTGAGGAAGGGGAAGGGAAATATTGTCTTAGCGTGGATTCCCCTAAAAATAAAGTGTGAGAAAAAGACTTCTGTGAAGGTAGTTTATTTGTGAATGTGATTTCATAGAGCAGATTTGAAGGATGGGGAAAATGAAAAATGGAAGAGAGGAAGCCAGTACAGGGATGGGTTACTGATTTGATCACTGCTAAGGGTGACTGATCCCAGGATCCTTTCTGAAGACTTCATGAAATGGGTCTAAAAACTTTCTGCTCAGGGAATGAAAGGTAAAAGCATATATTTCTCAGCCCCTAGTCACACTGGTCAAGGGTAGCCCCATGATTTTACTTCACTAAGCTTCAGGACTGTGTATGCATGAGTGCCAAACAAGTTGCTGTCAGTGTCCCAGACCACAACCTCAGGAAGCCAAGGGCACATGGTCCAGAACTGAGATTGAACTTGCACAAAGTGGGACAAAGTTTGTGTTGTACTAGGGACTGGAACTGTGCCTGTAATCAGACTTATGACTGAGAAAAAGTGGTGTGCAAGAGTCCCTCATACAGACGCTGTGACATCGTCCTTTATCTTCTTATTTTCTGCAAAAAGCTTATGCTGATTCTATGAACAAAGCTCAACTAAACCTCAACAATTCGACGGAGTATGCACTCAAGCTGTGACCTTCTCAGGAATCATATTGCCTGGATTTTGTCTAAATCCAGGTTTAATCTCTGAGAAGTAAATCACGTCATTCAGTCTTAGGGCACAGCTGCTACAGAGGCTACAGTGTCAATGAAATAAAATTAACAGTGCAACATGCTAATAAAATGGGGAGGGGGGAATCCCAGTAATCCCCATAAAAAGAAGATATTAGCCTGACACATATTTATTATTCTTTTCTGCAAAAATTATTTTTCCCAGAAGCCTTTGAGAAGCACACCAACAGTAATGAAGCAGAAAAATGATGGATGTTAAGAAATTAAGGTGCTCCAGAATGGGTTATAAACTTGTACCTCTTTGTTGCTCATGCACTTTTGATGAGCTTGCAAAGTTTTAGGCCTCTTTAAGATGAAGCAGTTTTATTTCTTTCAGCTACAGTGGAAATAATTTCCTTATCTATCATTAGAATGGTTTAATACTTTCATTAATCCACACATCATAAAGCAGAAAGTGATTTTTATACCTACTCCAACCAGTCATTTCGCCTGCCTCAGAATGGAAAACGGTTGTTTTCTGCTGATTCCAAAGATAGACTTAAGGCCAGTATCTTCATGAGCCATCACAATTATAGGGGCAAGACCGAGACATAGAAATGCTGTTGTCACCATCTCTCCCTTGGCATCATTTGGATTATTGCTATGAGCAGCAGAATGTTTGGAAATATACCAGAGACCCTTGACTTTGTGGCAGGACTTAGATGTGGAATATCAGGAGGCGCCAAGGTTGCCTCTGGGTTGCAAGGAATTTGTTGCCTCACCACATTTATAGGAAGCCTGTGAGGTTGCGCATCTCACTGCCCCCCACCCCCCGCCATCACTCAGTGGCACTTCCTGTGATTTGTCAAGAAGGTGACTTCAGTTTGAAATCAGATGACCAAGACTCAGCACAAGGAGTTTTAATCACAGTTCCCAGATAAAACGAAACCCAAACCCATTGCCACTGAGTTGATTCCAACTCAAAGCGACCCAATCGGACAGAATAGAACTGCCCTATAGGATTTCCAAGGAGCAGCTGGTGGATTCAAACTGCCAACCTTTTGGTTAGCAGCCGAGCTCTTAACCACTGTGCCACCAGGGCTCCAGTTCACAGATAAGCCCCATGTATAATCTTATTTAGGAGTCCCTGGTGGTGTGGCATAGTGGTCAAGAGTTTGGCTGCTAACTAAAAGGTCAGCAGTTTGAATCCACCGGGCGCTACCTGGCAGCTCTATGAGGCAGTTCTATTCTGTCCTATGGGGTCATTATGAGTCAGAATCGACTTGATGGCAATGAGTTTGGATTGGTTTGGTGATGCAAATGGAGCCCTGATGGTGCAGTGGTTAAGAGCTGTGGTTGCTAACCAAAAAGTTGGCAGTTCGAATCCACCAGCCGCTCCTTGGAAATCCTATGGGGGCAGCTCTACTTTGTCCTATAGGGTCACTATGAGTCAGAATAGACTCAATGGCAATGGGTTTGGTTTGGTTTTGGTGATGCAAATGGCTATGTAATCACTTGACTACTAACCAAAAAGTTGGAAGTTTGAGTCTACCCAGAGGTACCTTGAAAGGAAGGTCTGGCCAACTACTTCTGAAGAAAATCAGCCATTGAAAACCCTGTGGAGCACAGTTCTGCTCTGACACACGTGGAGTCGCCACAAGTCTGAGTTGGCTCAATGACAACTTTTTTTTCTTTTTTCTATGTTCTTATTTTATTAGTATACTGGATATTTATTCAGGACACTCCCCCTTCCCTATAGAAAGCACATGGTTTTCTATTCAAAATGTGCTAGAGAGACAGACAAGGCATTTATAATTTTATACGGTGAAACCGGTGAGAGCCGGAACTTGACGGGACTGCCTTGTTTTTTCAGGACTTGCAAGTTTTCCACGTTTGGCAGGGGGTAGTCTTAGCACTTTTCTATCTCTCCTTTTAGTAGAAAATATTTGAGTTTTCCTCTCTGATGGCTTTCCACTTTACACAGGCTCCAGCTTTCACTGTATTAGAAAATCCGTCAGTCCCAGTGATATGGAACTCAATGGAATTTTATCACTTTAGATGATTATTTAGTACTGGTATAATCTAAAGGAGAGAGGGTACTATGGGAAAAAGAACTCTGAAAAGCTGGCAGAATGGTCAGAATTCACAGTAGCAAGGCTCTGAAGAGTGAGACACAAGTTGTGCTAATGATAGCCTGAGTGTGTGCCCCCAATCTCACCCAACAATTGAGAGAGATGGACCCTAGATGCCCTGAGAAATGGGACAGGTCCTAACACCAACGGGGGAAAAAACAGAAAGCTTGAAAAAGAGGAGATGGAAGAAAGAGTCAAAGAAGAAAATCTAAGATAGGGATGGCAAATACACAGCACTCCCCTGTCCTACGTGTGGCAAAGTGCTTGTACTCCCACCCCCAATCCATGTATAGGCTAAGTGCTAATCCTCTGGGAAACTGAGAACATTCAGAAAAGTGTCATTACACAAACTACTAAGGCTACTTCCTTCTCTCCATTTGTACAACGCTTCTGTTTGAAAACTCAATTTATTACTTTAAAAATATGCTAACTTGAGTGCTTACGTTTTCATACCCTAATATATTAGGTTCATATGGTATTTTAAATTTTCAAGGGATTGTCACATAAATTACTTACCACCACTCTGTGAAGTAAGGCAGGTATTATTCCCATTCAAAGATTAAAAATAAGTGATGCTCAGAGAAGTTAAATGACTTCAATTTTACATTTCTAGAAACTGGAGAAGCTAAGATGAAAATTTCGATCTTCAATTAGAGCACTGGATTCTAGTTATTATCTGGATTGAAGTAATAGTCCAAGATTGATTTATAGAGAAATAAAACTGTCAGCAACTAAGAGGAAGTTAAAAATTACGAAAATAAACAATTTCTAGGTTGTTTCCAGAGAAGGAGTAGAGACAAGAGAGGTACTTTGAGGTTTCCTGAAGTCTTAGATGAGACCTATTTGGATTTGAGAGCTGCCTTGCATAATTTGGCAATTTCCAGCCTGAACAATATCTCAGAAAATCATATAATAATGTGCCACGGGAGACGAGAATGGTTTCCGATCCTCCAAGGCAATAGTTTTATTCACTGAAACTTGATCACTCTTAGCTAACTTACATGGAATAGTTACAAATGGTATTAGGTACCAGGATAATGTCTGGACTTGTTAAAACTACAGAACAACGGTCCACATAGTTATGTCCTGAAGGCATGCATCTCGTACTGCTGAGATGTGTCCAGTCATTGATAGTCACTCTGTTGTGTCCTGGTCTCAGGATGGACATGGCATCAAAATTCGAGTACTCCATTTTCAGAGTTACAGTTGACTTCCAAAATTGTGTACTCAAATCTCTTGGTAGAATGAAATTATACTATATATTTACCTTACAGGAAGAAAAATATTCCAGAAGAAAAAAATCTAATAGAGGTACATTGAAGCCTTCCTCTGATAAAGAACTTAGATCCCCTAGGCTTGTTACAACAGAGTCATGCTAAGACAGACCTTTGCCTGGCCTAGTCTTCTGAGGCTTAATCATTAGCATCTATTTACTGAGCACCTGTTGAATGTCTGGTACTGTGCTAGGTTCTCTGTTTACCTTATCTCCTAAGCTCATCAGAACAACATGTGATGCAATGACTTTGGGGGGCTCAGATGACTCCTTCCACAAGACGAATGTTTTGGGGTATTGTAATATTTTTGTTTATTTCATGACTTAATTATGGAAAGATCGTCTTAAAATTATAAAATGAATTTGGAATATGTAGAGTAGTATGAAAAGAGCCCTAGGCTTATAATAGGGAGACTCGGGTTAGGGGCATAGAATTAGGAAGGAAGAACTGAAAGGTGAACCTAAAAAACAAAAATCATTGAATTTGTGGCATTAAGACATAAAATAGGTTCTTGGGGCATTTCATGGCTGTATCTGTCTCTAAAATTACAGACAAACTCAAAATAGATAATTCATTAGGCATTAAAGAACTAATGCCAGGTTAAGGAGAGGCCTGTCTCTGGCAGTGTACACACACATACAAACAAACACACACACAGGCACACACATCTACGCTGGTATTTCTTCCCCTCTCTCAATTCAGTCCAACTGTTATAACTTGACATGCAAGATCATTTACCATCAGCCTCATTTCCTTCTACTTCTTCCATTTTTCTCCCTGTATGTCAGGCCAAAGGGATCTACTGGGAAACCAGCTATCCAGGACACTACTCTATACAGAGCACTAAGATATTGCTAAAACTGATACAGTAAGGAAAATATTTTACTAACCACATATCATTTCGGGACAATTCTGCATTGGTTACAAGTAATATTTTGAGACTTCTAAAAGGCAAGCTTGCATTTCATTATGTGGTTATGATAATTCCTCCTTGGGTACGTGTAACTATGGAACACAATGTTCACTAGAGTTGAAGTTGGATCAATGGCCGATCAAGGTCCATGCTGGAGTAGAAGATGCCACTGGAAAAGCTCAAGGTTAATTACAAGTCCTTTCCCCTGACCCAAGAAAATGTGAAACCATAAATACTACATTGGAACCCTGACTCTTCCAAAGACATCTCCAAAGGGTGACATTCATTGTCAGAAAGTGTATGATGCTCAAAGGACCTAGCAGTACCTTATTTGCCCTATACACAACAGTATGCAAGGGTGAAACAGACACAGAGTATCCACAACAGACATTCCAACTGAAAAGCCAGGCAAGTGGGAGGCAGCCAGCAGTGACAGGTACCTATCAATTCTGAAATCCAGCCAGACACAAGTTGACAGTTAGTTGACAGTTTTTTGATTAGGGCTCACTCCCAGTCCTTAAGAGTTGATCTCTGTGACTTCTGATTCCACTCTCTGAGTCATCTTTCTTTTCAGTAAGAAATGAGCTATGGTTGTAATTGAGTAGTCATCTAAGCCTGATTTTTGTCCATAAAAAGTTGGAAAATCAGAAATCTTTTTTTCATTTTGCACAGAAACCCTGTTAGTAAAAACTGATATAATTTCTTAGAAACCATGTGGTCTTCCTATGTATCATTTTAGAATCCACTCTATTAGACAAAAATAGGTACCTGGGTGGCACAATTGGTTTGTGCTTTACTACTAAAGGTTGGTGGTTCATACCCACCCAACAGTGCTGTGGAAGAAAGGCCTGGTGATCTGCTTCCATAAAGATAACAGTCAAAAAAATCCTGTGGAACAGTTCTGCTCTGTTACACATGGGGTCGCCATGAGTTGGAATCAACTCTACAACAATGACTTTGGTTTGGTTTGTTGTTGTTGTTAGGTGCCATCAAACTGGTTCTGACTCATAGCAACCCTATGAACAACAGAATGAAACACTGGTTGGTCCTGTGCCATCCTCACAATCATTGCTATGTTTGAGGCCATTGTTGCAGCCACTGTGTCAATTCATCTTGTTGAGGATCTTCTTCTTTTTTTCTGACCTTCTACTTTACCAAGCATAATGTCCTTCTCCAGGTACTGATCCCTCCTGATAACAT
The DNA here is from genome assembly GCF_000243295.1 of Trichechus manatus latirostris. Classification (NCBI taxonomy): domain Eukaryota; kingdom Metazoa; phylum Chordata; class Mammalia; order Sirenia; family Trichechidae; genus Trichechus; species Trichechus manatus. The sequence goes on from NW_004443943.1 coordinate 33,945,025, forward strand.
GTCCAAAGTACGTGAGACAAACTTCTAAGGAGCATTCTGGCTGTACTTCTTCAAAGACAGATTTGTTCGTTCTTCTGGCAGTCTACGACATATTCAATATTCATGCCAACACCATAATCCAAAGGCATCAATTCTACTTTGGTCTTCCTTATTCACTCTCCAGCTTTCATATGGATATGAGGTGACTGAAAACACCATGACTTGGGTCAGGGCCACTTTAGTCCTTAAACTGACATCTTTGCTTTTTAACACTTGAAAGAGGTCTTTTGCAGCACATTTGCCCAATGCAATACATCGTCTGATTTCTTGACGGCTGCTTCCATGGGCACTGATTATGGATCTAAGTAAAATGAAACGCCTGACACCTTCAATATTTTCTCCGTTTATCATGATGTTGCTTATTGATCCAGTTGTGAGGATTTCTGTTTTCTTTATGTTCAGGTGTAGTCCGTACTGAAGGCTGTAGTCTTGGATCTTAATCAGTACTTCAAGTACTCTTCACTTTCAGCAAGCAAGGTTTTGTTATCTGCATATAGAAGGTTGCTAATGAGTCTTTCTCCAATCCTGATATCCCTCATTCCATGTCCTCTTCTGAAGCCGGCTTGAATTTTTGGCAATTCCCCGTCCATGCACTGCTGCAAGCACTTTTGAATTATCTTCAGCAAAATTTTGCTTGATTGTAATATTAATGATATCGTTCAATAATTTCTACATTCTGCTGGATCACCTTTCTTTGGAATGGGCACAAATATGGATCTCTTCCAGTCAGTTGGCTAGGTAGCTGTCTTCCAAATTTCTTGGCACAGACAAATGCGCGCTTCTAACATTGGATCCATTTGTTGAAATATCTCAATTGGTATTCTGTCAATTCCTGGAGTCTTCTTTGTAGCCAATGCCTTCAGTGCAGCTTGGACTTCTTCCTTCAGTAACATCAGTTCTTGATCGTATGCTACCTCCTGAAATGGCAGTAAACTGAAATGAAGTAAACTGATTGAAAAGACCCTTCTAGGCACTTGACATTTCCTCCGTTCCTAACAGCAAACTGATTAGCCCATTCTTTAGTTGTCTCTCTCTTCTGACTTCATTATTGACAGCTAGAAGACAACAGGTGGTACCTTCAAAGATCTCTTTCTCTAAACCACTGAATATATTTTCTATTTTGCATGTTATGGAAGGTGATAGTTATGCTAATTTTCCACCATTACATATTAAGGGTTTCTTTTTCTCCGACTTCAAATAACTCTTTCCTCTTTATCCTCCAAGACTTCACCAATAATCTTCTCAAGGTCCTTCTAGCTTCCACCTGCCATCTAGTCCCAATTCAAATGTCACATTTTTAATTACTATTTTTTGGGGCACTATGACATTTCCTGATCATGTGATTTAAGCTGGGCAAATGATGCCTTATCCAAGCCAAGGCTACTGCTTAAAGCTTTGCAAAACTGTCATTTGCTCCGGGGAATATGTAGAAGTTCTCGGCTTAGCATTACTGGAGGCCATTTTGTCAGCACTTTGACCCTGCCTGAGAACTTAATTTACGTGGAGAAAAGTAGACTGAAAGTTGGAGAGAGAGATATCACTGATGACCTTGTTTTAGTTGTGCCTGAAGGCAGAAAAACTACCCAGATTTTTCACAGACATGAGCCAATAAAACTTTGTGTTGGTTGAATTCAGTTTTACTTAGATTTTCAAATAATATAACTGAAGAAACCATATTCAGTCCTCCATCCACAGCTGTGCTCATGTTGCTCCATCACCATGGAATGAAGCTTGTTTCCTTTCTGCATAAATTACTCCTATCTGTTTCTCAATCTCTCCTCAAGGCCCACCTCCTCTGAGATGTCCCTTCTCTCAGCCAACAGACAGAGATGGCCTTTTTCTCAGACCATACAGTGGTCTGGGACTCAGGTGTATTCACTGTGTTACCTGATCCTCAAAGCTTTTCTGTCATTGCCCAGATGTGAGCAGGAATCCCGTTTTTGTGAAACAAAAGAAACTTGGCTTTAGCTCACAATTACACCACGCTTGAAAGTCCACAGACCCTGCAATGATGTCTGCCCGCCAAGGTGCTTACTTTCTCATTGGTCACTTGGTCTCCACTATTGGGTCTGCACCTAATGTTTGTATTTATCCCCACTCTTGATTGAGTTGTGACACTTAAACTCCTGAGGTCGAAAAAGGCAATGCTCTGCCTTCCTGTTTCATCTCTAATATTGTAAACAAGTGTCCTTTTGTTATCTATCTGGGGCCACATGTTTCACATATTTTGCTTTTTCCTGGTGATTCCATTGTTTAAAATGGTCTCCAAGCATAATGCTGAAGTGCTGTCTAACATTGCTAAGCGCAAGAAGGCTGTGATGTCTCTTATAGAAAAAATGCCTATGTTTGAAAAGCTTCATCCAGGCATGAGTTATAGTGCTGTTGGCCATGAGTTCAATGTTAATGAATAAGGTGTCTTTAAATAGGAATGCACAATAACAAGATTAAGTATTGATCAGTTGACAAAACATTGTGACCAGAGTCTTGCAGGAGCCTCATCCTGTATTTCCGCTAGGAGAAATGTTTCCGTACGCACTAATTCAGTAGCACTAACCAAAAGGTCAGCAGTTACAATCCACCAGGTGCTCCTTGGAAACTCTATGCAGCATTTCTACTCTGTCCTATAGGGTCTCTATGAGTCGGAATCAACTCGAAGGCAACGGGTTTTGTTTTAACTCCGTGTTAGTGGTGACTTTTTAGCACATAATTACCATGAGAATGAAAATTGACTATATTTGTGTAGTACTTAGAACAGTACCCAGAACATAGTAAGTGTTAGGTTATATCATTCTTCCTTTTCTCTTAATCCTTTCTTTCTTTTTTTTTCTCGTTGTAATTAAATGAGGTTTACATTTCAAGTTAGTCTCCCATACAGAATTTTTTTTTAACATACATTGTTATAAGACCGCAACCGCTCACTCCATTCTGAGACAGCACACTCCTCCCCTCCGCCCCCGATTCCCCATGAACATTCAACCAGCTCCTAACTCTCTCTGCCTTCCTCTCTCACCTCTGGACAGAAGCCGCCCCTTTGGTCTCTTATATCTACTTGTCTAAGAGGCACTTTCTTCACGAGTATCACTTTATGTCCCACAGTCTAGTCCAATCCCTGTTTGAAGAGTTGGCCTCGGAAATTGTTTTAGTTCTGGAGTGATGGAGAGACCAGGGGCCATGCTTTCCGGCGCGCCTCCAGTCTTAGTCAGACCATTAAGTCTGGTCTTCTTACTAGAATTTGAGTTCTGCATCCCATCGTTCTACTGCTCCATCAGGGACCCTCTGTTGTGTTCCCTGTCGGGACGTTCATTGGTGGTAGCTGGGCACCTTCTAGTTCTTCTGGTCTCAGGCTGATGAAGTCTCTGGTTTATGTGGCCCATTCTGTCTCTTGGGCCAATACTTTCCTTGTGTCTTTGGTGTTCTTTGTTCTCCTTTACTCCAAGTGGTTGGGACTAATTGATGCATCTTAGATGGCTGCTTGCAAGCTTTTTAATCCTTTCTCTCTTGACCTAACCTGGACTTGAGACTCGTTCTAGGTCACTGACCATCAGTTACCACCTCTTATCTAGGATTATTTTCCCAAAGCCTTTTCTGCAGGGAAGGTGAGCATTTTTTTGAAAAGGCATATGACAGAGGGGCGTTACTTCACCCAAGAGATGCTTAGTGGGAGATGTGTTCCCCCAGGAGTGCTGGTTTCCTTCTTGCTCAGTACACTCTTTTGGGGAGTCAATCAGTTTTGTCCTTACAATGATATACTTCCAGAAATCTGACACTTCATTTTATCACTCATATGCCCAAAATAACCCCCTTCCCTTTTCCCTGGTAGACTCCCCAGTCCTTCAAAATGAAGGCATTGAAAGTGAGGATTTACCATGAATATGAAAATTAGGAAGCTGGCATTTTATTTCAGCAGATCATTTATCCTCCAACATACTGTTTGTAAATTAGAACGTCTTCCATTCTCCATCTCACAACCTCACTTTCTTGTATTTGATTAAATTTACCTTTCTATTCCTAAACCTTCAGAAGTTTGCATCTCCTTACTCTTCATCAGTTTGCTTTTTGAAGGCCTTTGTTTTTGATAAACTCCCTGTTATTTCATGGATTCTTCTGATGATGTGCCTGGAAACAGGCCTTGAAAATTTGCAATCGCATCATATGTTCCACTATTATAAACGCCATATAATTATAATGCAATTAAATAAGTTAAAAAAAATACTTCAAGTAGAATATTTAAAGGCCTCAACTAAGAACATTTTGGATGAATTTTTAAAATATGCCATTACTTTAGAAATTAATTCACTTTGGTTAGCTTTTGAGATGAGATTCTTTTTAGCTATGATTAAGAATAAATTTAAATTAAAATGTAGTTATAAGGTAGAACAGAGAACCATGCAATGTCTCATCCAAGTGAAAGCATCCAATGGAAGTAATTTCTTCTGCCTACTTAGACATGGTTTATAGCATCAGTATTGTGCTAGAGCGACAATAACAAAGTTTGTAGTTCAACGAGAACACTAAAATTGATTTAAGTTTCTTTTTGTTTATTTCAGTCACCATGAGCAGCAAGTAAGGCCTTAATTTTCTATATTTGATTTTTTTAAAGTCTTTAAAAGTTTTTGCCTCCTCCTCCAAGAAAACTTCCAGTAATTTGTAACGGTGCAGCATTTTCCCTTGGGAAAGTTTGAAGGAACTAGTATAACTTATTATTCAGATGAATGGAGAAGAAATATTTCAAATGAAAGTACTTGGAATACTAAATTTTCTACAAAATGAAAGTTTTGACTATTATGATCTTCATTAACATCATTATCACTGTTAGTTATTATGTTATTTAAAGTGTGTGAAGTCTTTTGAAAACAAAGTGTGTGGTGGGGAGAGAGAGAAGGTACTTAAATAGATCAGATTAGGAACAGCCAATGACTTTACAGTTCCTCATGCTATTGTTATGTATAAGGTTTGGTGTTAAAGTGTGAGTTATTGACAACAGTTCTTTCCCATTTTCTGTCCTCAAAACAAGGTCCCTAGGGGCCGCAAGCAGTCGGTTTGTTCTCAGCTACTAACCTACAGGTTGGCAGTTCAAACCCACCCAGCAGCTAAAGATTAACGCTGTTGCCCTAGGTTTGATTTGACTTGACTCAATTCTGACTCACAATGACGTTATAGGATAGAGTAGAAGTGCCCCATAGGGTTTCCAAGGCTGTAATCTTTACGGAGGCACACTGTCACACCTTTGTACCTCGGAGTGGCTGGTGGGTTCGAACTGCTGACCTTTCAGTTAGCAGCTGAGTGCTTAACCACTGCACCACCAGGGCTCCTGAATATAAAGATTGCAGCCAAGAAAACTATGGAGCAGTTCTACTTTGTAACACATGGAGTGTCATGAACTAGAATAGACTCAACAGCTTTTTTTTTGTTTTTTTTTGATTGATACAAAGCATGTGTATTTTAATGGGGCCACCACATACAGTTGTTTACATTGTATATTGTATACTCTTGGGTATCTTATTTACATTCAAAATTAGTATGTTGTTGTTAGGTGCCATCTAGTCAGCTCCAACTCATAGTGAACTTACGTATAACAGAAGAAAACTGCCCAGTCCTACGCTATCCTCACAACCATTATATATTTGAGCCCATTGTTGTAGCTACTGTTCAGTCCAAAATTAATATATGTATATTTATAATAGGTTTTTTTTTTTAACCTTATAAGCATATAAGCAATTAGGAGATAATTGTATTTAAATTGAAATGAATTAAATAGGAAAAAAATTGAGCAATAATGGATTTTGACCGCCATCCTGTCCCATTTCCACATTTTACAGGTGAGAAAATTAAGACCCAAAGATAGTAGAACCTACTGAGGATCTCACATAAATTTGACCTTGAAATAAAATAGAAACCTCCTTGAAGAGAGCCCTATTATCTTTGTTTTAAATAGTGTTCTTCTAACAGAGTTCTGATCCAGAGCACACAAAGACATCCAGATTCAGATAGTAAAGCTCTAATAATAGTAGAATGACAAGCATGGGAATTGACATTTGATGGCAAGAGGCCAGTCCTAAGGGAGGTCACAAAACAGCACTGCGGTTCTGAAACTGTCACTCTCTTTTTGATGTTCTTTGGCTAGAAAGAAAAATATTGAGTTCAAGCTGGTAGTAGGAGAGAGGAACACACTAATCGTCTGTGGAGAGAGAGATAGCTGTGTCTGAGAAAGAAGGTTCCACAAGTCATTTGTGACTGCAGGGTATTGCTAACAGGGTAGGGTTTAAGACCATCTATTTTATCCAAAAACCTTTCAAATCTGTTAGGGGGCAACAAAAAAAAAAAAGCAAAAGAGCCCAAGAAGAGAGATTGGCTGCTATTGGCACTCCATGGTTTATCATTGAGGCTTGATTAAGTTTTATATGAAATAATATTGTTAATGACTCAATGTGACATCAATTAATGCTATAATACAGTAGTTATAAGGTGATTATAATTAAATCCCAACAATGAACTTTATGGAAAAATGGAAATGAAGAAAATAAAATGCATAATTCACCAAAGAAAATGTTGTTTACAGAGTAATTAATCAAAAACATCAAAAATGATGGGATTCTTAGAAAATTGCTACACCACTACCTTTCATCACAGGAGGAAGGATGAGCTTCCAGCACGCAGCTATAAAGCAAGTGCTTCAATCTTCAGCACCGAGAATTATTTATGCAAAACACAATTAAAATCACACCTGCCCTGATTCCAGCATTATGCAATACTCCAGACTCCTAGCTTCCATTTGGTATAGTTTGGGTTGTTGATAACAATTCCTATAATTTATTGAACATTACCATGTGTTTTTTTATACACATTACATTCTTCCATTTGATCCTTACAAGAATTCTCTATGGTAGGTGTTACTTTCCTCACTGTATAGATGAGGAAACTGAGACACACCCAGTTTTGATAACTGTCTCACAGCAGGCAGTGGTGGAGTCAGGATTTGAACCTTGCTCACCCTAATGCTGAACTCTCTGCCATTCCATCATCTCCTGCTGCCTCTCATTTGGCCACTGATTCTCTGTTATTCACAAAAGCTTTTCCTTCTCAGCTTCTAGATTCTCTAAGACATAGATGGTAGACTGCCTATGGCACCCTCAAACATGTCCTCCTTACGCACATAGTCTCTTTGTAGACTGAGAACTGCCCCAAAGTGTTTCCAAGGAGCGGTTGTTGGATTAGAACTACTGATCTTTTGGTTATCAGCCGAGCTCTTAACCACTGCACCACCAGGGCTCCATTTTGCAGCTAGAGCTTTGGAAACTATAGTGGTGGAGTGAGAGTAAGGAGCAGGAGATGTGATGAGTGAAGCATCTCCAGGGGCAGCTGACTTTGGGTGAACCTTGACTAACTTGATTTGTCTCTTCTGTCATCCACAGGTGTGATTTGCACAAATCATGATTTGACTAACTGCTACCTAACCCAGCTCTTGACTTCTGTCATTGTTCTTTAACAAGAAAAGTCACCTTCACCAGAGCTGCATTTGCTCACCCTTTAAGCTGTTTAAAAGCACACAAAGTTCACTCTTTGGCCCTTCATAATTTTTTCCAATTAGAAAATTAGAAGCGAAAGTGCTTCCCCTTTGTTTCTTTAACAGAAGAGAAGTCTAAAACACCAAAGGGCCAATCCAATGAATGAGACTGCACTTTCTTGGTACCCTCAGAGGCCTACTGATACTCATTTTCATGACAGGAGAGAGAAGGTGGGATCCACTTTTAATCAAAGCCCACACACACAAGCCACAACACAGACAGCGAAGATGGAGGTGGGGCAAGGCACCAGATAGGAAAGTGTCAAGGACTGGCTTCGTCCTTGAAACTGCACCAACTGAAGGGCTTGGGTGGTAACTACAAGTATCCCTATCTTCAGTATTGAGATAGAGCCATGCCAAGAAGATGATTTGACAAATAAGGGAGCATACCCTTCCTTGAGTGATACAGATTAATAGAGGCAGCTCCATGTCAACAGATGTTTTTTTGCCCAGAGCAGACACAGATAACCACACAGGACACTTAGGAATGACCAAACAAAAATTATAATAAAGAAAAACAGGTATCAGAAAACTGTATAAAGACCATGACATTTCAAACATTTTATTGTACCAATATTCACTAAATTGATTGAATTAACCTTTAGATCCAAAAAAATGAAGTAAACCATTTTGAGAGCAAACAAGGACATGATGAAGGTCTTTTGAATTCCTTTACTTGGGAGATACCGTAAGTAGTGAGCTGGGCAGAAGCTGTGAAAATGGCATAATTTTCATAAGATTTGGGTTTCTTAGTGAAAAATTTCTCTTACTGGTTGGAAGGAAACACATTAGATATTAAGGGTGAGAAGATCTTCAAGTTGTAAAGAACTTTCCAGAACTTTGAGCACTAACTCTTACTAACACTCAAATAAATTGTGGGAGTATTTACACATTCTCATTTCTACAAGGCACTGTACATTGTGACATTATCTCCATTTCTCACCCACTGTTTCCTTTACCTCCTCCTATTGTAGAGGCTGTAAAAGATAAAATATCAAATTCCTAGAATCTCTAGCAGCTAGGCATAGGCCATAAGACACAGTGCTGGGCAAAAAGACATATATAGAAGACTGTTCTTTCCACATCTTCCCAACTCTCCTCCTTCCTGCCAGGAGGAAGACATGGGGTGTGGAGCACAAAAGACTTTGGAAGATCAAGAGGTGATGGTCATGTAGAGAAACGTACCAAAGAAGACAGGAGGAAAGATAGAAGGAGATGGTGTCCCAGATGTCATCACTTAGAAGCTGTACCAACTCTGGACCCCTGTATTTGGACTCCTTTCATGTGGGGAAAAATGGGGGATGCCCTAACATGGGATATGTGATAAGATGGGACATTCACTATCATGGGATGTGCACTAAAAAGACATGCACTGACATAGGATATGTCCTGACATGGGATATGTGCTTGTATGGGATGTGCACTGACACGGGATAAGTACTGACATGGGACATGTGCTCTAATATGCGACACACAATAAATAAGTGACATATCCTAACATGGATGGGTGCTAATACTGGATGTCTGCTAATATGGGATGTGCATTAACATGGGAAATGTGAAAACATGAGACACGTATTATCATGGGATGTGCACTACTAATGGATGTGTGCTAACATGGAGCGTGCACTAACATGGCAGTAGTGTGAACATGGTGCATGCACTATCATAACGCACATGGGATGTGCACTAACACAGTGCATACATTATTATGGGACATGCACTAATGTAGGGCATGTATTAATATGGTACGTGTGCTGATGTGGGATATGCACTATTGTGAGGTATACATTAACATGGGATGTTCTAATGTGGGACTGGCACTAACATGGACATAGACTAACATGGTATCCGCACTATCATGGAATGTGTGCTTACACAGATGTATGCTAATGTGTGTTGTGTGTTAATGTGGGGCCTTTGTTAACACAGAATGTGCACTATCATGAGAAGTGTGCTAATATAGGATGTGCCCAAATACGAGACATGAGTTAATGCAGGTTGTGCGCTAACATGTGAGGTATGCTATCATGGTTGTGCACTAAGATGGGCTGTGTGGTAACGTGGATGTCTGCTAATATAGCGTGCACTAATATTAAAGGATGTGCTTTAAACGTGCCTTAAGTACAGGCATACCTTGGAGATACTGCGGGTTTGGTTCCACACCGCTGCAATAATGCAAATATTGCAATATAAAATGAGCCGCACCAATGTTTTTGTTTCCCAGTGCATATAAAAGTTATTTTTACACTTTACAGTAGTCTATTAAGTGTGCAACAGCATTATGTCTAAAAAAAATGTACATACCTTAATTAAAAAATACTTTATTGCTAACAAATGCTGACTACCACCTGGGACTTTAGTGGGTTGTAATTTTTTTGCTGGTGGAGGGTCTTGCCTCGATGTCGATGGCTGATCAGGGTGGTGGTTGCTGAAGGTTGGGGTGGCAGTGGCAATTTCTTAAAATAAGACAATGAAGTTTGCCCCATCAATTGACTCTTCCCTTTCATAAAAGATTTCTCTCTAGCATGCGATGCTGTTTGATAGCATTTACCCACAGCAGAACTTCTTCCAAAATTGGAGTCAATCCTCTCAAACCCTGCTGCCGCTTTATCAGCTAAGTTTATGTAATATTCTAATCCTTAGTTGTCATTTCAACAATGTCCATGGCATGTTCACCAGGAGTGGATTCCATCTCAAGAAACCACTTTCTTTGCTCATCCATAAGAAGCAACTCCTCATCCAAGTTTTATCATGAGATTGCGGCAATTCAGTCACATCTTTCAAGCTCCGCTTTTAATTCTAGTGCTCTTGCTATATCCACCACATCTGCAGTTACTTCTTCCACTGAAGTCTTAAACTCCTCGAAGTCATCCATGAAGGCTGGAATCAACTTCTTCCAGATTTGTTAATGTTGATGTTTCGAACTCCTCCCATGAATCACAAATGTTCTTACTGGCATCTAGAATGGTGAATCCTTTCCTGAAGGTTTTCGATTTACTTTGCCCAGATCCATCAGAGGAATTACTATCTACGGCAACTATAGCCTTACAAAATGTATTTATTAAATAATAGGACTTGAAAGTCAAAATTACTCCTTGATCCATGGGCTGCAGAAAGGATATTGTGTTAGAGGCATGAAAACAACATTAATTTTGTACATCTCCATCACGGCCCTTGGGTGACCAGATGCACTGTCAATGACTAGTAATATTTTGAAAGGAATCTTTTTTTTCTGAGCAGTAGGTCTCAAAAGTGGGTTTAAAATATTTAGTGAACCATGTTGTAAACAGATGTGCTGTCATTCAGGCTTTGTTGTTCCATTTATAGAGCACAGGCAGAGTAGATTTAGCGTAATTTCTTAGGGCCCTAGAATTTTAAATTCTAGGAATGGTAAATTTGCCTTGGCTTCTACTTAAAGTCACCAGCTGAATTAACCTCTAACAAGTGAGTTGGTCTGTCCTTTGAAACCTTGAAGCCAGGCTTTACTTCTCCTCTCTAGCTATGAAAGTCCTAGATGGCATCTTCTTCCGACATAAGCCTGTTTCGTCTACATTGACAGTCTGCTGTTTAGTGTAGCCACCTTCATCAATTAGCTAGAATAACATGCAGCTTCTACATCAGCATTTACTACTTCACCTTGCACTTTGATGTTATGGAGATGGCTTCTTTCATTAAATCTCATGAACCAGCCTCCGCTAGCTTCAAACTTTTCTTCTGCAGCTTCCTCACCTCTCTTAGCCTTCATACAATTGAAGAGAGTTAGGGTCTTGCCCTGGATTAAGCTTTGGCTTAAAGGAATGCTGTGGCTGGTTTGACCTTCTATCCAGACCATTAAAACTTTCTCCATATCAGCAATAAGGCTGTTTCGTTTTTCTTATCATTTGTGAGTTCACTGGTGTGGCACTTTTAATTTCCTTCAACAACTTTTCCTTTGCATTCACAACTTGGTTAACAGTTTGGCGCAAGAGGCCTAGCTTTCACCCTATCTCGGCTTCCTCACTAAGCGTAATCCCTTCTAGCTTTTGATTTAAAGTGAGAGACATGTGACTCTCTTCCTTTCACTTGAACACTTAGCGGCAATTGCTCATTGGCCTAATTTCAGTATTATCGTGTCTCACTGAACAGGAGACCCGAGGAGAGGTAGAGAGATGGGGGGATGGCCAGTCAGTGGAGCAGTCAGAACAAACACATTTACTGATTAAGTTCATCGTCTTATGTGGGCACGGTTCATGGCATGCCAACACAATTACAATAGTATTATCAAAGATCACTGATCGCAGATCTCCATAACAGATATAATAATAATAAAAAAGCTTACAGTATTGCAAGAAGTACCAAAATGTGACACAGAGACATGAAATGAGCACATACTGTTGGAAAAATGGCACAATAGACTTGCTCGACGCAGGGTTGCCACAAACCTGCAACTTGTAAAAAGCACAATAAAGTGAAGCGCAATAAAACTGCTGAGACAGAAATCCAGGAGGAATTATCTAAACTGATTATGCAGGGAGAGCCCACATTGTCCAAGTGACTTCAGAGAATAATTGGAAAAATAAATATTCAGCAGCAAAGGACACCTACTGTTGTTAGGTGCCACCAAGTCAGTTCCAACTCATACAACACTATGCACAACAGAACGAAAAATTGCCAAGTCCTGCGCCATCCTCACAATCGTTGCTGTGTTTGAGCCCATTGTTATGGCGACCGTGTCAATTCATCTTGTTGAAGGTTTTCCTCTTTTACACTGACCCTCTACCTTACTATCTTAATTATCTAGTGCTGCTGTAACAGAAATACCACAAGTGAATGGCTTTAACAAACAGAAGTTTATTTTCTCACAGTCTAGTAGGCTAGAAGTCCAAATTCAGGGCGTCAGCTCCAGGGGAAGGCTTTCTCTGTCAGCTCTGAAGGAAGGTTCTTGTCATCAATCTTCCCCCAGACTAGGAGCTTCTCCACACAGGAACCTCAGGTCCAAAGGATGCGCTCTGCTCCTGGCACCGCTTTCTTGGTGGTAAGAGGTCCCCATTCTCCGCTTGCTTCACTTTCCTTTTATCTCTTGTAAGATAAAATGTGGTGCAGGCCACACTCCAGGGGAACTCCCTTTACATTGGATCAGAGATGTGACCTTAGTAAGGGTGTTACAATACCACCCTAATCCTCTGTAACATAAAGTTACAATCACAAAATGGAGGAAAATCACACAATACTGGGAGTCATGCCTAACCAAGTAGACACATATTTTTGGGGACACAATTTAATCCATGACACTTACCAAGCATGATGTCCTTCTCCAGGAACGGGTCCCTCATGACAACATGTCCAAAGTACATAAGACGAAGTCGCACCATTGTCGCTTCCAAGAAGCCCTCTGGTTGTACTTCTTACAAGACAGACTTATTTGTTCTTTTGGCAGTCCATGGTATATTCAATATTCTTTGCCAACACCACAATTCAAAGGCATCAATTCTTCTTCAGTCTTCTTTATTTAAAGTCCAGCTTTCAGATGCATATGAGGTGACTGAAAATATCATGCTGGGTCAGGCACACCTAAAGTGACATCCTTGTTTTTTTAACTTTTTAAAGATGTCTTTTGCAGAAGATTTACCTAATGGAATACATCCTTTGATTTCTTGGCTGCTGCTTCATGAGCGCTGATTGTGGATCCAAATAAAATGAAATCCTCGACAACTTCAATCTTTTCTCTGTTTATCATGATGTTGCTTATTGATCCACTTGTGAGGAGTTTTGTTTCCTTTATGTTGAGGTGCAATCCATACTGAAGGCTATAGTCTTTTATCTTCATCAGTAAGTACTTCAAGTCTTCTTCACTTTCAGCAAGCAGGGTTGTGTCATCTGCATATTGCAGGTTGTTCATGAGTGTTCCTCTCATCCTGATGCCTTGTTCTTGTTCATATAGTCCAGCTTCTCTGATTATCTGCTCAGCATACAGACAGAATAAGCATGGTGAAAGGATATAACCCTGACGCACACCTTTTCTAATTTTGAGCCATGCAGTATCCCCTTGTTCTGTTCCAACGAACCCCTCTTGGTTTACGTACAGATTCCTCACGAGCACAATTAAGTGTTCTGGAATTCCCATTCTTCTCAGTGTTATCCATAATTTGTTATGATCCACATAGTTGAATGCCTTTGCATAGCAAATAAAACACAGGTAAACATCTTTCTGATATTCTCTGCTTTCAGCCAAGATCCATCTGACATCATGATGATATCCCTCATTCCACGTCCTCTTCTGAATCCAGCTTGAACTTCTGGCAGTTCCCTGTCGATGTACTGTTGCAACTGCTTTTGAATGTTTTCAGTAAAATTTTACTTAGGTGTAATATTAATGACATTGTTTGATAATGTCCACATTCTGTTGCATCACCTTTCTTTGGAATGGGCACAAATATGGATCTCTTCCAGTCAGTTGGCCAGGTAGCTGTTTCCAAATTTTTTGGCATAGATGAGTGAGCACCTCCAGTGCTGCATCTGTTTGTTGAAACGTCTCAACTGGTATTCCGTTAATTCCTGGAGCCTTGCTTTTCGCCAATGTCTTCAGTGCCTTCTTTCTTCAGTACCACTGGTTCTTGATTATATGCTACCTCCTGAAATGGTTGAACATCCACCGATTCTTTTTGGTACAGTGATTCTGTGTATTCCGTCCACTGGCTTTTGATACTTCCTGTGTCATTCAATATTTTGCCCACAGAATGCTTCAAAATTGCGACTTAAGGCTTGAATTTTTTCTTCAGTTTTTTCAGCTTGAAAAATGCCAAGCGTGTTCTTCCCTTTTGGTTTCCTAACTTCAAGTCTTTGCACATTTCATTATAATACTTTACTTTGTCTTCTCGAGTCGTCCTTTGAAATCTTCTGTTCAACTCTTTTACTTAATGATTTCTGTCATTCGCTTTAGCTGCTCTACTTTCAGAGTCTCTTTTGACATTCATTTTGGTGCTTTCTTTCCTGTCTTTTTAATGACCTCTTGCTTTCTTCGTGTATGATGTCCTTGATGTCATCCCACAACTCGTCTGGTCTTGGGTCATTAGTGTTCAATGTGTCAAATCTATTCTTGAGATGGTCTCCAAAATCAGGTGGAATATACTCAAGGTCGTATTTTGGATGTTGCAGATGTGTTTTAATTTTCTTCAACTTCAACTTGCGTATGAGCAACTGATGGTCTGCTCCACAGTTGGCCCTTGGCCTTGTTCTGACTGATAATATTGAGCTTTTCCATAGTCTTCTTTCACAGATGTAGTTGACTTGATTCCTCTGTTTCCATCTTGTGAGTTCTACATGTACAATCACCATTTATGTTGTTGAAAAAGGCTATTTGCAATGAATAAGTCATTGGTTTTCCAAAATTCTACCATGCGATCTTCTGTGTCATTTCTATCACCGAGGCTGTATTTTCCAACTATAGATCGTTCTTTGTTTTCAATTTTTTATTCCAATCACCAATAATTATGAATGCTTCTTGACTCATGTTTGATCAATTTCAGATTGCAGAAGTTTGTAAAAGTCTTCAGTTTCTTCATCTTTGACATAGGCGGTTGGTACATAAATTTGAATAACAGTCATATTAACTAGTCTTCCTGTAGGCATATGGATATTATCCTATCACTGACAAAGTTGTACTTTAGGACAGATCTTGACATGGTTTTTTTTGACAATAAATGTGAAGCCATTCCTCTTCAATTTGTCATTCCAAGAATAGTAGGCCATGTGATTATCTGATTCAAAATGGCCAGTATCAGTCCATTTCAGCTCACTAATGCCTAGGATATTGATGTTTATGCGTTCCATTTCATTTTTGATGACTTCCAAATTTCCTAGATTCATACTTTGTACATTCCATGTTCTAATTATTAATGGACATTTGCAGTTGTTTCTTCTCATTTTGAGTCATGCCACATCAGCAAATGAAGGTCCCGAAAGCTTGACTCCATCTACATCATTAAGGCTGACTCTACTTTGAGGAAGCAGCTCTTCCCCAGTCATCTTCTGAGTGCCTTCCAACTTGAGGGGCTCATTTTCTGGCATTATATCAGACAATGTCCCCTGCTATTCACAAGGTTTTCGCTGGCCAATTTTTTCAGAAGTAGACTGTCAGGTCTTTTTTCCCAGTCTGTCTTAGTCTGGAAAATCTGCTGAAACCTGTCCACCATGGGTGACCCTGCTGTTATTTGAAATACCAGTGGCATAGCTTCCGGTATCACAGCAACGTGCAAGCCACCACAGTATGACAAACTGACAAGAATTTGGATGCAAGCATTCTAAGGGTGGGTCTGAGAAGCAACCAGATTCTTCAACTGTTAATGAGCCTCACTTCTCTGGAACAGAAGTCAGGAAGCTTTTCTTTTGCTTGTTGTTGTGGTTAGGTGCTGTTAAGTACGCCCCTGACTCACAGCGACCCTATGCTCAAAGGAATAAATGCCGGCCAGTCCTGTGCCATTTTCATGACCAAATGCGGACCAGAACCTTGTGATCTACAACGTTTTCACTAGCTGACTTTCAGAAGTAAGACTGCCAGCCCATTTTTCCTAATCTATCTTAGTCTAGAAGATCTGCTGAACCTGTTTGGCATGATAGCAACACACAAGCCTCTACTTACAGACAAGTGGTGGCTGCACATAAGGTACACCGGCCAGAATCAAACCTAAGTCTCCTACATGGAAGGTGAGAATTCTACCACTGAACTACCAATGCTAGACATGGAAAACGATCACATCTTACACTTGACTCTTTCATTAGCTAGGTCAGAAATCCTGAAAGCCAGAGTTTCCACATAGGTCCAGTTCCTAGTACACATGGCGCCTACATGTAATCAGCAGTCCATCAATGTCCTTTGTTGATGTTAATACAAATGGAATAGACTATAGATTCTTTAGATTATGACTCATTTAGAAAGAAACCTGAACATTTGAAATTAGTACAAAAAGCAAAAAGTTAATTAAATTTTTGTTATGTATTTCATACAAAAATTTATTCTTAATAATGAGAAATAAATCTTTTATTTGACTACAATGAGCCTAATGCAAATATGTCTTTGGAGGAGATGCAATTTCATTTTTCAACCAGCCTGCTAACTAGAGTAGTCAGGCTTTAATGACCCCCTGTTCTGCCACAAACATTAAAAATTTGGTAAAGCAGAACTACATTAATAATTTAACAAAGATGAGCTGAATATTTTCTTCTGTTATTTTGCTAGCTAGGCAGCAATGCTGCCTTACTTTAAAATCAATCTTAACTTTATTCTCTATTATGTACTTCCTGTTGTTCCAAAACGAGACTGATTTTATTCTGTGTAAGTCACTGAGCAGTTGCTACTAAAATAAGATTCATTTTAAATCTCTATCAAACAACCACTCCTTGTTTTTTGTTTTAGTTTTTTTTTTTAAATCAGTTTTAATAAGACCACCAAAACTCATCGCTGACAAGTCGATTCTGACCCACAGCAAGCCTATAGGACAGACTGGAACTCCCCCATAGGATTTCCAAGGCTGTAATCTTTACAGAAGCAGACTGTCACATCTTTCTCCTGTGGAGCAGCTGGTGGGTTCAAACCACCGACCTTTTAGTTAGCAGCCAGGTGCTTTAACCAAACCACTGTGCCATCAGAGCTCCTTAATAAAACCATACAGTCTTGTAAAACTGAATTTAAAATTATTTTTCACCTGAAGAGCTTTTGACACTTAGAAAAAAAATCATTCATTTATGGAACATTAAAGTTAGAGAGAGAATTTTTTTTTCTCTAAAACAAATTTTAGAAAAGAAGCATTTTAAAAAGAGGGTAGCATTTCTCTTTCCTATATATCCTCCTTGAGGCATAGGCAGTGATGGTTATTACTTGAAGGATTTCCTAGTGATTATTTGTTCACAGTTTTAATCTGAAACGAAACAAACCACTGGGAGTATTTTGGTGCTATTTGTGAAAATTACTATTTTATTATATGACTCAAACGCAGGACTCTTTTTTTAATGTTCTCCAGAGTGAAACATCTTTTCAGGTCTTAACATTTTAAACAAAAACTCAAGACACTGACATTTTGTCAATGCTCAATGAGATTTTACACCATAATAAATGTTCACATACGACAAAAACAATGATTTAATACATTACCATTGTCATTTACTTAATCATCTATTAAATACTTAGCACTTACTCTGTGCTAGGCACTGTTGTAGGTGCTGTTTATTTCTACTGCAGTGTTTACTTTTACAGTTGTCCTTTTCAGACCTAGCGTAATTACTTCACCCCCAAGCCAGCTTGATGTATCTTTAAATAATACCTGAAGAATAAAAAATAAGATTATACTTTTCTGAATATTTGAGTTTCAAAAATATTTAAGTTGGGCATGGTATAGTTCCTCCTTTAATGCTATTAATTCTAAAAATCAAGATGAAAAATAAGATTCTTGTATACTAGAAAGTATGTAGCTAACATTACTTATTACAGTTATTAAGCTACTATTTTTAAACAAATAGTAGTAGGATAATGCTCTGGTCCTGAATTTCTTCAGGATGTTTCCAAGTATATTGTTATCCGGGCACAAGTACATCACAACTTTGGCTTCATGTTTTCAGTTTGGAGCCTGTCTTGTCTCATAACTGTCTTTTTTATTTCTATTTTTTATTATTTAATTTTTGTTGCTATATACATACAGACAGACATATATATACATATAGAACAATTCGTGATAGTCAACAAACACATTTTAGGATTTAGTAGGTTACTGAAATCATTAGCTTTGATTTTCATTAATTTCTCCAGTTAGAATGCACTTCTTTCTCCATTCCTCCACCACATTTAGAATCAGCATTACAGCAATCTTCTTGCACTGCTTGTGTGCATGAGTGTGTGTGTGTATGTTAGTGTGTGTGTGTGTGTGTGTGTGTGTGTGTGTGTGTGTTGACTTCCACAGAGAGGTTAAGAGCTTAGTTGAGGAATAACAAAATAAATCTCTGTCTGAATCCTGGTTCACTCTCTTGCAGAGGGTGTTTATAATCTCCTTGCTCCTCATTTTCTATCACTGTAAAATGAGAATTGTTATACTCCTTACAAGATTGTTTTGAGTAATACAGACTTTAAGCATTCACACAAGGTCCTCAATAAATGGGAGATGCTTTTATACTTGAGTGGGAAACTTGCTGTAATATCAGTCTTGTAGCTGGTTGGTTGGGTATGTGGGGGGCAGAGGCAGTGATTCCCGTAAACACGGTGAATGTCTGATAAATATTTGTTGAGTTGAATGCCTTTGTATGAGGAGCACTCAGTACTCCTGATATCAGAAATAACTCCACTGATTTCCCAATTACTGATGAATGTATAAAATATATTCATCCAACACTGACATTCACCTTTCATAACTCTTCCTGGGAGAAGATACTCTAACTATTTAAATATTTGCCAAATGATTTTAGCATCTAGACCTCATTTTACATGGTTCATTAATGATAATATAAAGATATGTCAGTTTAAAAAAATTAATATTTATAATAGCTGGTTCAGCAAAATTGTAAAAATCAGTTGGACATCTGATTTTAAAAATTTCACAAGAACAATGCTTTCATTCCATGCCTTTGTAAGCTTGTCCTTAACATTTTAAGAAAAATACTGTCAAGTTTTGTGTGGCTTAAGGTTAAAGCAAATTAATCTGTCATAATTAATTAAAAGAGAAGACGTTTTGAAACACATTGTTCTTGAACCTTAGTCTGACGTGCTGACGAAAGCAATTAAGTAATGAGGGCTTCCACCAAGAACAGCAGCCCTGCTCATGGGACAGAGTGCATTTGTGGGGAACAATTCACTAACTCCAGTTTCCTAATTTCCATTCAACAGGCCATGTTCTCAGGAATAAATACATTTATATATTACTTCAATAATGGAATTGTCTCTGATTTTTTAAGTATCAAATAATCTAGAACATTATACCCAACATGATGAGCCACAACTGATGAATGGATCACAAAGAGGTTCCTAGAGGTCAGCAAACATGAGGCAAATACCGCATTAAAAAAATTAAACCAATTAAAAATGTTCTGTGAACATTTGCAAACATAATGTGAACAAAACATTAACAAATGATAATTGATATGCCATTTATCAATTCCCAAATTTCCCAAATATTACTGGTGCTGTGCATGAACTTATGCGTGTATGACATCTGTTTAACACAGGACACAAGTGGAAGCAACTACCATCTTCTAGCTAATTACAGTGCTATTTACAAGAGATAATTTGGGGGCAAACAGGAAGCTAAAGTGAGGCAAAGACAACAGTTCAGAAATGTAGTTATTATTGCTTTTGTGATGTTTCCTATGTCCCTGGCTGGTGTAAATGGTTCGCACTTGACTACTAACCTATTGGTTAGTGGCTTGAACCCACCCAGTGGCACCAGAGAAGAAAGCATCGTCATTAACTCGAGTGCTTTCATCTTTGCCCTTAGCTCTGCTGGTCTCAATCCTCAGCTGTATACCCTCCAGATCACAAAATGGCTGCCACTGCCTCAGGCATTGTTGTTGTTGTTGTTAGGTACTGTCGAGTCGGTTCCGACTCACAGCCACCCTACGCACAACAGAATGAAACACTGCCCAGTCCTAAGCCATCATCACGATTGTTATGCTTGAGTCAATGGTTGCAGCCACTGTGTCAATGCATCTTATTGAGGGTATTCCTCTTTTTTGCTGACCCTCCACTTTGCCAAGCATGACATCCTTCTCCAGGGACTGATCCCTCCTGACAACATGTCCGAAGTATGTGAGAGGAAGTCTCACCGTCCCTGCTTTTAAGGAGCATTCTGGCTGTACTTCTTCCAAGACAGATTTGTTTGTTCTTCTGGCAGTCCACCTTCATTCAATATTCTTTGCCAACACCATAATTCAAAGGCATCAATTCTTCTTCGGTCTTTCTTATTCATTGTCCAGCTTTCACATGCATATGACGTGATTAAAAACACCATGGCTTGGGTCAGATGCACCTTAGTCCTTAAAGTGACCTCTTTGCTTTTTAACACTTTAAAAAGATCTTTTGCAGCAGATTTGCTCAATGCAATGCATCATTTGATTTTTTGACTGCTGCTTCCATGGGCGTTGATTGTGGATCCAAGAAAAATGAAATCTTTTACAACTTCAATCATACTCCCACACAACCATGGTCAAAGAATAGAAGGGAATATCTTCTCATGTATCTTTTTCCATAACTGCTTCTTCTAACATCTTATTGGAGCCCTGGTGACATAGTGGTTAAGAGCTTGGCTGCTAACCAAAAGGTCAGCAGTTCAAATCCACCAGCTCCTCCTTGGAATCCTATGGGGCAGTTCTACTCTGCCCTATAGGGTTTCTATGAGTCGGAACTAACTCGATGGCATCTAACAACAACAACATCTTATTATTAGGATCTTAAGGATAACACCCCAGCATGCCCTTCTCTTTCCTCCAAGGGTCACCCTCCATTCGGGCTTGAAATGAGTTCTACAGAAAAGAAAGCTTCGGTCTCTCAAAGAAAGTGTGACCGATATTATTGACATGAGTTCATTAAAAGCAACTTAGCTAAAAGCTCACGGCTTTGTTCATAGGTGGTCATGGAAATAATACTGCCTGAACTAAACCTCAATTTTCTTATATGAAAAATAGAGATAATAATAATACAAAAATATATTACATTTATCATATAAAATTATATATTATAGAGCATTATATAATAAATGTATATAATTTTTGCTTTGTTAATAAAGGGTGAATCTTGGTTCTTACTTTTTCTTGCCTCACCACAGAATTAACCCAGGGTGGTTCAGGGACATGGCAGAAAACACATTTGTCCCTCTAAAGCAGAAATGCCCCCCCATGGAGTACTTGCAAACTCTATTGAAATGAAATTTTAAAGGCCTCTCTAATCGATGTTTTGGATGTAAAACCTTTCATTATCAGGCAGGCTTAGGAGATTGTGGTACCCTCCAAATAATGAGTTGTTTCCAAGGAGCTCCAGAAGAGCAATCTGGAGATGTACTTAACGGGATTTGTATTTGGTCTTCCCTGAAGGGAATGCTAAAATATTTGGACCTCTAAAGCCTTTTGCTCATTTGTCAGTCCAGCTGAGCTGTAAAAGTAAGTTTTAATCAACTCAGTGGCATTTTCACATGTAGCTTACAAAAATGGAGATTGTGAAAGTCAACTTCCACAAACCCCACAGGCCTTTCTTTCAGTCACGCACAATACTGAAGTGAACAAGAGCATCTGAAGGGAAATAGCAGGAAATGTTCTTTCATGTGGGGAGTAAAGGAAGATTCATAAGCAAACAATTCACCTTCTCCAAGACACTTTATGATTTAATCCGTTTCATATTTTGCTGTTGCTTCTTTGAAAATTTCTGCCAGATGGATGAAGATAACATTAAAGAAACTTGTTAGGACCACAGGCCGTTGATGGGCTTTGCATCGCCTCAAGAGAAAACAATCAAATGTCTGTCCATCTTGGGTAAGAGAAGGCCAAGTTTGTCCACCCCATCACAGGAAGGACACCTTCCGTAGAAACACCAAGAAGTGTGAGTAGATGAGATTTAGAGTCAGATGTCCTGGGTTAGGGACTTCAGTCTTATCACTTACTGGCTGTTAGACTGTTAAAAAACTACATAACTTTTCTGAACCTCAGTGCCCTTACCTGTGAGATGAAGACAGCAATAGAATCTGCATTCAGGCTTTCATCAAATCAACATTTATTTAGTGATGTGAATTAATTTCACTTATTATTAGCTCATTTGATCTTCATTCATATCAGTCCTATGGTTTTGGTAAAAACAGCAGAGGGAATGTAGGCTCTGAGAGGTTAAACAATTTGCCCAAGTTCACATCGTTAATAAGTGGCACGTCTGCTATGGATTTTTCTACCTGTCTTTTAATTTGCATGACATACAAGGCTATTCTTGTGAAATTTTATGTGTAATTAGAAAACACCTCATCTAGAATGTCTTCCATTACTTCCTTTCCAGGATGAAGGGGCAGCTGCCCTCTCTTTGTGCTCCCGTAATGACACCCTGGCTCCCTTCTCACAGTATAAACTACATGTGTCTGTTTCCTCTCACTGGATCATACGGTGCTTGAAGGAAGGGATTGCATCTTACCTTGGCTTCCTCAGCACCACTATTATAATAACTCAGTCAGCATTTACTCAATGAATAAATGAATCTATGAATGAATGAATATTATTTGCTCCATGGATTATGTCCTTCCATAGTAGAAGCCTTCTGCATTAGACCATCATAGGTGTTGCAGACGTGGCTGGTTGCCTTCTCAATATTGCTTCTACTTTACTTCCCTACTAATAGAAACCTTATTTTGTTCAGGCAACAATGTGTCCAACTAAAATATTAAATTTCCTAGTTTTTTCTTGCAGCTAAGAGATGCCAAGTGGCACAGTGCTTGCTAATGAAATATAAACAACTATCTACTAGGGATATCTGGAAAAGTTTTGTTTTTCTAGGGGAAGTGTCACCACTTCTTTGTCTTCCTTCTTTTTTTGTTTCTGCCAGGAATACTGACATAAGGGATGGTGAGGGGAAGCCCTCTTGCAAGCTGAGAATGAAAGCCACATGCTACTGTACAGGAAGATAGAAGAAGCTTGGTTTTGAGAAGCTGCACCAGCCCAGTATTACCCAGCCCTACACTCTTGTTAACATGGAGAATATCATCCCCCATTTGGCTAAGCCATTATAATAGTGTTTCTGTTACATGCAGTCTAATAAAATCCATTACTGACAGCATCTAAAATTTTGTTTGGACTAATTGCTTTGGAGACAGCAGATGAATAAGTGTATAACTATGGTAGCAAATAGGAAACTTCCTACTTTGGTCCCACACTAAATTCCTGTAGGAATCAAGATCCATTTCTATAAATAAATTATAATTTTATCCTTTACTTTGCTGTGCTTAAGTGGTCATTTGTGTTAAATTCTATAATGTAAGAAGGCCCATGGACTGCTATGCCAGGTAATTCTAATACTCTCCTCTCAATACCGTATCTTTTAAAGATGCACCAATTTACGCCCAATCCTAACTGTGAGTTGAGTTTGAGATGTTATGTGTGGAAGAAAGCAACATTGGACTAAAAACTAGAAACTGTCTGTTTTAGCTTTAGTTTTATGCCTCTTGATGGCCCAGTTACATATATTTTTAAAACGAGTTTAATGAGATTAAAACCACTGTGGGGAAGCGCTAACTGCCTGTCATCCATTTTCTACTGCAATTGTGACCTAAGCCTGGAATTAAAATTCCTCTGTTTCTCCATTTATCCTTCCACCTGCTACCTACTGAGACTTATGAACTTGGCGTCTTGGAGGAAACCCACACAGCCCTTCACAGTCCTGGAAATCACTACCAACCACTCCTGCTTTCTTCCACTTGCTCTCCAGGACTGCCTTCCTGCTGCTGCCCCCATTATTCATGCAATTCCCCCACTGAGCAAGGATCAAGCAAGTGATTGAGCTTGCTCACCGGCAAGCTGAGCTGTAAACTCAGGAAAATTGAGCTTTACAAGGGGTGAAAGGGCCCTGGTGGTGCAGTGGTTAAAGCGTTCAGCTGCTAACTGAAAGGTTGGTGGTTCGAACCCACCAGTCATTCCATGTGAGATAGATGTGGCAGTCTGCCTCTGAAAAGATTATAGCTTTGGAAACCCTATGGGGCAGTTCTACTTTGTCCTTTTGGGTCACTATGAGTCAGAACTGACGCAAAGGCAATGGGTAGGGGGTATAAGGGGTGACAGTCCAGAGCTTTTACAGGTAGGCTATGATTCTGAGAAGATGTGGGGTGAAATGCATTCTCTCTCACATGGCAAAAGACAAAACCATCCTCTGTGAAGGTGCCTCACAGAAGCAATAGGTGCTGTGGCCATCATTTCTTGGAGGTCCTTAGAAAGAAACAATGCCTCCTCCCCATAACTGTGTGGAAAGCCCATGGTATTAATCACACGGCATATCTAGGCTAAAACCCCTCAACCATAAATGTCTTGAAAACTACAACTGTAAACTAGATGTCTGCTGGAGCTTCTGACCTTTAAGATCTATGCAAAATTGCCTTAAATGCAACACAATACTTGATGCCATGGCCTATACTTTTCTGGGATTAAGTGGTCATTTGTGTTAAATTCTATAATGCAAGAATGACCATGGACTACTATGCTAGATAATTCTGATACTCGCCTCTCACCAAGACTGTATCTTTTAAACATGCACAAATTCATGCCCAATCGCAACTCTGACTTGAGATCAAGATTGAGCCCACAGCTCCCCACAAGATTTCTGTGAATTCCCATGGGGACTTTAGCTCACTTGGCTGCCTTTGCTTCTTGGATTCTTATATCCTTACTTACTTCTTAGACACTGACACCAACTTAAAACTTAGTCCTTCAGTTTGTAAAAGGTAAAGAAATAGTAGGCGATCGATGTTTACATGCGTCTTGACTGTGAGATTCAATCTTTAGCACCCTTCCTCTCC
>NW_004443943.1:33970219-34025819 GCF_000243295.1 Trichechus manatus latirostris
CCCGCCCCCTTGAGATGCACTATTCTAATTGGGAAGATGTTAGAATATAACAAGCCAGCTGTTCACTTGAGACTAAAGACCACTCTGCTCTTAATCTACTGAGTAATGCTTTTATAACTATAAATACAGCACCAGAGGTAGGCTCTGGTATTTCTCCCAGTCTCTCTGGCACTGCTAGCTGAAGAAAGAGCCTAAAATGGAGTATAATAAACTTCATTATCCATCTGCATCTCAACTGCAATACACATTAGCTGGGAAATGCACATGGATTTCCAAGTTGGACTCTGATAGTGTGACTCTCTGTGAAGGAGACTGTCCCAGTCATTAATAGGCCATATCCAAAATGTCACAGGTTATCCTCTGCTGCGATCACTCTGGTTTTCTGAAGCCTCCACCGCACACAGGCCTATCCCTCCACTACATTCAGCTGGATAAATGTTATATCCTTTTGGTGTTCCCTTTGGAGTATACACATTGCATGTGAGGGTGTTTTTTGTAATAACAATTATTTGGTGCTCCACTAATGGGATAATGTATTTATTTATTATAACAGTAAACACAGCTGCAAAATGGACCATAAAGAAACAGCTGATGACTTGAAGATTTCTGTGCCCAATGTGTCATCTGTAATTGAGAAATAAATTAAATGATCCATCTGCTTCCCATCACCTACTCCTTTATTTTTATCCGTATACATGGCTTTTTAAACCAGTCAGAATTATTTATACTAATTACTTGCTAAAAAATATTCCACATAGAAATTGTAACACTTTGTAATGCAATTTTGCCAGTCCCTAACATACTGCGCTTTTTTCCAATGTGCTCAAATCTAATGACTATGATGAACTCTTTCTTCTTAATAGTTTTCACTTCATCATGCCAACACTATTGAATTTTCTCTTTATTAGTGTCTTACATGCATTGCTAAAATAATATATCATATAATAGGCAAAACAGTAATCTAATCTATTACCCTGGCAGGGATTATCAACGAGAGGGAAAAACAAACAAGGAATGAAATAAAAATAAAGAAGTGAATGAAAAACCTGTTTTATGGAGGTTATACCACAAAATTCAATCTTTCTGCTATTAATATTCAGAGGTGAGGGTTAAAATAGCCAAAATAGTTCCAAATTGGAACTAATTAAATATAATTGTACGCGTTTTTTCTTTTTCTTTTTCTACTGCATTGTTATAATTATCCCAATGAGAAACCACATGTCAGTATTGGGAAAAGCATAAATAATATCTTTGCTTCCGCAAACATTTTCATGTTCATGCCTCTATGCTCTGGAACCTTCACTGGTTTTCTTGAACCCCCCAGGGTCATCCCTGAGAAAGTCCTGTAAAACATTTGCAGCATCTTGGGGGAAGGGGGTGGGAAGCTCAATTTCAAAAGGTATTTATTGTCATCACTGTCTTCTTTTTTATTACAAATGAAATCCATGTTCTCTTCAAGGAAAAAACAAGAAAATATAGAAAATCAAAAAGAAAGAGAAATCTCTCACACTCTCACCACATAAACATAACCACTGCTAACATCCTATTATTTATTCTGCCAGCATTTTTCTATGCTTTTGTACAGATATTTTTAAACAAAACTGAGATGGCATTAGACTGTTTTATGACTTTTTTTTTTCAATTAACAAGATACTGTATCTTTCCAGTCTAGAAGTATAGATCCACATCTTCATTTTAATGGTTGCAGAGCCACAAGTTAGACAGCCAACCTCCTACTGTTGTATACTTAGGCTACACTGGTATTATGTGTATTTGTTTCTATTTCTGAAAATTTCCCGAAAGTCTAGTGAGAGAACAAGTATGAGACTTCTCTCTAAAACAAGGATGATTTTTTTCTGACCTACATGTTAGAGGCTCTGTGATTCAGTGGCAGGGATTCTTCTACTCACTCTTAGAAGCCACTTTGTTTAAAACTGGAAAATAAAAGCTAGATATTATTAAGAGTTTGGAAGTCAATATTACTATTGTTATTTTTTGCAGGTGAGATTTTGCAGCTGAAATTAAGTTAAGGAGTTTGAGGATGGAAGAGCATAGACAGAGAGTAAGTAAACTGGGGAGAGATTATCCTCTATTATCCAGTTAGGCTGTATGGAATCACAACATTCCTTACAACTGGGAGATAGTAAATCTGAGTGAGTAGCAGGGAACTGACTACATAAGCAAGAGACTGAAGTGATGAAGCCACAATCCAAGTAATGTCGGCAACCTCTAGAAGGTGGGAGAGGCAAAGAATGGATTCTCCAGCGGAGGTTCCAGAAGGAAACAGTCCTGCTGACACCTGGATTTTAGCATTGTACAGCTCATTTTGGATGTGGGTGACCTACAGAACTGTAAGAGAATAGATCTGTGTTGTTTTAAGTCACTAAACTTTTTGCTACAGCAGCCATAGGAAATTAATACACAATCTGATAGAATGCTTAGTACAGAGCAGATATTCAATAAATATTTAATAAATTCATTATAAGCACCACACAAACAGTAAAAAAAAAAAGATGCACCCCATTAAATCATGTCAGTTGAAAAAGTCTTAATGAATCAATTCACAAGAAAAAAATCTCTATTTCAGAGCTATCATTTTTCTCCTAGGAAATAAAACACATTAAATTGTGGATGTCATATTATAGTTCAGTTTAATCTGCCCATCTCAATTTGAGGTCAGGGTGGGTTCTACTGTTTTGCTTCCTTTACAAAACAGGAAAAAAAGAAATATCATGACAAATGAGAAGACACAGTTTTTTTTTTTTTTGTTTGTTTTTTCTTTGTGTCATCACTAATCCTTAGGTAAATGTGTCAACTGAATTTTGTGCTATGTTTATGAAACAGACATTAGCTCTAAGGAACCAAAACTTGCACAGAGAAGCATTACTGTCATTCAGCACATGTCTCTCCCCAATCCCTTCTCTGCTTCCCAATTTAAAAATATGTTCGGAAAAAAATAAAAAATAAAAAAATATGTTCGGGGCATGCACACACAAAATAATCACCATGTTAAGATGGTCATTGGGAAAGAGCTGCATGGAACAGCGCCTGCATTATAATTGAAGAGATGTCCCTTCTGTATTGAAATTACTAGTAAGTTTTGAACAAAAGAGACCAAATTTTTCTTTTTCACCCTACATATTACATAGCCAGTTCTGCTAGCACACTGCCTGTCACAAAGTAGGTACTTAATAAATATTAGCCTAAATCCAAGGCTGGATTATTAGGATTTCTAATTATCCTTTGGCAATACACACACAACTCTGGATGTTCATTCTCTTGCCCCTTTTTATGGAATTTAAGACTCTTTAAAAAGCTTTTGTGAGTTATTACAAAGTTAGTGATTTTTAATGATTCAATTGTCCCTGTAATTAGTTGCAGTGATTACAGAAAGCTTTCCTAGTACTGTGAGGTTTGATTATTAACAACTCACTAAACCCATGGGGGTAAGCTGAGAAGACAATCAAGTCCCCCACTAACACAAGCACATTCCTCTGTGCAACAGCAGGGTGCTTTTCCTGGGAACATAGGAGATCCGTGGGCTGTTGAGAGAGAGGGTGGCTGGAATTTCTGTGTGGCTGTTTGGTGACTCTTTGCCAACACAACTATAATCTCCTAACGAGAATTACTAAAATCTATCCCAGTATTTCCCAAAGTATATTCTGCAAAGCAAACATCCTATCAAACAAAAACAAAAACTCCTAAATAAGAGGGTCTTGAAGCCAACTAAATAACTGTAGCAAGATTTCCCTGTACTAGTCTCCACTTGGAGAGTCACACCGAAGTGAATACATGAAAGACTGTTCATGAGCCACACCTTGTTAACTCTGGTCGAGTACCTATTTAACCTGGGATTTTTTTTTTTCACCTAAAACCTGTTAATATGAGAAGTATGTTCAAAATGGTGGAGCAAGGACTGCTGAAAATCCGCTTCCTCATAAAAGCAAAACTGAGAGCACTCGCAAAAACTGTCAAAATCAACTCTTTCAGAACTCTGAAAATTAACCAAACACTTACAACAATTCAAGGGGTGCTTGTTAAAGAAAAATAGACAGTAAGAACAACGAGCTCTGTAGCATTTAAATTTGCCCTATTCCTATACACTTCTCCTTAGCTCCATGGGAGTCTTGAAAACCAGTTAACCTCAGAATCATGGAAACTGAGAAAACCAGCCGTCACTGCACGGGGCATATGGGTTTTTTGTTGTTGTTAGGTGCCGTCAAGTCAATTTTGATTCACAGTCATCCCGCATGACAGAGTAGAACTCCCCATAAGATCTTCTTGGCTGTAATCTTTACGGAAGCAGATTATCAGGTCTTTCTCCCATGGAGCCGCTGGGTGGGTTGAAACCACCAACCTTTCGGTTACCAGCCAAACATTTACCCATTGTGCCACAGTGCTCCCCAAAAAGTACATCCCTATGGAATTGCCTCTGTTTGGCTTGTCTGGACACTCCCTGCAAAATTCCCATTCACAGGGCTTGTCTTTGACGTAACTCAGAACTTGCAGGTAAGTCTTATCCCCAAAGTGTTTGTCAAAGACAACCAGAAGCAATGGTGTAACATGACAACTATTTGAGGCAGTGAATGGGTTGGTATAAAGAAGAAGCTTGACAGAAAACATCTGGGCAATGTTGGTTTTGAAAAGCTCTGACGTATTAAAAACTAATAATAGGAACTAATAAATAAGGTTGCAGGATACAAGGTCAATACACAAAATTCAATTCTAAATTCTAAATTCAACAGACGAAATTCAATTTCTATACACTAGCTATTAACAATAAGAGAATAAAATTTGTAAAGAATTTCACATACAAAACATCAAAAATTATAAAACATTTTCAATAAATTGAACAAAAGGAGTACAAAACTTTTACACACAAAAACTACAAAACACTGTTGAAGACAATTAAAATCATCCCACGTAAATGGAAAGACATTCTATGTACATAGACTAGAAGACTTAATATTGTTAAGACAGCAATACTCTAAAATGGATCCACAGATTCAAAACAATCATTATTAATATCCCAACTGAATATATGCAAAAATCAACAACCTGATCCTAAAATACATATGGAAATGCAAGATACTTAAAATAGCCAAAACATTGGAACAAAATTGGAGGACTCACACTTTTTGACTTCAAAACTTATTACAAAACTACAGTATTCAATGAAGTGCTATTTCCTTTCTTTATATATAAGCAATAAGTTTATAACGTGAATTAGTTGACTATGATCTACAATTAATAACTAACAAATTTTTAAAACTTCAGCATTGAGTTAAGGTCTAAGTTAGAACTTTTCATTCTTTCTCCCGTTGATTTATACTGCAGGTTGTTTTGGTTTGGTTTCCCTTAGTATACATTATTGTCCATCTGCTGTCAGCTTGAGATATGACAGAGTTGTCTGTTTAAAGAGTTTGTAAGATAGGCTGTTGCTTCTCATGAATTTGTTAAGACATTTGTGCACTTTCTGCCACACCTAATCGAAAAAATGTAACTCTTTATCTCCTCCCTCCCGCAAAACACAGCCCTCTCAAGAGCATTTTAGTCTCTGAAGGTGGCATGATGTTAATCTTGCTCATAAGCACAATTTTTTTAAACCATAACTGAGAGCTATGTCTCTCGTATCACCATCATATTTTCATTTTGAGAGAAAGCTCTTTTCTTCGCTCAGAGACAGACACCTTTAAACATTACAGCTGACAGCAACCCAGCTCTAAAACCATTTGTAACAGTTGTCTGCGGCTGATTGACTACTGGGGCAAGTCCTGCTGGATGTTAAATTCTACTTTATATATGAAAAGAAGGAAAAGGAGAGAGTGTGAGAGAACAAAAAGAAAGCGGACAGGAGGGGTGATTGTTAAGGTTGTGTGTCAACTTGGTTGGGCCATAATTCCCAGTTGTTTGGCAGTCATATGATAATGTGATCACTTCTATGATGAGATTTGATGTAATGTGATCACCTCCATGATGGGATCTGCTCTGAGTGGCCAATCAGTTGAAAGGGAGTTTCCTTGGGGTGTGGCCTGCATCCAATGTAGGTGGACTCTCTGGCAGGGCTCCTGGGATTTTGCTTGCTCTGGATCCTGCAGCTGGCTCCTGTTAGTCTGACCTCTGGCTCTTGGGACTTGAGCTAGCAGCTTACCTGCCGGCTTGCCTGCCAAATCTTAGAATTCGTTGGTCTTCACAGCCTATAAGCAAGACAGCCTATGAGCAAAAGCCCTGCTGTCTGACCTGCCAATCTTAGGTTTACCAGCCCCTGTGGTTATGTGAATCAGGAGAAGCCTCCAGCCCGACCCACGGACTGGGGACATTCCAACCTCTACTGCATGAGCCATTTCTTTGATATAATTCTCTCTATATATATATTTATACGCTTTACTGGTTTTGCTTCTCTAGAGAACCCAGCCTAAGACAGGAGGGGAGGAGAAGGAGAAGGAGAAGAAGAGGGAGAGGGAGAGGGAGAGGGAGAGGGGAAGGGGAAGGGGAAGGGGAGGTGGAGGAAAAGGAGAAGGAGGTGGAAGAAGCGGAGGAGGAAGAGAAGGAGAGGAGAGAGGCACCATTCTTTGTGCAGTGTTGTATCTCAAGATGAGAGGAGGATTCAAAGTGTGCCCACCAGTAAGAGCTTTTGGTTTGACTTGGATGGAGATTGTATTCTTGATAACGGTTTGGTTTCTTAGGACAAAAGGGAGGATGGATCTCTGTTTATTTAGCCAACACGTTATTTTTGATGGCTTACTCTTTCCGTTGCACTGCTCTAAGTGTTGAGGACACAACAATGAGCAACAACGATCACGTTGCTGTTTTTATCCTCGAAGGAGAGATAAAAAAGATGCAAGATCTGTATCTGTCACCACAGCACCTGACTTCTAGGTAGCAATTTCTGTCAAAACATACTCAAATTAAAACAACAGCTATTTCCTTAACCCACAATTATGGAGCTCAGCTGGAGAGTGCCTCCATTTGCTCTCAGCTGGGTTCATTATGAGTCTGCAGTCAGTTGGCAGTAGCTGGCAGTTTGGCTGGTGGCTGGATGACCCAGGATGGACTCATGCACATGTCTGGCATTTGGCAGGTTGTCAACTCTGGCACCACTGGGCCTGCAAGTCTAGGCTTTTTCACACAGGGGGTGTAAAAATCCAAAAACATCAATATCAGAAGCTGCAAGACATAGGTCACTTCTGACATAAAGCAAGGTCAAATGCCAGCTGAGTTTTAAAGGGTTGAGATATAGACTGTACCTCCTAACAGGAGGTGCTGCAAAGGACTGTGGCTATTTATACAATTTACTACATTCACCATTCATGTTTTTTCAGTATTCTGCAACAATATTTTCTGCTAATTGTTATTTCTATTTGCTCACAAAAGCCAATAATATTTTTAAATTAAGAAAAAAAATGAAAACAGTAAATTACATTTCTGTTAAACAATATGTGCATGAGAAATGAAGTGAAGAGGCAAATGCCCAAACGACACACAATCATTTCCAAGCAGATTAAGGAAACCTCAGCAGGTGCTATTTCTAAAACAAAGATGCTCCTCTGTGGCAACAGATGACATTGCTCTTGGGATGTCTTCCAATAACAAAACATTTCCACCAGAAAATATACTTCATCTGGTGGGATTCTGTCCCCAGAAAAAGTTGCTCCAGGAGCCAGAAGGCCATAAAGGCACTGCTGTTATTGCTCTTTACTTGCTTTGTTGCAGTATCCACAAGGAAGGGAACACAAACACATCAATGCAACATGCAACATCTGTAAGGCACTTTGGAGCATCACTTCAGGAACACTTAATGGCATAAGTTTTATTGATTACGGCCTGACTTCCATGGTGTATTCTCCGCAGAAGCCCCATAACCAGCCACCACTGAGGAATAAATTTTTATTCACTTAATCCCTAATAAGGGGAGCTTCTACTACAGGCCTGAAAAAGTGCAAATTCTGAAATGTATGTAGCAGCGGAGCAATCAGGATGAGCTGCTATGGAAGGAGGATAAATAAAGGAAAGACCTTTTTGTGTCTTCAAACCATAATAAGAGGTTCATATCATGGCCTCAGAATGAAAGATCCAGCTCCTTCATCTCACTATGTTCCAAGGCAACTCTTTTCTTGAAGAATGCTTTGCAGATGTGGGAAAGTTTTCCAACTGTGTAAAGAAAGAATCTCACATGCAGGCAAAACTGGTGCTCAAATTTAATGGGATCCTAAAAAGATCATGGTCAATACAGGTAATGGACATTATGTACCATATAGTTCAACCCCTATCTGATGCCTGAATCCCTACTACGAGAGCCATATTTTGTAATAATTTGGGCAGTGCTAAAATAATCACAATTATTGAGAGCATGCTTGTGTTATGTTTGGAAAGTTCTAAACTTATTCACTTACACATTTATGTAAGCTTTTTTTTTAATGTTTACTACTTAGGAGGCATTCTGCCAGCAAGGGGATTAGGACAGTGAACACGAGATATATGATCTTTACCCTAGAGAAGCAAGAATATATTCAGAAATGAAATGGAATCAGCAAGGATAACATAGCC
Organism: Trichechus manatus latirostris; assembly: GCF_000243295.1. Classification (NCBI taxonomy): domain Eukaryota; kingdom Metazoa; phylum Chordata; class Mammalia; order Sirenia; family Trichechidae; genus Trichechus; species Trichechus manatus. Next base: position 33,978,767 of record NW_004443943.1, read on the forward strand.
TTTTTCCTTATTATGAACTGAACCTTCCTGCCTACAAATCTCTGTCACTGTTACTGGATTAAGTCCTTAACGCCAAACAAAACAAGTCTAATTTATCTCCCATTGGACATATCCACAAGGAATTTGAGGACAACAACCAAGGACCATTTGCAAGCGCAAATGTTGCATTTATATTAATTAAGTTGGCATTTATACATTAAGTAAATTTCTGATTATTGACTGTGTTCTAAGCTCTGGGGATACAAGAGGTAACAGCATAGACATAATTTCCCCCTTCAAGAAGTGTTTAGCCATTAATTCTTGTATAAACCATTGCTCTAGATAAAAGAGTCTCATCCATTCATCCATATATCTCTGTTTCTTGTTTGAAATACTGACCACCAACACGATGCTAAAGATTTATTCATATCAGTGGTTCTCTACCAGCGGAAATTTTGCCCCTTTGAGGATATCTGACAACGTGTGGAGATATTTTTGGTTGTCACAACTGTGGAGGGGAGATGCTACTCACATCTACTGGGTAGAGGCCACCAGAACCAAAACCCATTGCCTTTGAGTTGATTCTGACTAATACAGAGTAGAACTGCCCCTTAGGGTTTTCAACACTGTAATCTTTATGGAAGCAGACTGCCACACCGTTCTCCCATGGAGTGGCTGGTGGGTTCGAACAGCCAACCTTTTGGTTAGCAGCTAAGCACTTAACCACTGCACCACCAGGGCTCCTTGTAGAGGTCACAGATGCTGCTACATATCCTAGAAAGCAAAGGACAGCCTCCCACAACAAAGAATTACCAGGCCAAGAATTTCAATAGTGTCAAAGTTGAGAAAGACTAATTTACATAAAAAAGTATGTTGACATATACTCAGCCTTCAAGGAATTTATGTTCTGGTAATAGAGCCAGAAAAAAGAAAAGGAAAGAAAGAAAAGACAAAAATGATGTCAGAAGAGACTCTGAAACTTGGTCTTCAACATAGAGCAGCTAAAGCGAAAGAAAGAAATGATAAAATAAAAGAGCTGAACAGAAGATGTCAAAGGGTAGCTCAAGAAGACAAAGTAAGGTATTATAATGAAATGTGCAAAGACCTGGAGATAGAAAACGAAAAGAGAAGAACAAGTTTGGCATTTCTCAAGATGAAACAACTGAAGAAAAAATTCAAGCCTCAAGTTGCAATTTTCAAGGATTATGTGGGCAAACTATTGAATGACATAGGAAAGCATAAAAAGAAGATAGAAGGAATACACAGAGTCACTGCACCAAAAATAATCAGTCAATGTTCAATCATTTCAGAGGGCTGCATACGATCAAGAACAAATGGTATTGAAGGAAGAAGTACAAACTGCACTGAAGGCAGTGGTGAAAAACAAGGCTCCAGGAATTGACGGACTATCAATTGAGATGTTTCAACAAACAGATGCAGCACTGGAGGTGCTCACTTGTCTGTCTATACCAAGAAATTTGGAACACAGCTTACCTGACCAACTGACTGGAATGTGCCCATTCCAAAGAATGATGATCAACCGTATGCAGAAATTATCAAACAATATCATTAATATCACATACAAGTAAAATTTTGCTGAAGATAATTAAAAAATAGTTGCAGCAGCGCATTGACAGAGAACTTCCAGAAATTCAGGTCAGATTCAGAAGAGAACATGGAAGAAGGGATATCATTGCTGATGTCAGATGGATCTTGGCTGAAAGCAGAGAATACCAGAAAGATGTTTACCTGTGTTTTACTGACTATGCAAGGGCATTCAATTGTGTGGATCATAAAAAAATTATGGATAATATCATGAAGAATAGGAATTCTGGAACACTTAATTGTGCTCATGAGGAACCTGTACCTAGATCAAGAGGCAGGTGTTTGAACAGAACGAAGGTATACTGTGTGGTTTAAAATCAGGAAAGTTGTGCGCCAGGGTTGTATCCTTTCACCAAACCTATTCAATCTGTATGCTGGGCAAATAATCCGAGAAGCTGGACTATATGAAGAAGAACAGGGCATCAGGATTGGAGGAAGACTCATTAACAACCTGCATTATACAAATAACACAACCTTGCTTACTGAAAGTGAAGAGGACTTGAAGTACTTACTGATGAAGATCAAAGACTACGGCCTTCAGTATGGATTACACCTCAACATAAAGAAAACAAAAATCCTCACAACTGGACCAATAAGCAACATCATGATAAATGGAAGAAATATTGAAGTTGTCAAGGATTTCATTTTACTTGGATCCACAATCAATACCCATGGAAGCAGCAGTCAAGAAATCAAATGAGATATTGTATTGGGCAAATCTGCTGCAAAAGACCTCTTTAAAGTATTAAAAAAGCAAATATGTCACCTTGAGAACGAAGGTGCGACTGACCCAAGCAACCATGTTTTCAATCGCTTCATATGCATGTGAACCTGGGTAATGAACAAGGAAGACCAAAGAATTGATGCCTTTTAATTATGGTGATGGCGAAGAATACTGAATATACCATGGACTGCCCAATGAATGAACAAATCTGTCTTTACAACCAGAATGCTCCTTAGAAGCCAGGACAGTGAGACTTAGTCTCATATACTTTAGATATGTTATCAGGAGGAACCAGTCCCTGGAGAAAGATACCATGCTTGGTAAAGTAGAGAGTCAGTGAAAGAGAGGAAGACCTTCAATGAGATGGATTGCCACAGTGGCTGCAACGATGGGCTCAAGCATAGCAATGATTGTGAGGATGGTGCAGGACCGGGCAGTGTTTTGTTCAGGTGTACAAAGAGTCTCTATGAACCAGAACTGACTCAACAGCATCTAACAACTACAACAACAGAGCCAAATTTCCATCCATGCTATACATCACGAATCTACCAAAGTAATGAGTTATATAAAAGATACCAGGTTTGTAAATTTACCTTTATCACAATTACTGACAATATCTGAAACTATGGAAAATACTGTTATGATGAGTCTTAATTGATAGGAAATAAAGTGCAACACATTTGACAAATATTAAACATTTAGTACTGACTGTGTAGAAAAAGCGTTTCCTTGAAAATCTACTTGCAAAGCCTAACCAATTTACACAAAACAGGTCAGGCTTTATTCTTTTTCCTTGTTTTTTTCCATAAAACCTTGCAGAGCAATTTATTCTGTGCATCATCTCCTAATTTGTGTGACTCCTAATTTTTCTGAGATTTCTTTGCAGACGCTAATCCTGTAAGCACCAGGAAAACCCCCTCGTCAATGTTCTGGTGAAGACACCTCCTCTCCTCTCCAATGTTGGCTGAATCTCAGGTTACTTTGGACTAGATTTAAAGGTCTTCATCTCCAACTTTTAGGAGACCAAAGAACATAATGAAGTTTCTGCTGTCTACTCTCCACCCATGGTACCAGCCAGGACAGGAACCTTCCACAATATGGCCAGGGGGTAGAGAGGATATCCTGGTAGTTATCACCTTGCCACTGAATTTCACATGTAAAAAAAAATGTTGAAATGGCCAGTTTTTTTGTTTTATATATATTATGTATTTGTTCATGAGGTGTAAGCTCTTGAAAAACTCTTTTATCTCTTCCTCAATTTGTCACAACTAAATTAATGATTTTTCTTTCTCAAAGGACCTCATGTTTTCTGGTTAAATCAAAATAAATATTTTAAGCCTAAATCTCTCCCTCTCAGAGCCCTTCCTAAAATAAGAAAGAATTCTGGCATTAATTAAAATATGAAAGTCTATGGAAGACTTGTCCACCCAACCATATCAACCATCTAATCATGAAAAGGTATCTTTTGCTTATAGAATGACTAATAAGAGCTAGATATTAATGCAAGAATATTATTCTTAAGTAGACTGTGTATTTTTTTAAATTCCCTTAAATTGAATAATTTTTAGAATAACTGATGTTCGATTAATAGAGTATTGTGTCAACTCGAAAACTTGACCTGAGGAGCTGTATTTCACTTTGAATCACAACCTGTCTTCTCACCTCTTTCCACAGGAGAGGGATTCAATTAACACGTTAGTTAACCTCCAAATGTCAGGAGTTTAGGGTGATGGAACTTCTCGAGGAAAATTCAGAAATGTTACAATTAGTTAAACCTTACCGGTTAGGTCAAGGCACAGGGACAGAGTCCTTAATTTTATGCACATCCAAGGGGATAATAGATCACATAAATTTAAGTTGGCTAGTATTTGCTTTTCCTTTTTGCCTTCTGAAAATGGAACAAACTTGTATTCATGAAGCACAGGGAGAGAAGTCATTTCTTACGTAAATATCTCCTACCTTTTAAAGTGTGGCTGGAAAAGTAAACTATCAGTTACTTCTCTCTCTGTAATCATCTAGACTTTTATTTTACTTTTAGTAGCCTTAAACTTATTCCACAAGAAACACAAAACTTCAAGTAATCTAAACAAATGAAATGCAACCTATTCTTTGACACGTAAAATGGATTGAGGTCTTGGGTTTCATTATTATTTAAAATGTCAGCAATATTTTGCCTGCTGGGAGCACAAATTTTCTTTCTATTTTCAATCTTTTTCAGATCACCTTATTGCATATTTTATGAGTCATAGTGGCTAAGGATGTTAGTTGATGTTTTCTAAAATTATAAACTCTGAAGTGCAGGGTGGCATTTTGCTAAGTGGTTGTTGAATATGTAGGATTGTCAAGTATTTACAGAAAAAAAAAACGCAATGAGAGAAACAGTCTTGTAATAATTATTCTCTTTTGTGTGACCTTCAGAAGCCGAAATAATAGGAATTCTCTGAGGGAGCAAGCTGAGTTCACCAGCAGCATACTAGTTATACATTAAGCCTGGAAACATATATACTAATATAATTGTAAGACTGAAGATGAACTTGATGACATGATGTGTATCTGCCTATGTTTCCATACTTTATAGAAACTTTGTATACTCCATCCATGGTCTCTTCTTTCACAGTCCATAACCTAGGGTCTCTTGGCGCTACAAATGGTTTGCATTCAACTACTAACCAAAAGTTTGGCAGTTTGAATCCACCCAGCAGCACCACAGAAGAAAGGCCTGGTGATCTATTTCCACGAGATTATAGCCACTGTAAACCCTGTGGAGCAGTTCCACCCTGAAACACATGAAGTCCCTATGAGTCAGATCCACCTGAACCTAGTCATTATTCTCTCTCTCCCTCTCTATCTGTCTCTCACTCCATACTCCCTCATTTTGAAAAACCTTTCAGTTAGCCTAATACAGATAAAACCCATTGGCTTCGAGTCAATTTTGACACACAGTGACCCTAAAGGACAGAGTAGAACTGCCCCATAGGGTTTCCAAGGCTGTAATCTTTATGGAAGCAGACTGCCACATCTTTCTCCTGTGGAGCGGCTGGTGGGTTCAAACTGCCAACCTTTCAGTTAGTAGCCAAGCACTTAATCACTGCACCACCAGCGTTCCTCAGACAGAAATAATAAATAATCTAAAATTTAAGATTAAGATGTGAGACCTGAAGACTTCTGTTTTTGTTAGTACCTTACATACTGGGGTACTGTGAATTTAATGAATTTGTACTATATGTCTACAGTGTGTATGGCTACCAGAAGTATAATTTACCTGACAGTAGAGAAAATTTAAGGGGGACATATGAGAAATATAGACCAAAATAACTGGCAGAAGTCCTAGAATTTTAAGAATGTATTTTTATATAACGGAGTTTTTGATATATATGTGTGCTTGCATACACACATGTACATTTGCATATATACACACATTCTCATATGTATATGTACATATTTATGTGTACATTTAAGTGTATATGCATATATGTGTATGTATAAATATATCATGTGTATTTGTACACATATGTATATATATATGTATGTGTATATGCATATACGAAAGATTTGAGAGGCTGTTATGAGATGAAGGTGACATGATATATGAAGTGCTTAGCCCAGGGCACATTTCAAATGCTCAATAAATGTTACATGTTATTATTATTAGGGTCTAGATGCATTCCTGTCAATCATCATATATTCATCAAAAAAGGTATAGGACAAAACTTCCTTAAGGCATTCTCTAATTGCAGCAGGATACTTGCAGGAAAAAGTACTTTTTAAATTTTAGGATTCAGGACACAAAAACTAATAATGGTGGCCCAACATATGCTGATAATAGCAGGTGCCAAAAAAAAAAAAGGAGCTTGAAAAGCTATTTTTCGATCAAAAATGTACTTCAGAATATATGTGGCCAATAAACTTCATGGTGTTTCCAAATCCATTTTGTCTTTGGTGTGTCTAAACAGAGAACCTTATAGAATTGTGATACAGTTCATTGGAGGTCAGGTTTTTGTCCTGGAGGGCCAAGAGTGTTGATAGCCTCAGCTCAGGCCCAATAGTTTCTGCGTTTTCTTTGCTTTCTTGCATCTGAGAACCACAGAGTGAGCCAGGAAAAGGACAGAGACACAGTGAGGGAGGCAGGGGACAGATAGATGACTGGCAAATGAAAAAATTATATTTTTCACAAGCCTTGCACTGAACTATTGGGTTTTGAAGGCTGTGAAAACGGTTCTTGATATGCACCCTGTTCTTCTCAGCAGGAACTCTGCTCTAATTGGAATCTTGTTTTCTCTGGAACCTTGGGTTTCAGATCAATGGGGTTTTAAAGAAAACTGCAATGAGTTTGGGATAACTGTTCTAATGCCACAAGGGGCAGGTACCTCCAGAGTGAGCTTGTGGCTACCAACAAGCAGCAGAGTATGGATGAGAACCTCTATTATAAAGTTTGTTCCCCAATCTGATGCAGCTCTGTGGTGAGCATTAAAGCCCCATAAAAAACAAAATCATGATGGTTACACAAGATGGTGCATGTAATTAACAGCACTGAATTGTACATGTAAAAATGGCTAAAATGGCAGATGTTTTGTTATATAGATTTTATCACAATAAAAAATAAATGAAATCAGCTGCCTTAGTATAGATCACATCCACACTTAGAACCTTTTTTGTGCTAAGCTGTTTAGAGCAAGGCAAGCAAACGCACCAGAACACAGAGCTCTGGAGGGAAACAAGCATGTCCTCATGGGAAAGCAGCAGCTAGTGAAGTCAAGGGAAATGATCAAAGAAAGTTACGATGATCATCAATGGTGAGTAAAGAGTGAAAGGGGATAATTCTTTGCTTTTCAGCTGCAGCTGAGACATCAGTCACCTTGTAGCTTTCCCAGAAAGCTTGATAAGCAGCAACAGCACCTGTCCTCAACCACCAAAATGATGCATGATCTAATTTCAACCTTAAAACAGGGGCTTTCTCCAGAGCAAACAGAGTAAACAAGTCACAGCAGCTAGATCCATCCTCCTTTGCCTTCTTGGTCGGTTAGTGAGCTGGGATTGAGATAGGGAGAAGACAAAAAGATAGAAAGATATGAACCTCTTTTTTCCTTCCTTCCTCACTCCATCCCTTTCTCTTTCTTTCCTTCCCTTTCTTTCTCCTTCCTCCTTTATTCCTTTTCTTTCATTAAATAAAAATCAATTCTAGGAGGAGATGAAATAAAGCTCCACACTCTTGTAAGTGGTGGAATATAAGTTCGGTCCTCAATTTTCTTGCAGTGAGTATAATGAGAAAAATTGGTGAGCACTGTAATTTCCAACAGTATAATCTACTATGATCACAAGTCTCAGTGTATCTCAAAACAGCTGCAGTGTGGGCAGATGGAGTGAGACACTTTACAGGCACCCTGAGGCCTGCATGATGACATAGAAGCAGAGCTGGAGACAATCAGGAAAATGTAGGATAGGCAAGTCTGTTTAATATGAAATTAAGAGATAAAGGGCAGTTGATTTTGAGTCCATGCAGCACAGTCTGCTAAAAACCACAGGCTACAAAACAGACTCCCAAACCACAAACTGAAGATTATCATATAAGAAGAGTATAGACAGGCTAAGTGAACACCCACCAACCTTAAATGCATCATAAATATGTGTCATAGGCAGAGACCAATTAACTACCTCAAGTCTAGCACAGAGAAAAATAATGAGCAAATTCATATGTCAAACTTCTATCTGTCAAGGGCAATAATTTGTTAACAGAATGATGGGCCATCCTAATTAAGTCATTTTAAAAAAAAAAAAACCATTGCCATCGAGTCGATTCTGATTCATAGCCACCCTATAGGACAGGGCAGAACTGCCCACAGGGTCACCAAGGAGCAGCTGGTGGATTTGAACTGCTGATCTTTTGGTCAGCAGCCAAGCTCTTAACCACTATGCCACCAGGGCTCCACAATTAAGTCATTACCCGTTACTCATTGCCATTGAGTCGATTCCGACTCCTAGCTACCCTATAGGACAGAGTAGAACTGCCCCATAGGATTTCCAAGAATCGACTGGTGGATTCGAACTGCCGACTTTTTGGTCATTAAGTCATTAGTGGTCATTAAAACGTGTTTGTATTTTCACATTTCTGTTTTAACTTCATAGGTTTTATTATTTCACACCAGGACTTCTACAATTAACCCTGAACACATGAAAAACGTGTTACTTTTTACAACAGAAGTTTAAGTAGACCCTACTTCATTCTGAATGTTCTTCTCTACCTTAATTCATCCATTTACTGAATATTCTTCTTGGCTACGAGCACTAGAGAGAGTTTCATCTTCAGCTTCAAGATTTTGTGACTTCAGAGTAAGAATGAACTGGATTATCCATCACTGCATAAACATTGCCGAAGGTAACTCAAATTGTCCTACTTCAGATGCAAAAGCAAAGTATATGTAATGGAAGGCAGCTTGCTTTTCTTCCATACCTTTATTAAGTAAATGCTCAACTAGGCAATTTATATTCTCATGGGAATTTATAGTCTCATGCACAATTTGTTGCCTTTTTTATTTATCTTCATAATAAAGAATCCAACAGGACTTGTCTGCTGGTTTTCTTGGAAGCTTAATCAGTGCATTTATTATCTCTTACACAGTCACTATGTCCTTAGCTCACTTTTGAGAAATGCAGCATCTTAAGGGGGAGGAGAAAAAGAAATCTCTTTAGTTGAGTGTTAGCAGTAGTCAAAATGCAGAGGGTCACAGAGATCTTGGTAATCAAAGGGCTTCATTCCTGAAGATCCTGCAGACTGGCCCTCACCAGGCTTTCTCCTTGGCATTGCTGGCACAACTTCTACAAATGAAGTGTCTCATCTGCCTTCATTTCCATCATGGCAATATTGCGTAAGTGTAGTGCTCATGACTGAATTTAAGGCTGTGGTGCAAGTACAAGGAACAAGATCATCAGGTAGTGATGCTGTGCTGACATTCACTTCTACCGTCAGTCTGGAGGTCACTCTACTTGCTCCCTCCCTGAGCCCACCACTAACAGGACCCATCCCTGTGATCTGTACAAAAACATAACATCTAAATATTCTGGGGAGATAGAAATTCCAGAAAGACTGGATCTAACTCCTTCATGTTCACAGAAAGTTAAAATCGACTAAACAAAGCGCGTGTTTAAGCACGTGGGTTTATGTCTGTAGTTTCTGGTATTCTCATTTTATAAGAGAATGTTAAAAGAGAGGAAAAGAAAAAAAAAAAATGAACTCAGAAATTTGCCCCAGTTTATGTCTTTTTCTTCTTTCCCTTATCCTGTCAGAACAGCATTCATCAAACTAGAGCCCTAGGTTGTAACTCAGCTTCCCTGCTTCTAACCCCTTCATGAATGTTTCAGTATCTACACTTCTGCTTAATATACTAAGATGGATGGCACTATGCCTTGGTATACAGCAACCTAGGCTCCCAAGCTATTGACGTGTTTATTTTCCCTTCTAATTTTTTGTTATATCTCAAGTTCATTGCACTGCTCATATTCTTACAGCGTGCTCATTTTTCAAACCCTCATCTTCTAAGATCGTATTTTCAGGGTAACAGCATTTACACAGAGGATTTATTTGATGAGTGCACAATGCAGTGTTTCAAATGCTGCAGCCCACTCAGGTTAGTTCCCTTTGGCTTTGCCTCTTCTCCTGTAGGCACCCTTTGTAAGTTCACCAAGACCTGAGAAAGAACTCCTACAAGGCGAATGAAAGGGCAGGGCTGGGAATGGGGGGAAGAGAGAGAGAGAGACAGAGATGAGGTTACCTGGTGAAACAGTGAAATACAGCACCTCTAGGACACTCTTTAGACTCTCATTTCTCTCAACTGCTGTTTATATTTTTACCATAACTCTGAGTTAAGGAAGCAAGAGTCATGTCTAAAGTTAAGTCCGAGCACACATCATACATGATTTACCTAAACTCTGATTCTGAACACTGGAACAAAACTCAATGCACCAATAGAATATCTTAAGATAAATTTATATATATGGCTTATGCTAAACTACAGGTTGAAACAGTTTTAGGAGATGTAAAACAGGATAACAGAGGAAGATGCCTAGAAGGAAGGCCCTCGTGGCACTAGGGTCATCATCAATAGGCAAAATCAATGAGCTCTTAATAGCATTTCTATTTGCATGAGATTCATATATTATTATCTTTATTTTTAAATTACCTTTACCAGTGGTGAGATGGTAGAGAGGTACACAGACAGAAACTAAGAAGGAGACAGAGAAGAATGCAACAGGCAAAGGGCAAGCGGCAAGAAGCTCGGCATAGATATGTACATAGACAGCTATAGATACCTCCACCACTTTTTCTTTCTATTCCTGCCTTGCTGTGATGCAGACTGGAAGAACTTTGAATGGATACAGAATGTAGTGTGAATCCCTGCTCTGTAACATACCAGCTGTGTGTCCTTAGGCAATTTATTTAACTTCTTTGAGACTCCCTCTCTTATTTTATAAAATGAGCTCCCTTGTAGGGTTATTGTGGAAATAAATGTAAAATTCCTGGCACCAAACCATCAATAAACAGTTCCTAGCCGCTCTTCCATTCAGCAAATGTGTTCTATGCTGTAAGACACACGTTCTAAACTTAACTCTTCATAATTATCTTTCAGTGTTGGTGGTGGCAGTGAGGACGATGCTGATGATGGAGATTAAAAGAAAATATCAAACCTTCTTTATGGGCAATTGCTTTTCTGGAGTTAGAATAGAAAGCAGTGTTCAGACGGACTGTTTGCAGTGAGCACTGCTTTCATCACCTGAATATCACACAGAAGCCACCCACTTCTGGCCAACAACACACCTACTGGAAGCAGTAAAATTCCATGCTCCATGGCAACTACCATTTTACTTTGTCTTAAACTGGCCTTCTCTGCGGTGTTTTGTTTATGCTGCATTTCACTTTGTCCACAGAAGTTTACACACACACACACACACAGGATATGAAAAACAAAGTTAAGTGGTTATGAAAATAGCCCCTAAGCTAGCATGCCAGTTTAATATAACTAACTAACTCCAAATCTGACAGGTTTAATGCAGCAGCCCAATTTACTCAGTGGGAAATGGAGAGACACAGTTAAGCTCTAACATCACCTCTACCTGGTTTTGGATTTTTGCTTATAGTAGGTTATCTTCCTAGACTCCAGCTATTGTTAAATGAATTACCATTTCTAGATCATTGAACTGTGAAATGCCAGTCGACTAGGAGTATACTGAGGCTCTGAAGGAGCGATGCTAGTTGTTAAACATTCTTTTACAGGGAATCGAGATCAGTTCAACATTCATAGGATGAAATCTTACTGTGTGTTAGGATCGGAAACCTTTCTCTGAGTTGCTAGTAGTTGCTGACTATAGTCCTAATATAGCTGTTCACCTCTATGAAGTTTTGACTCTATTACCAGATGTATAACCAGGCGTCAGGTTTCTTTGGGAAGAAGGGAGGCTTTGCATCGTCTTATTTATCAGGAGAGGTTGGAAACATTAGCTGGAAGTTATCTGGGTAGATGCACTGGCAATCGTGCTGGTGCATACATTTCTCTGGTAGTGATTCACCTGAGCGGGGGTGTGTGGTGCGTCCATCAAGCGTACAGATATCGGGCTCTGAGAGCAGATGACTCTGCATTGTGTTTTTTTGGCCTTCCCAGCACTGTGAAGGAAAGAAGAGGTACCTGAAGAAGAAGGAGGAAAAGCTCTGAAGTTGATATTTATCTACCCTAACAGTCTGTTTCGGAAAACTTCACAGTAGCACTCCCTGAAGATAACTATTTTAAAAAAGCTAATGAAAACATTCGTCTCCTTTATCCTCTGTACTGTCATTTTCCTGGGGGTTCATTTTGAATGGGGTTTCAGTGACCACAGTAAATATATAAATAATTACATATGACTAAGTTTGTGCTGAGGATATTATTAACTGCTCCCACACAAAGATGTCAGAGTGGGGTGGTAGGTATTGCCCCCAGTGAATTACTGCTACCATTTTTAAGATATTTAAGTAACGTTGTAATTAAGAGGCGACAGATACAATTTTATTCTGTTAGAGAAGTTATACAGCTCATTGTATATCAACAGCAATGGTCTCATTAAATGTCCACTGCAATGGGAAGGAAACTCACTAATTAAGAAACTAAGTTTGTAAGAACCCAACGGTTTCCTACAATTCTATTTGGTAATTCTTGGCATTTCATAACTTCTTCCCCTCACCTCTTCTTACTTTCTCTTCTTCCTTTTCCTCGTCCTTCTCTTTCACTTAGTTCTGTGAGCCTGAATGAATGGCAAGGGTAAAATATGGGGTTGGAGAGTATGGTGGTGGCTGAGTGTGATATAGAAGGTTGGAGCTAGAATTCAGATGATATTCACTGTCATGAAGAATTTATACTGGATTTGATGATCTTGTTAGCTTCCTTCCAGTAGGACCCTACTCATGGCAACCCCATGCACAATGAAGCAAAATGCTTCTTGGTCCTAGGTCATTCCTGTGATTGGTTGTGGATCAGACTGTTGTGATCCATAGGGTTTTTACTGGCTGACAGTAAATCACTGGTTTATTTTTAGGTTGGAGGTGTGACATTCTGTGATAACTAATATTTACTGAACCAGGAGCCACATTTCATTCTAAGTGATTTTACATTCACACTCACTGTACATTAATAACAACCCCATGAGGTAGATGCTATTTCAATACCTTTTTCATAGATGAAGAAAGCAAAATAATGAGAAGTTAACCAGCTTGATCAAAGTGATACTGTGAGAATAACAGCCAGCATTTTAATTCAGGCAATCTGACTGCAGAGTTATACAATGCCTCCCATGTGTTGTGATTTAGCAAAATACCTCTGGCTACAGAGATCAGGAAGGCAACATTAAGATGAGAGAGACTTGGAGGCTATTGTCATAATTTGGATGAAAGAAAATGAAGAGCTAAACAACTACTCTAAGGATGGAAAGAAATGTATACTCAATAGGAGGCAGGAATTGTGTCTTCAACTATATTTCCCACCTGCCTGTCACATAAATGTTGGTAGATTGAATGGTGGACTTCATAAATCACACACTTGCTGACCTCCCAATGAGACTGTTTTATCTTTAACTCTGCTGCTGAAGAATTTCTAAGTCATGAGTAAGGGCATTCCCTCCTAGTTCCATGTTCAGCTAGCCCGCTGGGTATCTCACTCATAGATAAAATGGATTCTTCCATCTCTGAGATGGCAAACCAAATCATATTCTATTTTATAAAAATATTTACAAACTTTGCAATAATTTATATGGAATAACTTTGCCACTGATTCCCTACCCCCTACACACACAATATCATATCCTGGCTTTCACCAAGCTTTTGGTAGGGCTTGCTCTGTTTGTAGAGGTCTTGGGGCATGACCAGACCAGCCCAGGCATAATTGTTCTAGCTGTGAGCATTCTGTTTGCATTATGATTTCATTTGGTTCTGCAATATAAAGTGTACAAACCAATTTTCAGTTTCTATAGAAATATTATTTGGTGTCCAAGCTTAGCGTAACTGTTAAAAGTACTCATGATTCAAGAACCAAGTTACAGTTTGCTGCTCAGTGTATTCAAAACACAAAACCAAACGCAAATAGGGAAGGCTCTTCTTTGCACCCATTTTCACACACATCCACTGCTAACCACTCCACCCCCTTCGTTTGAAAATAAAAAAAAATTTCTCCTATTTGAGTTACTAATTTGGAATAGCTGAAATGACAAGCAACTTAAATTTGGAGAAAGCTTCAATTATAAGCTGTATTTAAAAGCCACAAAAATTAAAATCTGAACAAAGCATTAGCACAAAACAGCAAAGGGAGAGTCCTTCCTGAATGAGCTATGAAGATTTTCCGTTAGCAAATTTATTGTTGGAACATAATTTATGTTCCAAGAGCAACCAAAAATAAGTGATTTCCGGAAGTAAGATAAATTCTCTTATATACTTGTCTATATTTTTGTTTGCTAAATTTAGTGTTCAATATTTTCTCATATCTCTGTGTATTTCACATTTAAAAAGTTAATTCACATTTAATCCTTTCATGACCCAATGAAGAAAAGAAAGGCACGATTACAACCCCCTTTCAGAGGCAAAAAAATGTTTCCTGACTTGCCCAAGGTGGCATTGTGAATGAGGAGTACAGAAGCGACCAGAAATCCAGAGACACAAGATGCTTTTCTAACTTATCTGATGAGGCAGCTACCAACCCGAATGGCAAACTTCTAAGCCAGTAAGACCTGGAAAGCAATATGATTTTACAGTACTCTCATTTTCAAAGAAAAAAATATATGGTGATGTCCCCAGAGAGGAAATACTTACATGGACAATACTCATTTCATTTCCTTCAAATTAATGTGTATAAATCTTAGGTGTAAAGTTTACGTGCCTGTGGATCAGAATAGGGGTAGCCCCCTTCTGCTGATTTCGGTTGAGCATGGCTGAAACGTAAAAGTTATAGTTTCTTTTTATTGTTTAACTGCTTCAATTGAAAAGATACATAGATGATAAACAGATGAGAGTGTGATCGTTAAAACTGTGTGTCAACTTGGCCATGATTCTTAATGGTTTGGCAGTTATGTAATGATAATAGTTTGAGAGAGTATGTAATGATGTAATTTGGCAGTTATGTAATGATGTAATTATTCTCCATTTTGTGATATAATGTAATCACCTCCATGATGTGATCTGATGTGATCAGCCATTCAGTTGTAAGTGGAGTTTCCTCAGGGGTGTGGCCTCAATGGAATATATACAGATATTCTGGCAAACCTTGCTGGCTTTTACTCACTCTGGAGCCTGGATCCAGCCTGTCATCATCTGACCTCCAGTTCTCGGGATGTGAGACAATAGCCTACCATCTTACCTGCCGATCTTGAATTCATCAGCCTCTGCAGCCCGTGAGCAAGCAACGTGCTGTCTGACCTGCCATCTTGGGTTCATCAGCCCCAGCACCTACGTGAGTGAGAAGCCTCCGGTCTGACACCTGACCCACAGACTTAGGACTTACCACCTTCCACAACTGCAAGCGCCATTTCCTTGAGATAAATCTATGTATATACAAGACATTTGGTACCAAGAGTGATTCTAGAGGAACAAAATTGTAAGGATGAATTTTCTAAATTGGTTCTCAAGTCAGGTTAGTCTTAAAGATGTTGATGATTCTGCTTCCACTAGTAATGAGGGCACTACTAATCCATGACGTGAGGTGGCAGTAGACATATGCAAAACATCACCACCTACAGATTAACTACTGGTGAGAAGCGAGGCTCTGGGTGATCACTTGTTTAATACTTTTAGACAATTTTGTCAGAATGAGAAGTATAAGGAGGCTGGTTGGTTGGTCCTACTTTTGCTAAACAAAGTGGTAAAAGAAAGGGATGAGCTCAAGGCTTTAGAGTCAAAGCTCAAGCACTGCATAAACGACCTCCAAGTTGCCACTTGATCCCTGAAAGAAAGCCTCATTTCTTATAGTAACAGAGTTGATATTGCCAAAAACAAAACCAAGGTTATTATTGTAAGACTGGCAGAATTACAATGTCAACTTAATTCCCAACCTCGAATGGTGTCTAAAGTAAAACTGAGGGCATTGATTGCGAAGTAACGGGATCCTGAAATTCGGGATAGGGACATATGGGCAGATAATCAGGAAATTGGGAACACTGAGCCCATAAATTCCACTGAATCACTCCTGCCAACAAAACCAGCCCTCTAATTCCCATCTTTGGACGGTAGACACCATCCCCAGGAAAACAATTAGCCCCTCCAGCCTCATCTGATAAGATTAACCTAACCGTGTCTGAAGAGCCTTTGTCTAACATATTGCCTGGGGTAGCATCTGAGTCAATGTCTGGAGAGGTGTCTGAGTCATTGTGTGGCGCATCACCCGAAGCACATGCCTTACAAGACACTGCTAAATTTTCTCAGAACACATCCCCACCACCCATGTTTGCTCTTAGACCTATAATTAGACTTAAGTCCCAGCAACCCCAAGAAGTGAAAGTACGAAGTGTGACCCAAGAGGAGATATGCCACACTTCAACAGAACTGCTTGACTTTTGTAATGTGTACAAATAGAAACCTAAGGAATATGTGTGGGAATGGCTATTAAGGGTGTGGGATAATGGTACAAAGAACATAGAGTTGGGTCAGTCTGAGTTTATTGATATGGGACCACTAAGCACAGATTTTTCATTCAAAGTTTAAGTTCAAGAGGTTACCAAAGGATCTGACACTTTATTTGGTTGAGTCACTGAAGCATGGATTACATGGTGGCCTACATTAAATAAAGCTGAAGTACCAGATCTGCCTTGGTGTACTGTAGGAGAAGGTATCCAAAGCTTAGGGAAATTGGCATGTTAGAGTGGATTCATCAGGTTAGACCCACAGACCCACAAATGGAGTGCCCAGAGGACACATTTTTTACCACTATGGTGAGGAACAAATTTGTGAAGGGAGCTCCAGCATCCTTGAAGACTGCTGTGATTGTTATTTTACGTAAGTCAGATTTGACAGTAGGAACTACTCTAACTGAATTAAGACACCTAACTATAATGGGGCTGATTAGACCTGTGGTGGTAGGGGCCAAGTGGCGGCACTCAATCAGCAAAGACAAGGTGGGCATGGTTACTGTGATGGATAGTAGAGTCAAAGCAGTAATCAGAATAGTCTGACTTGTATGGACTTACGGCATTGGCTACTTCGTCATGGTGACCCTAGAAGTGAAATAGATGGGAAGTCTACTAAATATTTACTTTATCTGTACAAGCAGAAGAATTTGATGTCAAGTGAATGACAGTGTAACTCAAATTGCCAGGATAGAGAGTCACAGCCCCTCAATCAATTCCCAGACTTGAGCCTGTATACGGACCCACAACCCCTTGAATGAAGGGGAGGCCAGGTCCCCTTGAGGAAAGGCCACATTACACTGTAAAAAATTTATAAATCTTTCTCCTAGCTTTCCCAAAAGGATCTATGGCCTTTTAAGAGCATGACTATTCGCTGGGAAAAGGAAATAATCAGACTTTTCGGGGATTATTGTATACCAGCTCTGAAATGACACTAATTCCAGGAGATCCAAAACATCACTGTGGCCCACCAGTCAGACAGGAGTCATATGGAGGTCAGATTATTAATGGAATCTTAGCTCAGACTCATCACACAGTTGGTTCAGTGAGTCCCCGAACCCAACCTGTAGTGATTTCCCCAGTTCCAGGATGTATAATTGGAATAGATACACTCAACAACTGACAGCACCCTCAGATTGGATCACTGACAAATGGAGTAAGGTCTATTATGGTAGGAAAAGCCAAGTGGAAGCAATTAGTAGTTCCCCTAAATAGGAAAACAGTAAGCCAAAAGCAATACTACATGTCTGGAGGGACTGCAGTGATTACTGCCACCATCAAAGTCTTGAAGGATGCATAAGTGGTGATTTCTACCACATCCCTATTCAACTTGCCTATCTGGCCTGTGCAAAAAACCAATGGATCTTGGAGAGTGACAGTGGATAACTGTAAACTTAACCAGGTGGTGACTTCAATTTTTGCTGCTGTTCCAGATGTGGTTTCAATGCTTGAGCAAATTCATACATCTCCTGGTACATGGTATACAGCTATTGATCTGGCCAATGCCTTATCCTTGATTTCAGTTTTGAAGGAAAATCAGAAGCAGTTTGGCTTAGTTGGCAAGGCCAGTGATACAACTTCACTGTCCTACCTCAGAGGTATATCAACTCTCCAGCACTATGTCATAATTTAGTCCACAGGGAACTTGGTCGCCTTTCCTTTCCACAAGACATCACACTGGTCCATCACATTGATGACATTATGCTGACTGGAACTAGTAAGGAGAAAGTGTCAATGATTTTGGACTTATTGGTAAGACATTTGCGTGCTAGAGGTGGAAATTAATCTGACAAAAATTCAGCCGCCTTCCATCTCAGTAGAATTTCTAGGGGTCCAGTGGTGTGGGGCATGTCAAGATATTCTTTGTAAATTGAAGGATAAGTTATTGCATCTGACCCCTCCTACAACTAAAAAGGAGGCACAACATCTAGTAGGCCTCTTTGGATTTTGGAGATAATATATTCCTCATTTGGTGTGCTATTTTGGCGTATTCATCAAGTGACTCAAAAAGCTGCTAGTTTTGAGTAGGGCCCAGAACAAGACAATGCTCTGCAACAGATTCAGACTGCTGTGCAAGCCGCTCTGCCACTTAGGCCATATGATCCACCTGATCCAATGGTGCTTGAAGTGTCAGTGACAGAGACGCTGTTTGGAGTCTCTGGCCGGTCCCTATTAGTGAATCACAGCACAGTCCCTTAGTATTTTGGAAAAAAACCCTGCCATCCTCTGTAGATTACTACTCTTCTTTTGAGAAACAGCTTTTGGCTTCTTACTGGGCCTTAGTAAAGACTGAATGTTTCACTACCATGTGGCCTGAGCTGCCCATCATGAAATGGGTGTTGCCTGACTCACAGAGCCATTAAAATGGATGTGCACAGCAGCACTCTATCATTAAATGGAAGTGGTATATACAAGATCAGGCCCAAGCAGGACCTGAAGGCACAAGTTGCATGAGGAAGTGGCCCAAATACTCATGGTCTCCACTCCTGTCATATTACCTGCCCTCTCCCAGTCTGAACCTCTGGCCTCATGGGGAATTCCTTATGATCAGATGACTGAGGAAGAGAAAACTTGTGCCTCGTTTACAGATGGTTCCGTGCGATATTCAGGCACCACTCGAAAAAGGACAGCGGCAGGACCACAGCCCTTTCTGGGACCTCCAGAAGGACGGTGGTGAAGGGAAATCCTCCCAATGGGCAGAACTTTGAGCAGGTGAAATGACCAGATGTGCGATTATATACTGATTCATGGGCTGTGGCCAATGGCTTGGCTGGATGGTCAGGGACTTGGAAGATATATGACTGGAAAATTTGAGACTAGAAGGTATGGGGAAGAAGTATATGGATAGACCTCTCTGAATGGGCCAAAGAAGTGAAGATATTTGTGTCTCATATGAATGCTCACCAAAGGGCGACCTTGGCAGAGGAGGATTTTAAAAATCAAGTGGATAGGATGATGTGTTCTGTGGAAACCAGGCATCCTCTTTCCCCAGCCACTCCCATCATTGTCACATGGGCTTATGAACAAAGTGGCTATGGTGGCAGGGATGGAGGTTATGCATGGGCTCAACACCATGGACTCCCACTCACCATGGCTGACTTGGATACAGCCACTGCCGAGTGCCCACTCTACCAGAAGCAGAGACCAACACTGAGACTCCAATATGGCACCATTCCTCAAGGTGATCAGCCAGTAGTCTGGTGGTAGGTTGATTACATTGGACTGCTTCCATCATGGAAAGGGCAGCATTTTGTTCTTATTGGAATAGACACTTACTCTGAATATGGATTTGCCTTCCCTGCACACAATGCTTCTGCCAAAACTACCATCTGTGGACTTACAGAATGCCTTATCCACCATCACAGTATCCCACACACCATCACCTCAGATTGAAGGACTCACTTCACAGCAAATTACGTGGGGCAATGGGCCTATGTTCATGGAATCCATTGGTCTTACCGTGTTCCCTATCAACTTGAAGCAGCTGGCTTGATAGAATGATGGAATGGCCTTCTAAAGGCACAATTATGGCTCTAGCTAGGTGGCAATACCTTGCAGTGCAGGGGCAATGTTCTCCAGAAGGCTGTATATGCTCTAAGCCAGCATCTAACATATGGTGTTTTTTCTTCCATAGTCAGTATTCATGGGTCTGGGAATCAAGGGGTGGAAATAGGAGTTACACCACTCACTATTATCCCTAGAGAACCCCTTGCAAAATTTTTGCTTCCTGTCCCTATGACCCTATGCTCTGTGGGTCTAGAGGTCTTAGTTCCAAAGGGAGGAATGCTCCCACTGGGAGATACAATGAATCTACTGAACTGGAAGTTTAGAACACCACTTGGCCACTTTGGGCTCCTAATGCACCCTGATCAACAGGCAAAAAGGGATTTACCATATTGGTTGGTGTGATTGATCCTGAATATCCAGGGGAAATGGGATTGATATTACATAATGGAAGTAAAGAGGAGTATGTCTGGAGTAAGGGAGATCCCTTATGACATCTCTTAGTACTACCGTGCTGTCATGGATTGAATTGTGTCCCCCCAAACTATCTGTCAACTTGGCTGGGTCATAATTCCCAGTATTGTATAATTGTGTACCATTTTGTAATCTGATGTGATTTCCTTATGTGTTGTAAATTCAATCACTATGATCTAATAAGATGGATTAGCGGCAGGTATACTGATGAGGTATACAAGATTGGATAGTGTCTTAAGCCAATCTCTTTTGACATATAAAACAGAGAAGCAAGCAGAAAGACATGGAAGCCTCATACCACCAAGAACGCAGTGCCGGGAGCAGAGTGTGTTCTTTAGACCTGAGGTTCCTGCGCTGAGATGCTCCCAGACCAAGGGAAGACTGATGCATCACAAGGACCTTCCTCCAGAGCGAACAGAGACAAAGCCTTCTCCTGGAGCTGATGCCCTGAAATTGGACTTGCAGCCTACTGGACCGTGAGAGAATAAACTTCTTTTCGTTAAAGCCATCCACTTGTGGTATTTGTTAGAGCAGACTAGATGACTAAGACACATGCCATGATTAAAGTCAATGGAAAACTACAGAAACCCATTTCCAACATGACTACCAACAGCCTAGACCCTTCAAGAATGAAGGTTTGGGTCACCCCACTAGGCAAAGAACAACAATCAGCTGAGATGCTTGCTTAAAGCAAATGGTATAAGGAGAGAGTGGTGGAAGAAGGTAGTTCTAAATACCAGTTACAGCCACGTGACCAGTTGTAGAGATGAGGACTATAATTATTATGAGTATTTCTTCCTTGTATGTGTGCATCAGATATTTTTATTTTCTTCACATATAAAACGTAAGATGTAAATGGGACCAGTGCATTTTCAGCTGAACGCCTTAGTTGTATCATGTTAGGTACAAGTATGATTCTGTCTTTATTTAGAGACTGTGTATGGTTTAAGGAGATATGTACAGGTGCTAAGTTGACACGGGGGGGACTGTGATGGTTAAGGCTGTGGATCAACTTGTCCTGGCCATGATTTTCAGTGGTTTGGCAATTTTGTAATGATGTAATTTGACACTTATGTAATAATGTAGTTATCCTCCATTTTATGATATAATGTAAGCACCTCCAAGATGTGATTTGATGTGATCAGCCAACCAGTTTAAGGGTAGTTTCCTCAGGGGTGTGGCATTCATCCAATATATATGGACATTCTGGTAAAGCATACTGGATTTTGCTCACTCTGGATCCTGCATCTGACTTGTTATCCTCTGACCTCTGGTTTTTGAGACATGAGCCAACAGCCTGTTGTCTTATCTGCTGATTTGGATTCATCAGTCTCCGCGGATTGTGAGCCAATGGACTGCCGTCTGACCTGCCCATCTTTGGTTTGTCAGCTTATGCAGCCTGTGAGCCAGCAGCTTGCTGTCTGACCTGCTGATCTTGGGTTCATCAGCTCCTGCAGCTATCTGAGTCAGGAAAAGTCTCCAGCCTGATGCCTGACCCATAGATGTGGGACTTGCCAGCCTCTACAACTGCATAAGCTGTTTCCTTGAGACAAATCTAGCTCTGTCTGTCTGTCTCTCTCTATATATGTATATACATGTACGTGTGTGTGTGTGTGTATATATATATATATATATGCTTCACTGGTTTTGCTTCTCTAGAGAACCTAGCCTAAGACAAATAGATAAGACAGACAGACAGATAGATACAAACATATATATTTCCATATATTCATACTTTTTCCACCCTTCTTCCTGAACTGGCAAGAGAAGATAATTGGAACCAAATGGATGACCTTTAGGATTGACACTCCAGAAACCTCTCCTTCCCCTCTATGTGCACCACTTTTGCAGGATGTTTATGGAGGAAATTGGATTCACTGTTTGCATACAGCAATATATTCAGCTTGTGGCTGTGCAAGTCCAATTAACTCTTCTAACAATATGGATGAAATGAGGTTATTGGATTGTGTTTGTAGCCAATTATAATTGTTTTGGTTGAATACTTCCTCTTGTAACCTTATTTACAGCTAAGAAAACGGTATTGAAAAAATATTTTATAGTGTGGAGAGAAAAGTCTAGGGAAAAACTGGAAGAACAAATTCTTTTCTCTACATCATGAAGTATATGACTCCTTATTTATGCTTAGGCATAAAGGAAAAGCTTCTTTGCAGAACAGAAATATGAGTGTCAGACATAAACACTTCAAAGACATCTCATTATCATCATTTTCATTAGTATTACTACCCTATTATGAGAAGTAATGTAATTGATGGGAAATAATGTGATAAAAAGGAAGGAACACAAGGCTAGGGCTGAGTAAATCAGGGTTCTAATGTTAGCTCTGCTGCTGGTGAGTCACAACCTCTCTGAATTGAATGTCCTTAATCTAGAAAGTAACATAACACTGTTACCATGATGATCAAATGAGAAAATGTACATGGTGTGCTTTAAAAAGTAAAAATCATAAGGTATGGATTATGCAATAGTGTTGAATAATAGGTGTTCCTTCTGAAGTTATTTTAAACCATAGTACAAGATTTTCTCCCATCTATCAAAACCGTTCCATGAAAAGTGTTTATTGAAATAATTTTTATTAACTAATCAAACATTTTTCCTCCCGTTGCAAATATTTTGTGAATGTAAATGGGATTTTCTAAAGGCAATGGAAAAGCCCATGACCCCTGGTTGAAAAAAGCAGATAGTCTCTGTGACTGAACGTATCACCAGGACAAGAACGAGTAAGTGGCTCTGTAAGGAAACCAAAGCCAAATGTCAAAGACCAAACAAATGAGTTGACTCTGAGCACCAGGATCAAATCAAGCAACCTATCCTTAGGTATGCATTTCCAGCTGTAGTTTTGTTCAGCCTTCATCCAACAAAGTTTAACAACTAATCTTCCCAACAATTTTTCAAGGTGGGTATTATTCTTATCTCCAATTTATAAATAGGTAAACAGAGGCTCATAAATGTTAAATAATTTGCCCAAGTTCACATAAAGAAAGAGACAGACTTGATCCAGATTCTACCTGGGTAAGTCCAAAATCCATATTCTTTTATGACACCAGAAGTCTGGCATTCCTCTTTGAAGAGCTTTGTCAGCCTTCATCCTGTGACCTACCTATGAGGAATCCAATGGCTACTTTCTTCCTTGGCCACTCACAACCGATAAAATATCCTCCTCCTTTAATGATGTGCTAAGAAGATCAGATCAGATAGATTCTGAGTTTGGCTGTCATGGACAAAATGAAAGTGAGTGCAAGTGACAGATGGGTTCTTTCACTGACTAGTAGGATGAAATGGAAAATCTGAACAATGGGATCACTGAGCAACTTGCAATGTCATCTTTGGTAAAGACAATGGACCGCTATGTGTTGAAAGGGCTTGGAGAAGGGGAAAGAAAAAGGAGTGACTGTCTGTGGATCCACTGATCAACACACCAAAACAAAGCAGAGGTGGGCCTCTTCATGCAGAAGAAACCCATCAGGAGACATTCATCATCAAATGCAAAGAAATGCTTTGTCCAAACTGCTTGGAAAATGTAAGTTACCAGGGTTAGCTTTGGGAGTGAAAACACAAAGTGGTCCAACAGGTGCAGATGCTGCAAAAAATTGAAAAAGGTAAGGATAGATGATTTCTTACTTGTGACATTTATCATTCTATGTGTTGTTGTTGTTTCGTGCTGTTGAGCTGGTTTCAACTCAAAGTGACCCTACGTACAAGAGAACGAAACACTGCCTGATCCTCCGCCATCCTCACAATCCTTGTCATGCTTGAGCCCATTGTTGCAGCCACTGTGTCAATCCATCTCATTGACGGTCTTTCTCTTTTTTGCTGACCCTCTACTTTTCCAAGCATGATGTCCTTCTCCTGGGACTGGTCCCTCCTATGAGTTAATTTTTTTTTAGCAGAAAATAAGATACTGGTAAATTCAGGGACATGAATGTGATCCTTATTTGAGCCACACAGCTTTCCCTTCCTCCAAAGATAGTGCTCAACCCCATACAGCCCACACAGAGTCACAAAAAGACCCAGAACAGAAAGTATAGCTTATTCAGAGGAAACTCATCCCCATTAGGAGAAAATCATCAAAGGAATGTTCTACTGGCAATGGACAATGGTATCCTTCAAAAAAAAAAAAAAATCAAAACTTCCCATACAGAAGGTTGTTAGACCTTTTCCTGGAGCCCTGTGTGGCATAGTGGTTAAGTGCTAGTGCTGTTAACCAAAAGATCAGCAGTTTGAATCCACCAGCAGCTCCCTGGAAACCCTAGGGGGCAGTTCTACCCTGTCCTATAGGGTTGCTCTGAGTCAGAATCGACTCAATGGCAACGGGTTTGGTTTTTTTTTTTTTTTGTTTAGGCTGGCAAAATCTATTTATTTAATTTAGGCATTGTGCTGTAAGTAGAATTGGTCATTACATGATCTATTTAAAAAAACAGCTTATCTATGTTAATCACGACGGAGAGTCAGGATCCTCTATTACCTGGCTCCTACAGGTTCCCGGGGAATGTTTAGAAAAGGACCATCACAGGCATGTGCACTGTCTTATACATGTGTAACACTTCATGACCTGACCATAGTCCATGGAAGGGGACTGGCTTACCATTTGACATGTCCACAGTCGTCACAAAAGTGTTAAGTGGCAAAGTATTCAAACCTCAGCAGTCTGGGTGCAGGTCTGTGCTGGTAATCTCCACTCCTTTCTGCATTATAACATTTTGTCTTCATATCAACTCTACTATTCTCTCTAATATTGGGGTGACTATATGATTTAGCCTCCAAATGCAGATACTTCTGCGAGTGCAATAGGGCACTGTTAATAACTATGTTAAGAAAACAGGTATGCAAAGGGCTTTCCTGTGCAAACAAAGGAGTGCGGTCTCCTGATCTATTGTTAATATGCAATCCGAGGCCTGAAGAATGCTTGGCCTGTCAGTGGCAGAGCTAGCACCAGTCTGGAGGACCTCACCATGGCTACTTCTACCTCACTTCTGCTACGTCCTGACTCTCCCATATCTTGCCAGCAGCTAGCACTATTGATTTCAAAACCCAACCAAAAATAACCAAAAGGAGGAAGTGGATCCATATCTTCCTTCAATAATTGACAAAAAGTGAGGTCAAGAAGAAAACATATGAGAATAGATTTCTCAGACGAAGAAAAGGAAACCACCAGTGTAAAAATAATAGATTCTCCCCTTGACCCTAGGTCATTATTCACAGACAGGCCTGTATTTGTAGCACCTACTCCTAACACCACACCCCTGGAAAAAGGCCAAAAAAAAAAAGCTAATTACGATATTGCAGGCATCCTCTCTGTGAGCCTTCGGGGTGCAGTGGTTAAGCATTCGGCTGATAACCAAAAGGTCAGCAGATCGAATCCACCAGCCACTCCTCAGAAATCCTATGGGGCAGTTCTACTGTGTCCTATAGGGTTGCTATGAGTCTGAATCGACTCAATGGCAACGCATTTGGTTTGGTTTTTCTCTGTGAACTCAGGTGCTTGGCAGCTGATCTGGGAGGGGAGGTGCATTCAGTTGCACTCCTGTACTTATGACACAGAGGGGCCCACAGATTTGGGCTTTTGTGAGGGCCAGTCATCTCTATGTGTGGGATAGTGGTGAAAACTCTGTATCTATGACCAACATCTTCTGGTTTATAGAGTCCCGGGTCCCACCGACATACATGGGAAGTCAGGGCAGTAAGGCTGTTGCATTTCCAACATCAATGCAGATGATTACCTCATTTTATGCAAATAACACGTGCCTTCTAAGTCTGTTTGTCAACCACTCCTTCCCCAGAAGTGGTATTTTCCTAAGGGTGCTATGCTAATTTTTTTATTTTTTTTAAACAGAAACATGTAAAAAACAAAAAAATTGGCTACCTAGAGGGCGGTGGGAGTGGCTAGCACACAAACGTAGGCGGCTTGCATTATTTACATAAAATTATAGTAGCGCTTTCTCCTTCATGGGTTGCTGGCAATGGGGTATTTTTGGCAAGATAGAAGGGGCTGGGCATTGGCTCTGAGATTAAAATGTCAAGGTCTACTTCTTAGTATTAGCCAGTTTACTGACTAAGAGAGTGGAGTCTAGAATAACACCACCTGGATTTTCAGCCTGACTTTCCCACTTGCTAGTGATGTAACCATAAATGAGTTAGCCAAAGTTTTAGCTCCTTTCCAGAACATGGGAACGATGAGAGTGAAATAGGGCACTCTGAATAACTATGTTGAAAAAATAGGCATGCAAAGGGCCTTCCTGAGCAAACACAGGAGTATGGTCTCCTGATCTATCATTGATGTGCAATCTGAGGCCTAAAACATGCTGTACCTACCTCATGGGACAATTGTGAGGTTTAAAGCACACAGTGTTTAATACAGTTTCTTGCATACAGAAGCTCTTGGTAACTGTTACTTTTATTAATAATTTTAAAAAGTTTAGTATAGACTCCACCAGATGTAGCCCAATAATTGACTGTGGTGGGGAAAAAGCTGAAGGGCAGAAGATGAGGCTGGCAAGGTAGGAAAAATCCATATTATGCAAGCCTTTCTAGGATAAGTTAGAAAATTTTGATTTTATTCTAAGTACAACGAGATGATATCTAAGGGTTTTAGTAGCCTGTCAACTAATACTATTATTTTGGTATTGTATTATTGCTGCATTGAACAACTTTGCATACATCTTTGAACAAATGTGCAAATATTTCTTTAAGTTAGATTGCTAGCAGTGGAATTACCATCTTCGTATATTTAACTTTCTCAGAGATACTGGCAAAATACCCTGTGTTTATCTAAGCCAGTATATGGGAGCCCATACCCCATCTGAAAAACTGTTAATATCATCAATGATTTTTATGCATTGCTAATTTATTGGGAGACAAATGGTACAAAAAATTTGCATCTTATAGGGGAATTGGATTCTAGAGTTAGCACATAAGGAAAAAAATGCATACAGTCAAAATAATCCTAGAACATCCTTGTCATACGTAAAGTATAATAAAAAATGACATTTTTGAGTATACAACTCTCTATTATAGAGCTCTGGTGGTGCAGTGGTTAAGAGTTCAGCAGCTAACCAAAAGGTTAGCAGTTTAAATCCACCAGCTGCTCCTTTGAAACCCTATGGGGCAGTTCTACTCTGTCCTATAAGGTCACTATGAGTCAGAATCAACTTGATGGCAACAGGTTTGGTTTGTTTGTTTTTTTTTTTTAATTGTAATTCTTATGTTCCCTAAGGTATAAGACATGGAGGTATAACAAGTAAGAAAGGAAGGAAAGTGTATATTGCAGATGTCTGGAAATTCAAATCATTCTGCTTTTAAGACAACTATAAAATTATAGGATGAGTGAGGTAAGGACATGCAATTCTAAAGTAAATTAATACTACTTGCCTTAAGTTTTTATTTCACTTTGCTTTAATATGAAGTTTCCATAATCTTAAGAAATATTAAACAATTTGTTCATTGTTGAGAAAATCAGTAATACATGAAAACAGTCAGCATGGATCTGGCCTAAGAAGTACTCAAGAACTTATCTGGCTTTGGATCTAGATCTTCCCCAATCAGACTGTCATGGACTGAATTATGTCCCCCCAAAAATGTGTGTATCAATTTGGCTGGGCCATGATTTCCAGCATTGTGTGATTTTCCCATGTGTTGGAAACCCTGTCTCTACGATGTTAATGAGGGAGGATGGGCGGCAGTTGTGTTAGTAAGGCAGGACTCAGTTTACAAGATTGGATTGTCTCCTGAGGCAATCTCTTGAGATATAAACCAAAGAAGTGAGCAGAGAGACGGGGACCTCTTACCACCAAGAAAGAAGCACCAGGAGCAGAGCGCGTCCTTTAGGCCTGAGGTTCCTGCGCAGAGAAGCTCCTAGTCCAGGGGAAGACTGATGATGATGAGGACCTTCCTCCAGAGCCGACAAAGAGAGAAAGCCTTCCCCTGGAGCTGACACCCTGAATTTGGACTTCTAGCCTACTAGACTGTGAGAAAATAAATTGCTTGTTAAAGCCATTCACTTGGGGTATTTCTGTTATGGCAGCACTAAATGGCCAAGACACAGACCATATTCCGACTTTTCTTTGAAAAGTCAGCAGCTTGCTTTCTCAGACTGTGCTCTCCTCTTGTGTTAGCAACACCAGCTCTTGCCCTCACGGTTGCAGCTTTTGTTTCGTACCTTTCAGTGACATTAGAGAGACGGTTACTGTGTGTTTAGGGAGGCTGATGTGAAGTTCTACAATCAGTATTAAGTTAAATAAACTTAATTTTATTTATGTTTAGGCCCACTCCACTGTATCTCATTGTTTATTATATTTCTGTTGATTTCCAGTGAGTTTGAGAAGTTTCCGTGTTTATAACTTGTTAATATTTCTCCTTCTAAGAACTAACTGCTAATGTTCTCTGTTCTCATTCCTATTTAGTTTATGTTGGTTTTATGTATTTTGAAATGTTCCCTGTCTTTGCTTATAATTTTCATTTGTTTATGGTGCCTTCTGATACACAAAATATTTTACTCTTTATGTTGTCAAATATGCCAATGTTTTGGTTTTGTGGCTTTTTGGTTTTGTAAATTTCTTAGAACATGGCGCCTTTATAGCTTTCACAACCTTTCCCATTTTATCCCCCCATGAAATCTATGAGAAGACTGGAGTATAGTAAGGTTAATTGGCTTGTCTAACAGGTGCTCAACACTAAGTCATGAAGCAGGGACTGAACCCAGATTTTCTGAGTCTAGATTCTCCACTACCTCCTTGTCTTAGTCTTCTAGTGCTGCTCTAACAGATATACCACAAGTGGATGGCTTTCACAAACAGAAATTTATTTTCTCACAGTCTGGTAGGCTAGAAGTCCAAATTCAGGGTGTCAGCTCCAGGGGAAGGCTTTCTCTCTCCGTCGGCCTTCTCATCAATGTACCCCTGGACTAGGAGCTTCTCTGTGCAGGGACCCCGGTCAAAAGGACACGCTCTGCTCCTGGCACTGCTTTCTTGCTGGTATAAGGTCCCCCACTTTCTCCTTGCTTCCCTTTCCTTTTCTCTTGAGAGATAAAAGGTGGTGTAGGCCCTTTACATTGGATCGAGGATGTGACCTGGGTAAAGGGGTGTTACAATCCCACCTGAATCCTCTTTAACATAAAATTACAATCACAAAATGGAGGCCAACCACACAATTCTGGGAATCATGGCCCAGCCAAATTGATACACACATTTTTAGGGGGACATAATTCAAATCATGACACTCCTCTTATGCTCAGTTGTTTCTTCCTCAAGGCTGGGAGGCTTACTATACTTACACGTCATAGTCATATATTTAAAAGAATTGTGCATCTTGATGTGTGATTTTATTAGGCATCTTTTGGTTTCAAGTGAATGAAATCTGCTTCAAGGTAGCTTAATCAAAAACGGAAATTTAATGGCTCCATATTTTGAAAGCCCAAGGGTGTATGTGTCTCAGGCACAGATAGATATGGTTGCTATACTGATGTCACTGGGACTAGCCATTCCATCTGTCATGTCATGTTATCCATCCATCCATCCGTCCATCCATCCATCGACCCACCTACCCACCCTCTTTGCCATATCCTCTCTCTCTGTGTCTCTCTCTCTTTCTCTCTCCCTGGCTTCTAATTGGCTCTATCTCTCTCTGTATGCTGGCCTCATCTTTTCCTACTACAGGTAACTATTTGTACTTGATGGAAAAAATGACTGCTGGAAACCCCAAGCCACTACTTTTCAGTTCATAATCTGAAAGGCAGAAAGACCTCCAGCAAAAAACCTTGGAGATAATGGCTCTGATTATCCTGCTTTAAGTCATATACAAGTTCCTGATCCAATCACTGTGTCTAAGACGGGCTGGGTCCACCAGGATGTGTAGTGCTTTTCCCCCCAAAAGAACCGGAACAGGGGAAGGAAAAAGTAAGCTGGGCAGTAAAAGCTGTAGTTACCAAGATCCACCACAGTGGTTCTTCCAATATTCAATGTGCCCTGAGCAGGGGTGAGATTCCCTACACCCCAGCTGCTCTGACTACGTGAAGAAGAACTTATCTTTTATCTCTACAGGGGTCCTAAAATACAGAGAAATTGTTGCTATACTTTAAAATTCTCTCTATTAGTCTCGTTCAATTTTAGAACCAGTGTCCAACAGAATTAGCAACGCTGTTAAATTCTGCCAGTGCTCTCTCTGGGTGTTGTAGAGTGGATTTTTTGCTGTTCCCAGGCACTAGGATCATAATAAGGTTTGACTGCCTTAACTCCTACCAAAGAAGAAAAAGTACTAAAAGCAGCTCCTCCCTGAAAGAGAAAGTAGCCCCAGGGATGAGCTTCGGCTGCTTCTTATGGAGTAACATGCTACTGCAGACATTCATTAAGCAGTACCTTGAGGTGGCCACCAGCAGGTCTGTATTTCAGGGAGAGGGGAGGAGTGAGGCTGGAAATAAGATCATTTACTCATTTGCCACTTGTACATATCCTCCTGCCTGCTCCCAATGATCATTTTCTAGCTTTGTCTCTTACAGCTGGATTCATCACTTAAGCGAAAGGTTGGGAAACAGTAGTGGGGACTTATAGCCTTATAAAGTGTCAAAGCTGGAGAGCATCTCAGGGTGAACCCACAATGCTGTATGAAGGTGGACACTGAGGCCCAGCATGGTAATATGATTTCTATAGGGTCAGGATGCTAATCTTCTTTTTATATACTAATTGGTAGATGTTCTGTGATAAGGCGTTCCCGATATCACTTTGGTTTCTCTTGGTTATAGAGTTCTCTAGCCTGCCAGCTGCTCAAGCTCTTCGAGGAATTTCAGATTGAAGTCTATGATTTCATTCAGCTTCCTTGGACATGTCCACATAGAAATTATCTTTGGGCACACAGCTCCTCATGTTCATGGGCCGAAGAAACTGCTGAGGAATTTATTTCTATATATAAATATAATAAAGCTGCAGGGCTGTGGCTGCAGCATCTCTTAGCTGCTTCATATCAGGCAGACTGTTGATCATGGGGCCAGTAGAGAGAGGTGTGGTGTGGTAGAAAGTAGGAAATAATTCTCTTAGTTTGATGATTTATTTGCCAATACAACTTAAGTCTCTACAGAACATGAGTTAGTTAACAAGAAAGTCCAAGAGAACAGGGACCAAAGGTACATGCCGTGTGCTTAGAATGGAGTACAGAGCTGGGCACACCACTGGTATTCAATAATTGAAAGCTGAATTAATGAACTCCACTTAATGGCCTTGACGCTATAAGAAAGAGGTACTTGCCCTGAGAATATGTCATTTGTAGACACCTGGTTACTTTTTCACCTACTTCTTCTGCAGAATGTTGACTGCCAACTTTATGCAAAGTACTGCTTGATGACACTGGGTTACTGACATGGCCCTTGTATTGTCAGCGATAGAGCTGGGAATCTCTCAACAAATCACATTACTTTGGGGTTGACAATCTTATTACCCAAAAATCCTCTAAAAGCCTCGGTGAGACAATCAATCCTGAGCAAACCAAAACAGGAATTCAGGGTAGGCTGTGGGCACTCAGAGAGAAGTGATACCCTCATCACAAGATAGTTATTGCAGGAAGAGAAAAAAAAAAAAAAATTAAAGCAGAAGTCAAAGCTGCCATTTCATTTGTGCAAAATGAATTTTTATTGCTCTGAAAATGAAAGGTGATTCTAATGATTGCCCTTTTTTGTTCTGTTTTTTGTTTTTAAGGAGTGACTTAAACCGTACATAAACTGAAGTTGTACCAACTTTAAACTATGCTAGGAGGGCATGAAAGCAAAGAGAATGGAGATTAACTCTATGCCAGTCCTGGGTCACACTGGACACTGCTCAGGACAATGTCTTGATTCAGTCCTGGCTCCTCGCAGAGGTAACCTGGTCTGGAGGTCAGGGAGCAACTCTCTGAAAATGTGCCATTTAAAGTAATATTTGAAGGATGAATAAAAGTTAGCCCGAAAAAGAGGAGCAAGAAAAGAGATGAGGGGAATGAAGAATGAGAAGTCCAGGATGAGGGAACAGAATACTCTTTGAACCAAACTGAGTAGAATCAAAGGTCAATAGGTTAAATGTAGAAGCCCCACAGTTAGGTAGAGTGGATGTAAGTAAAAATCAGCCTCTCTCAGTATCTTTCTCCACATGAGGAAAACTCCTTACAATGGAATGGATATTTGGATGATTAATTTTCACCTCTCCTCCTCACCCCAAAATCTCTTTTGGCTCCTAAATTATTCAGCCTTCTATAGCTGGGGATGGATCCTTCTCCTTGATCTCCTTTGTGCCAGCCAGACCTGCCACTCACTGTCTTTCTACTGGCCATGCCAACTCCCAATCCCAAGTACTTCCCAGTATTAGTTTCTCTATTTTTTTCCCTTTTTCTCTTCTTGTCTAGTTCCTCCATAAATTCCCATCAATGCCTAACTCTTCCACAGGGCCTCAATAGTTTCATCCCATGATTTTCCAATGCCTCATTATTTAATATTTACGGTGTCTTAGGCTGGGTTCTCTAGAGAAGCAAAACCAGTAAAGCATATAGATATATATGGAAAGGAGATTTATATCAAGGAAACAGCTAGTGCGATTGTAGAGGCTAGAACGTCCCAAGTTCATGGATCAGGGTAGAGGCCTCTCCCAAGTCACAGAACTGCAGAAGCTGGTGAGCCCAAGATCGGCAGGTCAGAAAGCAGTGCTCCCACTTACAAGCTGTGAAGGTTGACAAATTCCAAGATCAGCAGGCAAAACCACAAGGTTTCTCCTGATTCATGTAGCTGCAGGGGCTGGCGAACCCAAGATAAGCAGGTCAGAGAGCAGGGCTCCACTCACAGGCTGTGAAGATCCACGAATCCCAAGTTTGGCAGATAAGCTGACGGCTCAAGTCCCAAGAACCAGAGATGAGATGACAGGAGGTAGCCACAGGATCCAGAGTGAGCAAAAATCCAGAATGTCTGCTTATATTCAGATGTGCAGGCCACACCCCCGAGGAGACTCCCTTTCATCTGACTGGCTACTCACTATATTCAATCATGGGAGTGATCACATTAAAACACTGAGAATCATGGCCCACCCAAGTTGACATACAATCTTAACCATCACATAGGGTGAATATATAATTTATCATCCAAACTAGGACACTTGACAATAAATGGGGTGCTTTTAATAACTACTCCAAGGAAAGAGATGTAAGCTAAGACGATCTCTTGGCAAATCTAAACGTATAGTCGCTCTTTTCATAGAGTACAATCGTCCCTAGGTATCCACAGGGGATTGGTTTCAGGACCCTCCACCAATACCAAAATCAGAGGATACTCAAGTCCCTCTTATAAAATGGTATAGTATTTGCATATAACCTATGCACATCCTCCGGTATACTTTAAATCATCTCTAGATTACTTACAATACCTAATATAATGTAAATACTATGCAAATAGTTGTTAATGCTTACACTTAACACTTAATGTTTTCTCAGTCTTTGCAAACTCAAACAACCAGTGCTGGAGAGAGACCAAGGATCTGTGAAATGTTGTTGGAGGCTACAGCAGGGTATGCCTACACATCACTTCATTGACATGAATTCAACGTCATAGTGCTCAGCAAGCAGCAAACTCAAGTTTTGCTTTTTGAAAGTTTTTCCCCCCAAATATTTTCAATCCATGGTTGGTTGAATCCATGGATGCTGAACCTGTGGATATGGAGGGCTTACTATATATTTCTTCCAGATGTACATGTAGCAACTTAATAATATAATGTCTTGATTACTTATTTAAACATTTCATATATGTCTGACTGTGATCTCAAACTAAAATGTCACTTTCTAGAGAACAGAAACTCTCTATTATCCCTTTTGTTGTCTCAACCACTGCTTGATACTCTGCAGGTATACAGCACATACAGACCGTCTATATACTGTGTGGATTTTAAACATATTAAATGATTTATGATTGAATACCACATATCTGGGGAAATTTATTGGCAAAAATATTGATGCCTTGGTCCTACTTCCAGATATTCTGATTTAATTGGTTATGGGTGTGGTTTGGGCATCAGGCCTTTTAAAAGCTGCCAGGTGATTTTGATGTCCAGCCAACACTGCAAACAAGCTCCAGGGAAGTCATCTGTCAACCACTGTGGTGATGAAAACACACACTCTGTAAGTGAGAAGGCCTGAAAGAAACAACCCTACAGAATCACACAATATTAGACCTAGAAACTATGTTAAGGATTGCAGCAACATCATTAGGTAGTTGAACTTTGTAGCCAGACAGATGCAGATTCAAATAGGACAGAACCTACTAGACAGAATGTCAAGCAATCAGTAATCCAATTCAGTTTCCCTAGAAAAACATTTAAAGTAGCAATTTGCCCTACATTCCTGCCAACTATTTCAATTTAAAATATAGTAACCTGTGGTCAGACATAAATCCAAAATTGCTCTGAAAACATGATCATCACATTCCTATACCTCTTGTAAAGCACTCTATTGTCCTCTGTAGAAGTATGACTTTCCTCCAGATGTCAAAACAGAGCAGTGTAGAAAAATGACTATTTTCATTCAGTGTTAATTACAGGGACTATAAAGCAACACTACTGTCTTAGTTATCTAGTGCTGCTGTAACAGAAATACAAGTGGTTGGTTTTAACAAAGAGAAATTTATTTCTTCACAGTCAAAGTAGGCTATAAGTCCAAATTCAGGGTGTCAGCTCCAGGGGAAGTCTTCCTCTCTCTGTCGGACTTCTCATCAGTGTTCCCCCGGACTAGGAGCTTCTCTGTGCAGGGACCCCAGTCCAAAGGACGCGCTCTGCTCCCAGCACTGCTTTCTTGATGGTATGAGGTCCCCCTCTCTCACTGCTCACTTCTGTCTTTTATATCTCAAGAGATTGCCTCAGGACACAATCCAGTCTTGTAGATCAGGTCCTGCCTTACTAACACAACTGCCACCCATCCTCCCTCATTAACATCATAGAGGCAGGTTTACAACATACAGGAAAATCACACAGTACCAGGAATCATGGCCTAGCCAAATGGATACACACATTTTTTGGGGGACATAATTCAAACCATGACAACTAATGACCACTTCCAATTTTCCTAGATTCACACTTAGTACATTCCGATTATTAATGGGTGATTAAAGCTGTTTCTTTTCATTTTGAGTCATGCATATTGGACATCATCAAAAATGAAATAGAACACATAAAGATCAATATTCTAGGCATTTGTGAGCTGAAATGGACTGGTATTGCCATTTTGAATCAGAGAATCATATTATCTACTATGTCAGGAACAACAAATTGAAGAGGAATGGTATCCCATTCACCATGAAAAGGAACATTTCAAGATCTATCCTGAAGTACAATGCTGTCAGTGATAGGATAACATCCATAAGCCTACAAGGAAGAGCAGTTAATATGACTATTATTCAAATTTATACATGAACCACGAATGCCAAAGATGAGGAAATTGAAGATTTTTACCAACTTCTGCAGCCTGAAATTGATAAAATATGCAATCGAGATGCACTGATAATTCCTGGTGATTGGAATGTATAAGTCGGAAACAAAGAAGACAATATGGCCTAGGTGATAGAAACAATGCCAGAGATCGAAGAATACTATTTTGCAAGACCAATGACTTCTTTACTGCAAATATCTTTTTTCAACAACATAAATGGTGACTGTACACGTGGACCTCACCGGACAGAATACACAGGAATCAAATCGACTACATCTGTAGAAAGAGACGATGGAGAAGCTCAATATCATCAGTCAGAACAAAGCCAGAGGCCGACTGTGGAATAGACCATCAATTGCTTATATGCAAGTTGAAGCTGAAGAAAATTAAAACAAGTTTACAAGAGCCAAAATAAGACCTTGAGTATATCCCGCCTGAATTTGGAGATCATCTCAAGAAGAGACTTGACACATTAAATACTAATGACCAAAGACCAGAGGAGTTGGGAAATGACATCAAGTACATGATATATGAAGAAAGCAAGAGGTCCTTAAAAAGACAGCAAAGAAAGAAAAGACCAAAATGGATGTCGGAAGAGACTCTGAAACTTCATCTTGAACACTGAGTATCTAAAGTGAATGGAAGAAATGATGAAGTAAAAGAGCTGAACAGAAAATTTCAAAGGGTGGCTCGAGAAGACAAAGTAAAGTATTATAATGAAATGTGCAAAGATCTGGAATTAGACCAAAAGGCAAGAATATGCTCAACATTTTTCAAGCTGAAAGAACTGAAGAAAAAACTTAAGCCTCAAGCTGCAATTTAGAAGGATTCTATGGGCAAAATACTTAATGACACAGGAAGCATCAAAAAAAGATGAAAAGAATAGACAGTCACTGCACCAAAAAGAAATGATCAACTTTCAACCTTTCAGCATATGATCAAGAACTGATGGTACTGAAGAAGTAGTACAAGTTGCTCTGAAGGCATTAGTGAAAAACAAGGCTCCAGAAATTGACGGAATACCAATTGAGACCTTTCTACAAATGGATACAGCACTGGAGATGCTCACTCATCTATGCCAAGAAATTTGGAAGACAGCTACCGGGCCAACCAACTAGAAAAGAGCCATACTTGTGCCCATTACAAAGAAAGACAATCCAACAGAAAGCAGAAATTATTGGACAATATCATTAATATCATACACAAGTAAAATTCTGCTGAAGATCATTCAAAAGCAGTTGCAGCAGTACATTGACAGGGAACTGCCAGAAATTCAAGCTGGATTCAAAGAGGACGTGGAACTAGGGATACCATTGCTGATGTCAGGTGGATCTTGGCTGAAAGCATAGAATACCAGAAAGATGTTTACCTATGTTTTATTGACTACGCAAAGGCATTTGACTGTGTGGATCTTAACAAATTATGGTAACATTTCAAAGAATGGGAATTCCAGAACACTTAATTGTGCTCACGCAGAACCTGTACACAGACCAAGAGATAGCTAATCAAATAGAACAAGGGAATACTGCGTGAGTTGTATCCTTTTACCATAGTTATTCAATCTATATGCTGAGCAAATAATCCAAGAAGCTGGACTGTATGAAGAAGAATATTGTATCAGGATTGGAGGAAGACTTATCAACAATTTGAGTTATGCAGATGACACAACCACGCTTGCCTAAAACTAAAGAGGACTTGAAGCACTTACTGATGAAGATCAAAGACTACAGCCTTCAGTATGAATTACACTTCAAGATAAAGAAAATAAAAACCCTCACAACTGGACCAATAAACAACATCATGATAAACGGAAGAAATAGTGAAGTTGTCAAGGATTTCATTTTATTTGGATCCACAATCAATGCTCATGGAAGCAGCGGTCAAGAAATCAAAAGACACACTGCATTGGGCAAATCTGCTGCAAAAGACCTCTTTAAAGTGTTGAAAAGCAAAGATGCCACTTTGAGGACTAAGGTGAACCTACCCAAGCCATGATACTTTCAATCACCTCATATGCATATGAAAGCCAGACAATGAATAAGGAAGAATGAAGAAGAATTGATGCCTTTGAATTATGGTGTTGGTGAAGAATATTGAATATACCATGGGCTGCCAGAAGAATGAACAAATCTGTCTTGAAAGAAGTGTAACCAGAGCGCTCCTTGGAAGTGAGGATGGCAAGACTTCGTCTTACATACTTTGGACATTTCGTCAGAAGGGACCAGTACCTGGAGAAGGACATCATACTTGGTAAAGTAGAGGGTCAGCAAGAAAGAGGAAGATTCTCAACGAGATGGACTGACACAGTGGCTGCGACAATGGGCTCAAAAACACAGCAACAATTGGGAGGGTGGCGTAGAACGGTGCAGAGTTTCCTTCTATCGTTCATAGGGTCACTCTGAGTTGGAATCGACTTGACAGCACCTAACAACAATAACAAACAACAACATAAAACAACATAGGCTTAAGTTCTTCCAAGATTCCTCGCTGATTATTACTTGAAGTCCAAATCCTCTGACATTCAACTTTTTTCATAATCTGATCCTTTTTCGCCTTTCCGATTGCACTGGTACCCTTCTTCCTATGTATCCCAGCCATTCAGAAGTGTCCTATGCTTCTTACTCCTTTTGCCAAGGAGGTCCTCCTTTTTGCGCTGTACTTATCCCGGACCTTACCTGACAGAAGTATCTATTTGTTGTAAAGAAAAACTCAAACGCTGTTTCAAAACAGAGAGTTTTATTAGGGGTTTAAAGCAATTGTAATTGCTGAACTACAGAGCCCACTGAAAATGGAACCAGGTAGTCCCGGGACAGTTTCGTTATACAAGTACTCTTATGGAGTAAAAAGAGGAACCAAACTAATTACAGGAAAATCTCATAAATATTGTAATAATCACACTCAGATTGGTTATTGATTATTAATAGTATAGTTAGTGATTACAGATAGTTTCACAGGATGCTTACATCATGGTCACAGGATGCTTACATATATTTTATCTGCCTATCTTCCAGAAAGAAAAAACATCTTGTTGGTGACAGTACCAGGACAGCGCTCTTCCTGAATATGTTTATTTTGAAGGGTGCAGATGGTCACTTGGTTAAGACCCTTCAAGGCATATGGTTTCATACCCTGGTTTTGACCACTGAGGAAAAACATGTTTTTCTCAAAAAATATAGCTGTTAGTCTAGAATCCAAATTAAAATTTAGATGGCATGGTCAGCATATTATGCTTGTCTCACTGACAGTACTGTCTCTTCCTGAGACAAATCATAACATCTGTCTCCCTATACTGCCACTTTTGATCTTCACGTCTCTCTACCATATAGAATGTGAGACTTGCAAGGGCAAAGAGCATGTTTAATGTCTCTCTATATCTCCCAGAACAAGCAGAGAGACGGCCTATAGTAAATTCTGAAAACATTAAAGAAGTGAAAGAGTAAGTGTAGATTAGGCAATTTTAATGAATAATGCAAAACACAAAATTAGATCACATCTATGAGAAACGTATGTCTGCTTATTGAATATGGGAACCCTGGTGGCACAGGGGTTAACAGCTTGGCTGCTAACCAAAAGGTCAGCAGTTTGAATCCACCAGCCGCTCCTTGGAAACCCTATGGGGCGGTTCTACTCTGTCTTATACGGTCGCTATGAGTCGGAATCAACTCAGTGGCAATGGCTTTGGTTTTGGTTTTTGGTATTGAATATGAGGAGGAGAAAAAGGTGCTAACCAGATACTGAAAATTGTTGGGACTTTCATTTTGCCACAAACTACTTTTTCCCATTTACTTGGGAAGAGAGCAAAAATCTGCAATAAATTGGCTTCCTCAACATACAAAAGGCAGTTTATTTACTCCTCTGTCAGAAAAAAGAAAACAAATTTGGTTAGTGCAGGGGCTGGAAGCCCACTGCTGCTCCCACAGAGGCGGCCACTCTGTGTTTCCACTGAGAGCAGAATGGAATGAGCACGTGACTTGGAATCCGATGGCTTCTACCATCTACTAGCTACAGGACACTGGAAAACATTCAAATGTCTTTGAACTTTTATTTTCTCATCTTTAAAATGGTTATAACAATGGCTGCCTTCATTTGTCTAAACTGCAAGTGAAGTAACCAGAGCAGCTCCAGGCATGTGGCAGATATATTTTCCTTTTTCCGTGCTCTTTTTCTAAGGCAGAAGAGAGCAAAGCCAATCTAAGAGGAAAACAAAAAAACAACAGACTGGTCCTGTCACGTCCTGTAATTACGTTGCTTAATTGAAATTCCACTGAAGTACCTAAGCTTGGAGTAAAATAATGCCAAGTGAATACCAAGCGAGGGCATTTTTTTAAAACCAGAATTTTATACTTAAAAAAAAAAATTTAATGTTGGGAAATAAAAATGTATCAGTCAAGGCCAGGAATACAGTGCATGACCCTGAAAGTATTTTCTTAAATTTTTCATCATAGGCCCCTATCTTGCTTCACTCAAGTCTCTGTCCTGCTTAGGGTGCAATATTATTTTTAATTTACAATCTTATAATTTACTTGATTTTCCTCACTGTGACAGACCTTACTCCACAGGCCCAGGGACCAACATGGAAATTCTGATAACTACCATGTATATTCATTTCAGCTATACATTCACTGGGTATATCTGTGGACCCAGTGGATTCACTATGATCTAGACCTGGGCCAGAGCACCATTTACTACCTGGCCCACGTCCACCTTACTCTAACAGGGCTACCATAATGACATTTCTGGTCCCTGGGTTTCAATGTTAAGTTATATCCTGTGTCTAACGTTCCTCCAAATGTCTTGATATTCCCCTTTACAAAGTGAATAATTTTCCAAATAAATGGTCTTAGGTCTCTTTAGGAATAAGGGATGCCATTACCGTATCTATATCCTGTGAAGTTATATGGTCCTTCCTCCTGGGGATATAGCCTCTTCACCAGTAAATATATAATGCAGACTGGTTCAGTTCCATCAACAGCGCCAAGGATTGTGATTTTATTTTTAGGGTGAATTCCCTCAGTTTGGTTTCTTTTGATTATATAGACTGAGCAATACTCTTGTTACCTCTTCATCCTTCTTGCCTATAGAAATGCTGTTATGTTCTATCAACTTTCTGTATAACTGTAGATTATTAGGCTTCCCTGGCTGTCATCCTGACTTACCACTCATTATGATAATTGTGTCCACCTTGCTGATATTTTAGAACTGCAACCTGCCTCCTGTTATTTTGGGATAAGGTCGCCAAGAGTTAGAATCGACTCGACGGCAATGGGTTATCGTCCCATTGCTATTAGGCAGCTCAGTTCCATAAAAGCATCTCCTACCATTAGACCAATAATCAGAGCCTACAGACGACAGCCAGTATGGGCTTTTCAGTGATGGTGGAGCCTGCCTCACCAGAACATCCCTTATCTCTTTTCAACAGAGACCGCTGACCCTCTCACAGAACAAACCCAGCTGGTGTATTTATGTCCTTTCATAATACATGCATTCTAGCATTCCAATCTCTTTAAGCCATTTAATTCTCTATTCTATCATCTACCTCAACAGTCCTGGCATTTCAACCTCAATTACTATGAGCTATTACATTCTCAAAGCTTTCAAGAGCCAGCCTAGAAGCACATTAGTGCTGCCTCCCAGAGTTCTTGCTAGGATGTTATGTTCTGATCTTGGGATCAAACAAAAACCAAACCCACTGCTATTGAGTAGATTCTAACTCATAGAGACCCCATATGGCTTCCAAGGCTGTAAATCTCTACAGAAGCAGGCTGCCACATATTTCTCCCATGGAGCTGCTGGTGGTTTTGAACGGCTGACCTTTTGGTTAGCAATCCATCCCTTTAACCACTGCACCACCAGGGCTCCTGGGATAGTGCTCACAAATCAGTAAATTCCTCTCCACCAATGCAGTGTCCTCAGGATCTAGCCCCACTCATACACACAGTAAAGCTGGTGTGGTTCTATAGTCATGCAGCTCTTGGGGGGTAGAGTCTTTTTCCTGACCCTTTTATGTTCCATTTTAACCCTACATATTGGTTTTGTGGTCAGTGTGGTAGTGAGGGTAGCTCCTTAAAGGAGTTTTTACTGTCTTGTAAGCCAAAGGTCCAATGTCTTCAGGCAATGGGGAGCGCTAGCCCCTAACAAGGAGAAGTATTCCACCTCTGCAGGCTCAATGGTTTAGGGACTTGTGGAGACTCAAGATGACATCATCCCAAGTCCCAGGGTCCCGCTCATTTGCAGTCAGCGCCACCACTCCAGACTCACCAATGTCATCCTGAACTCGGGGGCGGGGGGGAAGGTATGTTTCTTTTCAGTGTCTACCTATGGTCATTTTTTCATGTTTCAGATGCTCTCTATAAAGCTCCCTAAAACTTAATAATCTAGAACAAGCAGATGTGTGTTACAATTTCTGAATGACTAGTAGCCAGAGGCAACTATGAGGACAAGTGAAAGCTAAAGAGGCCTGACCTGATTTTGGATCCTCACCAGATGTTCAAAGAAAGCCAACTGTTTTCTGTGTAGGTCACACCTGTTTGATTAGCAATAATCAGAGTCTTCAGATGATCACAGAGAAATTAAATAGCTAAAGATAAATCACCTAAGAGGGTTTAACAATTTAATACTAACCAAAGAGCAAACAGAATGCAATCTAAAAAAAAAAAAACATGATTGCAAGCAGAATTGTACGTTAATGACCTTATACTTTACAATTTAATGGGCCACACAAAGTACCAGGCTGGAAGTAATGGATTATGGGAAATAAATACATATACTGGCATTTTATGAATAAATTATTGTAACACTAATTGCAATTAAATTGTCTTGTTTTAATATGATCTAGTAATTGTACCACAAATGGCTTGCTGCCTGGTCCTTCCCTGAACAGGCACTAAATAAAAGTATTTGGCTCAGCAAAAACATCTGTGAATATATCCCTAAACTTTTTATTTCACTGGGGGTGGGAGTTGATGGCAATATTAATTATATGCAAAAGCATTACTTTATTTTTGTTTCCCTTTTAGGATATGCATCTGCATATGAAAAACACCATTATAACAAGCTGAATAAACCTAGGCCCTCCTGTGCACAAGAAACACTGTCAATTCTGACTTGGTTTTCTCCCTAAGATAGGGATCATTTCTAAGTTTTTAAATCATTTCTTTCATCTATTCCTTAGTACTGGATAGGTGCAACTGTAGTCAGAAATGACATAGCATGGTTGGTTGCAACTATGTGTAAACTGCCCCTGGTTTCATCCAGGTCAGCTGTCCTCCTTCCGTGCTCTCGGAGACCCGAGTGTAGCTGTGTCATAGCAC
This sequence comes from Trichechus manatus latirostris, assembly GCF_000243295.1. Classification (NCBI taxonomy): domain Eukaryota; kingdom Metazoa; phylum Chordata; class Mammalia; order Sirenia; family Trichechidae; genus Trichechus; species Trichechus manatus. Next base: position 34,021,919 of record NW_004443943.1, read on the forward strand.
TGTTCTCACTGCATTCCAATCATGTGTTCATGGGATTGTTTATGTTAGTTCCTATGGTCCGGATCATGATTCTTCTGTATCTCCAGATTTTGGGATATATGAGTTACTCAATAAGCACTGATCCATTGAAGGAAGGAAGGAAGAAAAGAAGGGGAAGTAAAGATGGAAGGGAGTCTAATATGCTATAGCTCAGCCAAGTCATTGCTTGCCTATCTGTATAGTTCTTCATTTAAAAAATACTTAGTGTCTTCTCTGTGCAGAGATCAATAAGAATTAAAACGAGAGAGAAAGAGATGAGGAAGGAGAACAAGGAGGAGGAAAAGGACAAAGAAAGAAACATAAGAAAATGCCTGCCCTCAATCAACTTAGAATTTCTTTGACAAAGCAAGGTCTATACCCATTAAAAAGAAAAACAAACAACAATAACAAATCAACAAAAAAATTACTTAACAGGCACCACAGTGGTAACAGTATTAACTTGTTTCTCTTTTCTATAACCCCAGGAAATAGGTACTATTGTCATTTCCATTTTAGAGATTATGAAACAGAGGTCTGAAAAGTTTAAGAAACTTCTCGAAGGCCTCACAGTGTGTAAGTGATATAGCCTGTTTTCTAACTTGTCTTATCTAGTTCCAGAGGCTGCACACTAACTGCTACATCATTATCAAAAATATATTATGAGTTCAAAGAAGGAAAAGTCATTGCCAATTAAGAACTAAAATGATCAGAGAGTTTCACAGTCATGTCAAGAACTGTGAAGAGTCTAAGATTTTAACCTGCTTGCAAGGTAGCAAGTTAGGCAGCCAGAGTGTCAAGAGTGTTTGTTGAAGATGCAAAAGTTCTGGGTCAGAGATAATGGACAGTTTATTACTCACAGCAATAGCAGTTGCCAGAGTATCAGGACTGTCACTGGTTTCCCAATCCCTGATATTCACATATTGCATTACAGAGGACAACCCCTAAACTTTAGGAACGTGAATCTTTTACGATAGGCAGCAAGCAAATGTATCATTTTGTGCTGGAAAGGGATAGTATCTTTACCTTTCAAGGCTGGAAGTAAATCTGCCCTTTGCTCCAGAGAGAGACACCATCTCTGTCTTCCAAGACTGTTCACTATACAAGCAACCTCGAAAAAGCAGTCAGTGACTCCGCTCACAAGACATGCAGAAATACAAGATATCCTTGGAGAATTGCCACCCTATAAACCAGGTATAGAATTAGCTGACTCTTCAAAGATGGGGACGATTTATATAGTCAAAGAGAAGTAGATAAGGGGCGCAGAGTGAGGAAAATCAGCATAAAGGTAGTAGACATGATTTACTATGAGTGAAAAGCTATCTACCAGAATTAGTGATAAACCAGGGCAGGTAAATTGCAGAGACCTTCAACTGTCATGTTAGCCAATCTTCAGAGATTCTTCTTACTCACCTTCTACACAGCTTTGCTCACCTACCCCACTCCTTCCCCTACAAACTAAACTCCATAGGCTGACCTTTCCTTCACTCAGAAGGTATCATTTACAGAGAAAGCAAAGATTCAAATGATACCCACTGGCCTTGAAAATCTTGTTCAGGGCCACTGCTTGCCAATAAGAAGTGCCCGTGCTTATTAGAAAAAGGTACCATCTCTAGATTGTTAAGTGGTTCTGTGAGGAGATGGTGGTTGTTTTTAGCTGCCATTGAGTCGGCTCTGACTCACGGTGACTCCACGTATAACAGAACTAAACACTGCCCAGTCCTGTGACATTTTTATGACCTTTGATATGTTTGAGCCCATTGTTGTGGCTATTGTGTCAATTCATCTCATTGAGAATTTCCTTCGTTTCGTTGACTCTCTACTTTACCAAAGATGATGTCTTTTCCTAGTTTTCCCTGATGATGTGTCCAAAGTAAGCAAGATGGTGTTTCACCATCCTTGCTTCTAAGGAACATTCTGTTTGTATTTCTTCTAAGACTGATTTGTTCGTTCTTCTAGCAGTCTATGGTATATTCAATATTGTTCACCAACACCACAACTTAAATGCATTTGTTCTTCTTTTTTCTTCATGGTGTCCCCATACAAATTAGAAAAAGGAGCCCTACTGGGCGGAGGCAGCCCATAGTGAACAGTTTAGCTAGTGCAACACAGCCAGATTGTAACCCCTACTCACCCCCTCGCTGAGGAGAATCTGTGTTGTGCACAAACTCCAAAGTGTACAGAGAATTTCTGATCTCAAATAAAAACTTTAAAAAAGTATTCTTCAACTATGCAAAGATTTATATAATTTTATATAATTACAAAAATTATTTATAGATACTGTTATAGTTAGGTGATGTCAAGTTGGTTCTGACTCACAGTGACCCTATGTACAACAGAATGAAACACTGCCCGGTCCTGTGCCATCCTCACATATAGATATACATACTCAAATTTGATGAAGTGTTCATCAAAGAAAAAGGAAAGGAAGTTGCTGCAAACTTGTAAAATGTTTATAAAAATTAATTATGTAATTATTAGTACTGTTTAACCAGTAATTTTGTATGGGAATAAATTCTAAGGAAATGCTTTTCTAAACGTTAGAAAGCCTTTATACATAAAGATGTTTAATGTAGTCTTACAGTCACATTGGAAGTGAACGATTATTTATAAATAAATGTATTAAAGTATAACTCAGATATTTAATATTTTTTACTCTTTATGTTTGTAATAACATTAGGGAATGTCGATATTATGATAACATTTATTTAACTATAAAATTCTATTTACCCAGCTCATTTTAAAAAATGTTAAAAAACAATAGTAAATGTAGTATTATGCTATTTTTCTTCTTATTTTCCTATTTCCTTAAATTTCTACAATATTATGTATACTTGCAAGAGTTCCAAGGAATTTGACTTTAAATACACATTTACCACATACCTACTCTTCGCCTGGCATTTCTGCTAGATTCTCAAAGGAATAAAAGCAAAAATATAGCATGTTTATTGTTTTAAAAAACTCAGAATTTAGTGATTAAGAGCAAACATGTAAACCATTACCCAGGTATGGCAGAAAGATATTATTTTTCAAAAACTTGCAAGTAGCATATTCTGGAATGTAAGTGGAAGGAGCAATTGCAGTACAACCTGTGAGAGCCAGAACTCGATGGGACTGCCGTGTTTTTCGGGGTCTCAAAAGTTTTCCACCTTTGACAGGGTGAAGTCTTACCACTTTTCTATCACTGGTTTTAGTGGAAAATATTTGAGTTTTCCTTCTCTGACAGGTTTCTGCCTTACACCGTTTCCAGCTTTCACAGGTTTTACTGTACCTGATTGTTCAAAAGAAGAGGAAGAGCTCCACAGAGGGGACTTTGGTTTGCCCAGAGCCATAAAAGAGGCGCTTCTCCCCTGCAATGTGTCTTGTGATTGGGTCAGCCAGGGAGCTATGAGGGCTCCTACTATGACATAAATAAATGAAGGCACTTCAGTTTCAAAGTAAGATTTAACAAAAAGAGGGATCATCTTCCAACTTGCAGAGCAAATGTACTCATCCATGCTAGGATAAAGAAAAAAAGAGATAGAGGAAGGAATTGTGAAGAGGTTGGGCTGAGGGCAGGATAGATGCAAGAGAAAGAGAGTTTACGATCATATCAGAAAAGAGACAAAGATGCATGTTTACACTCTCTTGCTGGGCGAAAAGAAAAGTATCTGCTTCTCCAACCAGAGTGAATGGGTTGGGGGTAGAGAGATCCAAGGAAACGTAGTTTTTTGGCGGACTACTCTTCTATGATGACTGAACTCGGAAGAGAAAAGAGAAATGGCCAATAAAAGGTGTAAGAGACGTTCTTTTAAAAAAAATTGATGTAATTAAATGAAGTTTACATTGCAAGTTAGTCTACCATACAGAATTTTTTTTTTTAACATACACTGTTATGAGACCCCAA